>NC_041383.1:363062092-363126525 GCF_002162155.2 Triticum dicoccoides
GGGTACCGAGCACCAGGGCAGGTGCAGCAGCGGCGGAGGCGGCCCGCTGGGGTGCCCCGCCTGGAACGGCGGCAGCGGTGGCCCGCCCATTGCAGGCGCGCCCTGGGACGGCCACGGCAGCGCGGGGTGGCCGTAGGCGGCGGAGGTGCGGGCGGCCCGGCCAGGTACAGATGGATGCCCTGGACGGCCATCACGAGATCCCGCAAGATACTGGTGACTTCTTCCGGCGTGAAAACTGCGGTTGTCGGCGCAATGGAGGTGACCGGGGCCGGCGGCGTGGGGGAACCGGCGGTGGTGACGGTGACCGGGGCCGGCGGCGGTGGGGAACCGGCGGTGGTCAGTGGTGCGGTGGTGATGATTGGCAGCGGCGGCGTTGGCGTTGACGAAGACATGATCGAGTCCGAGTCTCTGGATACCAAATTGTTATGGCGCTGCTAGAAGTAGGGCGTGAGAAGGCCGGCCGGGGGGCTTTTTGCCCACGGCCGAGCAAGACGAAAGGGATTTCCTTCTTAATTCTTGCTTGATTAGATTGATACATCTCCTCTCTTTATATAGAGAGGTTTACTTGACTCCCAAGCAAGGCTTACTTGACCCCTAAGCAAGCGACCCTTATCTCTAATTAACCCTAAGACTAATAGGCCCATTACGTACTCTAACAGCAAAACATTTGCTGCTGTTTTTTATTTATTATTATTACTGGTTTATCATACATAGACAACAACTATTCTAGAATATCATCATCCAATTCTCAGGCAAATGAACTATTCCCTTGGTGGTGGCAACAGAAGACTATTCTGTTTGCTCCATGTTTGACAATTTGATGTTGATTCTATCTTTGCACAATATTCTACGAACAAACTAACAGTTTGAGACTTACCTTTTATTATCTTGTAACTAGCAGTTGCAGTGCTCTTATTATTTAATTTCCACAAATATGTTTCCCTCGATCTGAAGATATGAACTATGCTCCTCCTCCTGGTTTGTGTGTTGCTTCCGATGGATGATGCTCTGTTTCTTCAGTGTGTGGCAACTCTTCATTAAGATTGGGAATAAACAGAGAATCACGGCCACGTTGTTTTGGTGCTCCGACGACCTACCCTATCTCACTCGAGGCGTCTTCGCGCGCCGTTGTCCTCCCGCCATGCCAACCATGGTGGTCTTCGTGCACCGTCTGTCCTCCCTCTGCGGCAACCGTGGCGGAAAGCAAAATATAAAACCAATTCAGAGACTATTACCGAAGAAGGCTTTCGCCTCGCTTTATAAATAAAGCAAACCGCCAAAGAGCACACATACAGCTTCAAGTCCACACACACACCCAAGTCTCACGGCAAAGTACATAGGTTCTGCTGAGGGCACAACTCAACAAGCCCAGAAAATAAAAAACAGAGCACGCCGGACGAAGATAGCGCCTAGTCTAGTTCCGGCGGTGGCGGCGGGGGCGGTGGCGATAGGCGGACGGCCATCGAGCGGAGGTCGGCGATGAAGGCTGAGATGGCGTCGCGGTCCAGGGGGCAGCTAAGCGGCCGCCAAAGCTGCAAGAAACCCGAGAGTTTGAAAAGAGCGTCAGTAGCCTGTCGAAGAGGAGTGCGCTGAATCACAAGCTTATTGCGGACAGTCCAGAGGGTCCAGGCGAGAGCCCCAATCTCAAGCCACCTAATGTGGCGAGAAGTCACGGGGGGCATCTGGAGTTCGGCAAATAGGTCCGGGAAGTTGGTGTGGCACCAATTTCCACCGACCGCTTCGCGAAAGCAGCTCCAAAGGAACTGGGCGGATACGCAGGAGAAGAAAATGTGGTTCGAGTCTTCGGGGACCCCACAGAGCGGGCAGATGCCAGTACCCGGGCCATTTCGCTTGCGCACCTCCACCCCGGACGGGACCCATCCGCGAATCCATTGCCACATGAAGATACGGATCTTCAGGGGCAAGCGGATGGACCACACCATCGATAGGGGGAGGGGGGCGGAAGATGGGGCGATGGCCAGGTATAGTGACTTGGTAGTGACTTGGTGGAGAATTGACCCGAAGGCTCAAGGTGCCAGCGCACCAGGTCAGGGCCACCATCCACCATTGGCTCGTGGAGAGCAACACAGTCAAGCAACTCACGCCAGGCGGCGGATTCCAAGGGACCAAAAGGCCGTCGGAAAGCAAGGCGCCCTAAGTCAAGAAGGGCCCTATCAACAGAAATCACGGGATCGACGGAGATAGAGAAGAGGCCGGGAAAGCGAGCCGCAAAGGGAGTGTCCCCGGCCCAGCGATCAAACCAGAAGAGCGTCGATACTTCGGATCCCACCGAAATGGAGGTCCCAATACGGAGGACCGGGAGAAGCTGGACAATCGACTGCCAGAACTGAGACCCGCCAGATTTCTGGCAGAAGGCGAGGGGCTGACCGCGCAAGTATTTGTTCCGGATTATGTCAAGCCAGAGGCCACCGTGACATAATCCGGCTTGACATAATCCGGCTTGACATAAGCCAGAAGGCGAGGGACTAGAACTTTGAATGAATGAAGATCCTTATATCCTAAACCTCCTTTATCCTTTGACAGTGTAAGCTTCTCCCAACTAATCCAATGAACCTTGTTTTCATTTTCTTGTTGAGCCCAGAAATATCCGCCAATCATGCTATTAATCTTTGACAGCAGCTTTTTCAACCACCCCTGAATGTGTTCCCAAATACGATCTTTAATGTACCCTAACATATTAATTAGTTCCTGACTGACCAACATGGACCGGAAGCCCCGGATTTCTCCCATTACATGCTTCCTTCTTTAAGCCCCAATTGCTCATAAAGTGTCAGAAAAAGGGAAATGATGATAATCAGTACACGTCAACATGTGCAATCTGCACATTAGATTTGTCCAAGTAACTGAATTCCATCTTTTTTGCGATAAAAGTAACTGAATTCTTGGATATGCGTGGTTTGTATCATACCATTGCTGCCAGGACAGGAAATTAGGGACGCTTCCTTTGGAACATACTAGCACAAATGCCCGTGCGTTGCAACGGGAGAACATTTGGGATCCCACCATAATTACTCTCAACGGACCCACATGTCATCTCCAACCTCTTCCTACATTCTGCTCCTCTTTGTCCTCTCTATCTTTTTTCTTTCATAGATCCATCATTACAATAAGGCCTATGACCGGCCAGGTAGGCTATTGTCGGCATTTCATTCCACACAGATGCAGAGGATTGTGGACGCCTCCACGCCGCGCCGCCGGTGGCGGAGACCCCGCTGAGTTTCTCTTTATTACTCAAGGCCACGCTCGCAAAGCCTCCCGTTTTCTTCCCCCCTTTCTTCTCTCATTCAATCTGCAATTATACCACAGCCTATGGAAAGCATGAGCATCTCTCCGGTTTTTTCTCTCATCAAATCAATGATGTTTAATTACCATAAATCCCTTTCAATTACCCCCCAGCATGTATCACATCTTATTTGATCTCTAGCGGCTCCTTGCTTTTCGAAGCAAGTCTCGGCCGTATAAAAATTGGTGAAGTTTTATTTCAAAAGGCGAGGTGGTACTAATTACTAAAGCAACCCTTCATCTAACACAATCATCATCTAGGCCAGTTGTTGGTTGTTATGTTTCTTTAAGTGTTAGGTTGTTATATTGTTGGGAGGCGAGGTGGGCTTTTGGTTCGGCTGGACTTTTTGCTCAAATCTTGGAGGCAGAGTGCAACGGCCGCTACAATATGGGATAGTCCCACCTTGTTGAACCGGCCAAACTAACAGGAGAAACATATGGACGGAAATAATATGATCAAAGCGGGACGAAACCAAGAATATTACCTTGTTTTATTAGTAGGTATGTGTGTTGCAACGGAAGGAAACAAAAAGTTGGTTATGTCGAGAAAACATACAGACGAAAATAATACGATCAAAGCGGGACGAAACCATATTACCTTGTTTTATTAGTAGGTATGTGTGTTGCAACGGGAGAAAACAAAAAGTTGGTTATGTCAATAAAACATACGAGCGAAAATAATATGATCAAAGCGGGACGAAACCAAGAATATTACCTTGTTTTATTAGTAGGTAGGTATGTGTGTTGCAACGGGAGGAAATAAAAAGTTGGTCATGTCAATAAAACATTCTTATAAACATGTAATCTGTAAAATTTCCTGGTGAATGAAAATATAAGAAAAGAGAAACTTATGAATTATGCATATGCAGAAAAACGATCTATGGCCTGGATATGATAATTTAGATTTCGATTAGTACCCACTTACAAGGAGGGTAAATTGCAAAAATTCACCTCAGTCAGCTCGCAAAGTTCAGCGAACGGAGAGTTCTGCCCACGCCATTCTCATTGGGGCTAATTTGAACAAACATCAAAGTTTTGGAGTCTCCATCTGCGGTGCCTTGTGCATTAGTTCCTGCCAACCATTTGTTCCATCCACGTACACATATGTATCAACCAGCAGCATGCGGCATTGTCCGAAGAAATTAATTAAACAAAAGGGTTAGCTTGGAGACATGATGAAACTGCAATTAACTTAGTTGCCGGCATAAATTAATATTCAATTTCATCCATTGTTGCCTGCATGACTGCATACAGAAACATGGGCGCCAAAGAGTAGCTCTCGTCTTGGCAGTCCTCGTGCTTGTAATCTGTTGGGAACTATCAAAAACCATGTGAGCACATCAGGAAAACATCAAAGCAGAAGCATGGTTATTTCATATTTTTATTCTGCCTACCTGATCTACTGATCATCATCACGCCATGTAACATGGTTCCAATTGCAGTTCACGTGAGGACACCTCCATTAGCACGAAGACAAAGACAGCCAAAGCAATTAACAGAGAAAGCCTGTATCTGGTAGCCAAGCGAGACCTGCAGGAGCATCGAGGTGCATGGATTGATCAAGGAGTTGGGGCGTGTTGAGCAGGTCAAACGCCACCGACGTCGGTGGCGTACTGGCGTTGGGGCCATATGCCTGAGTACCTATCCGACTTTCTTTACAATGCAATTTCTTCGCCGGCTGGTGCTTATGGGTGAGAGTGACCAACATGTAAGCTAGCCTAGCTAAGCTAACACACTGGTGGATGGATTCTGCAGAGGACAACCACGTACAAGCTGAAGCTGGTGGATGGATCGATCACAGTGTACGCTACCAGGCTAGAGCTAGCCAACGGCTTCTCGCCCGATGGAAACGAACAGACCAAGTCTCGCCGAGACACGCGCGCGACCCACGGAATTATGGCAACAATTCTTATGTGTGCACTTTGTTTCAATTATTTTGCTGCTTTTTCTAGGTCGCCCCAGACCTGACCTTCCTCATGGCTTCCCTCATCTATGCCAAGCCGGCCGGAGGGCAGGGAGAGGCGGCGGGGCTTGGTGCACGCTGGTTCCTCCGGATCGACTCCCTACTCAGATCTGCACGCCCCTGATGATTGGAGGTAGGTTAATCACTCTCCTCTTTAAAACTAGATCGTTTTCTTCTTTGATCTGGAAAACATAAAGCCTTAGACACCCAACGGTATGTTTCAACACGTTTTTAGCCTTGATTTGATGTAAAAAGGATCTAATTTCTCTTCCTGCTTATGTTCTGGATTTCATCTTTTCTCCTTTCTCTGATTTACTCATACACGACTCCTGACTTGCTGCATGTGGCTGCTGAATCTTCCTACTACAGGTGTGCCTTTCACATGTTCGTTGAGTTGCTTAATGTCATATTTTTTTTTTAAATCTGGAGTTATGCAATTGCAGCAACAAGGACGGATGGCCATCTTCACAGGTTATGCCCCTTACTGTAATTTGCATTCAGTCATGTGCAGTAATAATGCCATATTTGTTAGCCTGCTAGCTGTTTCCAGATTTTTTTAGACATGATTGACTGCTTCTACACAAAAGGAGTTTGTCGAAAATAAGAGCAATCCCACTGTTGCTACAGAGCCTGAAGATTCTTTGCCTTTCTTTGAACTGTTTCAGTTTTTTCTTTCATATGGCTACAATTATTTGATTGGTCCATGTAGATTTAGGCAACATGAGATGAGCCGATGATATATATTGTAATGTACGATGTCTATTGCTACAAGTGTTGATGTCTTGGTGATGGCAGGTTTTGCAAGTAATTGAAATGATTTTTGAGTAGAGGATAATTAGAGATATAAAGTTCTACCTGATCTTGAGGTATGTGAAAGTGAACTCGGTGATTTCGAGTAATTCTAAGAGTATACATCTCATCTATCTGGTATCCTTTTTTGAGTAATGATAAGAGGATACATCTCATCTATCAGGAATTAATCCATCTCGTTTTCTCTGTGTTTACCTTGTTCTACAAATGGCTAACTAGGTAATGATTATTGATAGCTAATGACATGAGGGAGAGGGGGACAAGCCCCTTTAGCTACTGCAATACGGTTGTGCATACAAATGTGCTACTCATATTCCACTGTTAGACGAGCTAGCCGCGAGAAGCAGGTTCAGAATTCAGCTCCATTTGATTTACATTTAGATCATCTTGCTGCAACACCATCACTTTTCTTGATAGCAAACAACAATTTTTAGTAATCATATATAACTTTTCTTTGGTTTGTTTATTCTATTATACCATAGATATCATGAGAAACTGTTAATCGCTTAAGGAGGGTGTTCTGTTCACTCAAAATCAACTGCCTAATGGTCTGATTAGTTTATGTATGTGAAAATTTATTTTAATAATTATAGTTGCAATTTCCAGTCAAGGCATATGTTCTTTTATACTTTTATAGTGAGTTTACAATAGGTTGAATAGATTCGATTTCTATTTCCTTTCCTCATCGTCGTCCGCTTAGGTTGTAAGGGGAGCCAGAGAGGTGAGGGAGGTGACCAAAGCGGCAGCGGCCTTGGGGTGCCGAAGAAGAGTGCACGGGAGGATGGAAAGGGGCTCGTATACGACGGCTGGAAGAGGTAACCTAGGATTTCGTGGTGCTCTACTCTATACCTCATGCTCGGATGATTGTACTTTTCGTTTTGACTGATCAATTGGGTTTAAATCTGTATAAGTTGGGTAGCAACTTGAGCTCAAAAGGTTCTCTACTCTATCCAAATATTCTGCTAGATTTGATTAGAATTTGTGTTTATTAAAACATGCAGCGAGAGGATCTAGGCCAAATAATGACAAATTATGCAGCTGCACCTAAACATCTTAATACCACAAGATGGTCACTATGGAACTACATAGCTTTGGCTCGTCACTGGTTACCATAATTTGTAATGTGGCGATTGATGGATGTGCGTGGATAGATTATATACCTACATGGTACTTTCTGGGAATGTTTATAGAGGAATCCCTCATGTATTTAGATTGTTTGCTTAACTATTACTCTTCTCTATTTTCCGACTTTGTGATAACGTTTTGAAATAAAAAGATATGTGATGGTAATTGTGTTGTGTTCTATCAACAGAACTATGCTTTCCTAAACCTGAATGGGCCAGAAGTGGCAAGACAGATCTGGCAGTCAATTATTCTTCAGTTTCGGTTGTGATGTTTCAACATGAGTTCGGAGCGTTAATGCTTTGCTGATGCGAGGAGGTGAAGTTGTATGCTACCAGAGTGCAGATATTTCTTGGTATGTTTGCTTTCAAGAAAAGATGGATGTGTGTTGTGACTGTGACAGATGGTTCTACTGGATATGCTGTTGGGTATATAACAAGAAGCATTGGTAAGGATATCAAAATACAAGAGAATGCTGCAACGACCAAGGTGCCATATATATATCGAAGGTGCTCGCAAACTTCCTTCGACTGGTGTGGCCCTGTTGCTTTCGTATTACCGAAAAAGGCTCACGCCCCGCTTTATAGATAAAGCCAATGCCAAAGCCAACATCCACAAGGTTCACAACACCAAGGTTCACACACACACACACAGTCCAGGAACAAACAAGCATCAAGGGTTAGTGCTGAGGGCACAGCTCAACAAGCCCAACACACACACAAAAAGCGGCACACACGCCGGGAGAGAGACGCCTCTAGTCGGGCTCCGGGGGAGGCGGCGGGAGCGGCGGAGCCAGGCGGAAGGCCAACGAACGAAGGTCGGAGAGGAGTCTGTCGATGGCATCCCGGTTCGGAGGGCGGCTAAGCGGCCGCCAGAGCTGCAAGTAACCACACATTTTGAAGATGGAGTCAGTCGCACGTCGAAGAGGCACCTTCTGAATGACAAGCTTATTGCGAACCGTCCACAACGTCCAAGCCAGCACCCCAACGCACAGCCATCTAATATGTCTGTAGCGAGGAGGGGAGGCCTGGATTTCCGCAAGCAAGTCGGGGAAGTTGTTATTACACCACTGTCCCCCAACCGTTTCGCGAAAACACGCCCATAGGAACTGTGCCGTGCAACAGGAGAAGAAGATGTGATTGGCATCCTCCGCCGTGTCACATAGGGGGCACATCCCATCCCCAGGCCCATGGCGCTTGAGGACCTCCACGCCGGACGGTAGGCGGCCGCGGATCCATTGCCACAAGAAGATCCGGATCTTAAGTGGGAGGCGGATGTCCCAGATAAGGCCGAATGGCTCCGGGGCAACTGATGGGGCAATAGCCGCGTAAAGGGACTTGGTGGAGAAGCGGCCTGAGGAATCCAGACGCCAGGAGATGGCATCCGGACAGTCAGCCATGTCCATAGGCAACAGGGCGATGTCCTGGAGGAGGACATCCCAAGCAGCCACCTCGGCAGGGCCAAAAGGACGACGAAACGCGAGGCGCCCTAAGTCAATAAGGGCCGCCTGACCGAGACCCGAGGGTCAACTACAATGTCGAAGAGGATGGGGAACCGGGCGGCCAGGGGGGAGTCCCCTAGCCACCTATCAAGCCAAAACAAGGTCGAGGCGCCAGAGCCCACCGAGATGGAGGTGCCTATCCTCAGGACTGGAAGCAGCTGGACGACTGCCTGCCAAAACTGGGAACCGCCCGAGCGCTGGCAGAACGCCAGAGGCTGGCCACGCAGGTACTTGTTCCGAATGATAGTCAACCAAAGGCCTCCCTCCCCATTGGCAATGCGCCATAGCCAGCGGGTGAGGAGGGCGATGTTCATGCGCCGAGAGGACAAAATCCCAAGGCCACCCTGGTCTTTGGGTTTGCAGATGTCTGGCCAGCTGACCATGTGATATTTCTGTCTGCCTGCCTCGCCAGCCCAGAAAAATCTGGCCTGGTACTTGGCGATCTCCTGATGAAGGGTTTCATGAAGGCTGTAAAAGCTCATGAGGAACCACAGAAGGCTGGCAAGCGACGAGTTGATAAGGATCACACGTGCCGCCTTCGACAGCCAACGCCCTTTCCAGGGCTCAACTCGGTGATAGTAGAGTTCAAAAGTTCTACTCCCTCCGTTCGGAATTACTTGTCGCAAAAATGGATGTATCTAGACGTATTTTAGTTCTAGATACATTCATTTTCGAGACAAGTAATTCCGAACGGAGGGAGTAGATGGCAGTGGTATATCAGTATCTTATTTCACTTTCATCGCTTCTGTAAAAAGCTAGATAAAATTATCTGTATCACTAGAATCTATTGCCTTGCACATACTCCCTTTGTCCGGAATTACTTGTCATAGAAATGGATGTATCTAGACATATTTTTAGTTCCAGATACATCCATTTCTATCCATTTCTGTGACAAGTAATTCGGGATGGAGGGAGTATTTGTCTTACACAAACACTTGTATTCCTTTTTACACTGAATTTCCTTTTTGTTACAGGAGGATTCAGAATATGAAGTTACTGGAAACATTGTTGGAAGTGTTGGTCCTGAGAGCACAGAAAAGGATTCATCGTTTCTTATAAAAACATTACGATCATTCAAAGAAGCTTTGATTAAGGAGGATGACACAAATGTTGCTGAGATTGAGGCCTTCTTACTTTGCATTGATGTCGATGATGAGAAGAACTCTCTTATGAGGAAAATCATTGCTTTGAATTATTGATAACCGTGAGAGATCGTGTCTTGAGAGCAGGTGCAGAATCTGAATTCTACAGATTGAGAGCAGGTGCAGATTCTGAATTCTGTACACAGAAGATAGAAACAGAGAGCTGGTGGCAAATGTGCAAGGGGAGGTTATGGAGAGCTTTCTTCGCTAGCTGAATAAGTCTATCAGGAGTCAAGGCCTGTTTTGTTGGAGGCTTGATGGAACTTGCCTGGCCTGATAAGTAACTGTGCGCGCGGTTTGGTTGGCGTCCTGGGTGCTTGGCTTGAGCTAGCATGCCGTGTTGTTATCTTGGTTGAGGCAGCTGGAGTTAGCAACGTGATTAGTCAAGGGTGGCTGTCGATGCCATCTAAAAAATACTCCCTCCGTCCCATAGTGTAAGACGTTTTTTGACACTACACTAATGTCAAAAAAGTCCTATATTATGGGACGGAGGGAGTAGGTCTTAAAACTTCATATTTTCTCAGGAAAAATTCGTATGAATTAATGAATATCAGGCTACATTCAGGCGATATTGTTTGTCAGGCACAGCGCTCAGGTAGCAACCACACATTTAAGTGAGCTTTTGTTGAAATGCGTTGGTACTTTAGTTTTTAGATTCTGTGATGATTTTATGCATAAATACATGAGCTCTTTCAACCAGTACCACATAGTATTAATGAGGTAACAGAAGCTTGCAATTCAATTATGCTGCATCTGCCCGAGTCTAGAAGGTCAGATAAGTTGTTCCGCAATATAGACAACAACTTTTTATGTGTCATCACAGTGGGCCGAGAACTTGTTGATGAAGCCAATGATTTGGTTGATCATAGTGATAGGGCATCAGATGTAATGCTAGATTTAACCCCAGACAAATGGGCAAACATGAAAAGAGGAAAGATGTCAATGCATGAGCCAGAGGGTTCCAGTGGTGAATATTTTGGACCAGAAGTCAAGGATGTTTCACGCGAAGAAGCCATTCTTTCCAATGTTTACATATAAGATATACCAGTACATCCCAATTGGTAGGGCCCCTCCACTGATAAGCTGGATATCCTTTCAACAAGTGGCTCGGAGAGAATAAAGCGTTAGATTTTATCATGCTTTTACAGTTTAACATGTCAAAGAAGGGAGAGGAGACACCAGCGGATGGCAAGATGGATGAACTGTTGGACAGTGTTAGCCTTAATTACCTAATTCCTAATGAAGTTGAAAACTTTATGACCATCATAGAAAATGTGCAACACTCTTCTTCTGAGCATGAAGGGCAGAATGATGATTTCGAAGCAAATGTCATTGAGCAAGATGATGAACACATTGGAAAGATTTTACTAATCTTACTGTTGCATGCAAAGACATTGGTGATGTCATATCAGAAGACCCACAGAAGGTATAGGTTTCCGAGGGCCAAGCAGAAATAAGTGAAGGCTATGCCGGTATTCTAAATAACGGCAACACATGTTATGTAAACACAGTTCTGCAGTATTTTCATTGTTTATCGGAGCTCAAAGAAATCTTAATAATTTGTGAACAGTCCTGACGTATGAGTGCTCGGGGCTGATGTTCTATGGTTGATTTCGGGATGTGTAAGAGCAGGGCGACTACCACTATATCATACTCACTTGACTGGGATGAGCTTCGCTTTTTTGTAGGAAAGTGATAGAATAAGAATTGTGATTTCTGCTGCTATTATGATATGCTTTTCTGCTATTCTTCGCTGCCACTATTTGTTGTATCAATTATTTGTTGTGTGAACCATCTGGCGGGTCGAGCTCAGATGATTCAGCTAGCAAGGCCTTCGGTAATTTTTATATAATTTTTTTCTCCCGTTGCAACACACGGGCATTTTTCCTAGTATTGGATCAGGCATAGTTAAACTACATGGCCTCGGATCTTGTGAAATACTCCCTCCAATCCATATTTCTAATAAATCATGGATAATTAATATGGATAGGAGGAGTAGTGGAGTAGAACATCCTATAATAATGAACGGAGGGAGTAACAAACAGGGGTATGTTTGACTAGGAACTCTCGAAATACATACAAATTCCCTGAATATTTTTATAGGAAATGGAGTTGATTTTGATGTAAAATGTGACGAGCCTTCAGTTCAATCATTTACAGCTGCTACATAGAGTATGGTTTTTCTCGCACTGAATCAATTCTTTCCAAATTCAGCCAAGCAGGCGGAGCCAGTGGCAGGGAGCGAGCGAGCGAGGGTCAGGTACCTTGAAGAGGTCGGGGGAGAGGTTGGACTGGAGGAGCCTGTGCAGCGATTGGTAGCCTCCGATCGACCCCGCCGCCTTCCCCTTCCCTTGCTCCTCTCCCTGCGGCGGCTTGCCGTTGGAGCTCTCCATCCCTACGCTACGCAAGAGGAGAGAGAAGCGACTAGGTCTCTCTCTCTCGTGATTGATATTCTCCTTGCTTGTCTCGTCTTATACTACTACAGGAGCACATGTGATTTGATTCCGTTGGCGTTGTTTGTGTTTAGAATTGAGATCGAGAGAGGAACGAGAGAAACATAAAGATGTAAAAGTGAATTTTTGTTCTCATTGATGATGGGATTACACATATATAGCCTCTGAAGGGGTACGACCGAAGGGATGTGAGGCAACCGCCTCGGTTAGAAAAAACAGGGATTAATATGATTAATTAAATCCTAACACTCCCCCTAATCCATGTTTGTTAGTGTAAGTATCATCATCTTGAGAAGCTCCTTCAAAAACTCTATGGAAAAAATATGAGGAGACAGGTGTTCCATATGTTGCTAAAACTCCTTCAAACCCAGTGGAAAAAATAAGAAGAAAATTATGCAACATATAATGGTTATTGTCTCTTTTAACTCAATACGAGAAAACTCATAGAGTTTACAGGACAATAAATATGTCGTGTATACTTTCCTAAAAAACCCGATGGGGAAAACAGAAAGTATGACATATGATCTCATGTTGATATTACCTCATTAAAAACATTTATGAGAACATGTAAAGTAAACTCATGAAGGGAAAAAGAGTATAATATGATGCATTGAACAGGAACAATTCAGGAAGATACTCCCCCTGATTCTTGCATATTCCGAAGTCGTCACATACCAACTCCATGAACATATTTCTGGAATGTAGATGTTGATAGAGACTTCGTGAACAAATAAGTCGCATGATTTGACTTGCAAGATATGCAATATATCGACATTGCTTATTACGTAACCTGTTTGCATTCGGGCAACACAAGAGACATTATCGTTGAGATAATGGTTGGTGGATGTAGCCATGAGGTCTGTTTCGAAGACTATTCATGAGGGGGCTACCACACCTAGTAGGAACACTAAGCTTGTCCACGATCTAACATAGTGGGGATCTGATCGATGTATCCAATGATATCGGTGTTCACATTTCTGTGAAACTGAAAACCAGGACAACATGTTTGATGCATTGGAGATATCGAAAGACATTCTTAAGTACCAACCAATTGTGCTTGGTGGATCCAATGGCATTATGGAACGTTGAGTCCCAGTATCTCATTTCCATCATCTCTTGGTTTAAATAGATCTTTCTCTACGTCTAGAGAATGAACTACCATGAGAATTATGAATGGATAAGATTTGTCCACAATGAATTTCTTCAATATATTTTGGATATAGACAATATGGTGTACCATAATGTATGAATGAAGGTGCTCAAGTTGTAGTAACGAGCGGTATTTTGGTTTACCCAAATCCTTCATTTTCAACTCCGTCATTTAGATGATTACATGTGTCGTCATTACAGACACACAAACATAGATAATCATCATTGTAGGAGTAATCCTTGTGTATAAGGAACTCACTACGTCTGTATGTCGTATGGTGACTTACTGACTTTTACACAATGTATCATTTTGCATTTCGATTCAGAAGTGAGATTCCATCGGGAATCAATCATATATGTTTGAATCTAGTGATCCACATGGATATGTAATCACTACATCTATCAACTGCAGAGATAGATGATTTTGTACTGCCAATGATATAAGTTATCGGAAAGAGATTTCACCTCTGGAGAATAGTTGGGTATCTGCGTGAACCCTTGTGCTACAATACTTGCTCTTTGTTTCACCACCTCATTATTCTCAATTCTGTTTCCAGAAGAAAACCGGTGTAGGTGTTGCTTATGCATACCTTTCCATTTTTGAGCAAGATCATTTCTACTAAGATTATACCCTTTGTTTGAGTTCAGTCCGAGTGTTGTTCACACTTTGTCATGGCCATGGTCTTTGGATCTGAATCACTTGAAAGGTTTTTTCAATCTAGTTGAGAAATGTATGTCGACATTGTAAACTTCCGATTATATGTTTCTCCAGAATCTATATATCAATATATAGTTGATGGAAATATCGTTACCCATGGTGACTGCTCGCGATTTCCCAATGCGATTGAGTCGGGTATTCCGATGTCCCGGTCATTGTGTGCACTCTGACCTGGGTTGGTGGAGGTTTCTTGTCCACTGGGTGTATGCTACCCATCAGGTGTTTGTCAATGTGAAGTTGACTTGCATTTACTGATTCACAGGCCTTGATATCCTTGCTTGCGAGAAGCTGAATCCTAATGTACTTCTGCCATACATCTCCCCCCGTTGCTTTGAACGGGAAGTGGAGTGGATTTTGTTGGTACCTCCACTCTTTCAGGCGTACTTTTGCAGGATTGTAGGATTGTGTGACACCTTTATAGTCAGTAAATGAATCTGGCAGATTATTTGCAATGTGTTGCAAATCTTGTGAACGCATGGTTCAGCTCTTTGAGTACGTGGATTTGAGGCAGAAATGTGTTGAACATTCCATTAATTTCCTAGCATTTGTATGGTACTTGAAATCTCCCCCTAATGCCTGGAAATGTTCCTCATTGAATCAGCATACTGGCCTTGAATAACTCCCCATGTGAGGGGCTTGAGGTATTGACGGCAATACAGTTATTCCTCACATAGATCCCAACTATATGTTGAGGGGCCAATGATGTATGCCGAGTGGTGATATCGGTATGCAACCGAATTACCACAGGTAGGAAATACTTGGTAGATTTCCACGTATCAAAGACAGAGGGGAATAATATTATGCAGTTTGGTCATGAGCGTGTAAAACTACATGACTCCAACGTAAAGTTGGTAGGTTGCAATTCCAAAATAAAGATAATGCAATGAGCTTAACTCTTTGGATATGATTCTACCAAACCATTTTAAGTCTAGACATTAGGACAAATTGCTAAACTTCAATCCAAAGGCCATAGAGAATGCCTTCAAGGAGAATTCTGCAATGTTATCCGTTCGATTTGCTTGAAATCAATGTCAGATAATGAGCCAATGGTTTCGTGTGAATAAAGCACACACTTAAGACCATCATGTAGATATTTCTTTTAGAACCATGTAATACCTGAATAGTCTACTCAATGGCTGGGAAGAGCCACTTACCTCGACTTGATGCATTCAAAGAGTCTGAGTGGTTCATCGTAGAATTTAAGGTGTGCAAGCCTTAAAATTAGTTTCCCTGTGTCACTTGTAGTGCGCATAAAATCCAAATGTTATTAGAACTTAGCATCATAATAATCATAAACTATTGGAATTGCTGATAGTTTTTGTTTCAACCCAATGTCTCGATGACCAAGGCGAGTATGCTAAGTTTATCATGTACAAGACACTCTGGAAAACTATCTCGTACACAACATGTGCTACGGGTTGAGTCGTATGTGTAGTACAATCCAGATGATACACAGAGAATGTGCTTGCCATATCCGTTGCATATGGTAAAGAGAAGTTATTTCTCTTTATTGTCATCATAAGTTTCGCTATGGAAACTATTTTGATGGATACCTCCATAGTTTAGTAGGGTACGAGTTAAACCTGGGAAGCAATGAAGCATCCCGACGTTACTCGAGTACTCACAGGGATAGTAAATATG
This sequence comes from Triticum dicoccoides, assembly GCF_002162155.2. NCBI lineage: Eukaryota > Viridiplantae > Streptophyta > Magnoliopsida > Poales > Poaceae > Triticum > Triticum dicoccoides. The sequence continues at coordinate 363,077,895 of NC_041383.1, forward strand.
ACTCGAGTTGAGCCAACAAATACCTCATCGCATCTAGCGATTTTAAAATATTTGCTTTCTCTTAATGAGAGTGGAAACATTGGACTTCCTTGAGTATAGAGTTTGTGGTGCATATGTCCACAAGGCACATATCATTTTTCATCGGATTAACTCCCGTAGAAATCTATATATAGACATGAAGTTTCTCAAGAAAATCACTGTCGGATATATAAAATACATACAAATGAATTTGTATGAAAATGTTGATACAATATATTGTGATATACAATATATGATGACAATAATAATCATGTTCTTATTAGAACATCATAAATGGACAGAAATAAATAGATCACTAAAGAGACTAAGGGACTAAATGTATAGTCTCCAAACATGTCGGTTGATGCATATTCAACCATCATTCTCTCCATGCTCATAGGGTCTCGTGACAGCTTGATGGTGTCAGGTTGAGGGTTTGAAGTGAGTTTCAAACCATTACCCTTGAGGTCCTTTGCGTCCCGATGGCGTGGCTTGGATTGCACGCACTATCCCATGGGATGCAAGACTAATCTTGATGTCCATGACCCGTTTAAGTGCGTTGTGGCCATTGAGGACAAGTGCCTCAAATTGTTAGCCATCAATTACTTATAGGGGCAAGCCAAAGATAATTAATTTACAAGAAGTAAATTAAAAACCATTATGATTTTGTAATAAGAATGCAAAAATTTGACTCAAGTGTATAACTTGAAAATGCTCAACCTCAATTGTGGAAACATAATACATTGAAGATCATTCAGATCTCACAGTAATAGAGATAGTCTGCACATGGGCAGTAGATCCAACTCATTACCTTGTGTTTTTCTAATATAATGAGGGAGATGTTATTGTAAAAAAATTACAAGTTTGTTGTGCGGGAGAAATTAATCTCGACCGCTATGACATGTTCATGAAGAATGACAATGTGGTAAACACAAAGAACATATAATCTCCGGTGAAAAACCGGTAATTTATTTATATTACAGATTGCGTAATATAAATACATATTAATGTTGCAAATTTAATAGATTTCAAGAAAGGTGGTTCGAAATCATTAGTGCGAATCTCAAAACACTAAGGATGACACCTTGAATTTTGCATATGTATTTGCAAGAAATTGAAAATCTTAATTGCAAATAGATGTATTAATCTCGACATGTGGTTAACATGGAAATAGATACATCATAGAAATATTCCGGAATACCATGTACTCAACGGAGAAACAGTACTGTGGTATTGAATTTAACTTTGCAAGAGATTAAAATCTCAATTGCAAATAGATGTAATTTATCTCAACACGTGACAAATGTAGAAATATAACAGACTAAAAACAGGGATAAAATCACTGTTAAAAGTTGTTGTTAGAACTAATTTTCTGAAAATAAAGAGTAAACTAGTAAAGCAAATACTAGTACAGGAGTGTTTTTTTTTGCATCGAACTCAGGAACTTTATTAACTTAGAATCATAGTTTTACAATCCGCCCGTAGGCAAGAGGCTAAAAAAACAGGGCTTACATCAAGCCAACTCTCAGTTCCATCGAGTGTACTAGCTAGGCGAGCACACTGATGCGCCGGTACATTGGCCTCCCTGCTGACATGCGTGACAGATAAAGAAGCAAACGAAGCACCAATTTCCTCCAGTTCATTTAAGATAGGCGATGCAACTGATCTGGTGTTGCCGCGCGAATGCCATAGATCAACTAGCTCCAAGCAGTCAATCTCCATAATCACATGTGAAAAACCCCGGAGTTGCGCAAAGATCATGCCGTCCCGAAGAGCAAGCAACTCCGCTATGAAGGGATCCGATATGCCAAACAGAGGTTTGCACCAGGCACCAAGGAACGCGATGTGTGATCTAGCTACACCTCCCGCTCCTCCCCTCATTTCCTCAGAATTAATAGCGCCATCAGTGTTGATAGTAATCCAGCCCGCCTCAGGTGGTTTCCAGCACTGACCCGCCCTCGTTTTCCTTCCCGTAGGAGGAAGATCCAGGATCGCCAAGGTCTCGTGAACCCACTTCAACGCTTGTATCAGGTTATACCCTTCGCGATCATGAGTCCATTTGTTCCGTGACGTCCATATGCTATGCATGATAGTGATAATCTTGCATCTGTCCTCATCCAAAAACATGGGATCGAGCAAAATGTCCCGCGCCCACGTATCATGATGCAAACGTGGGAGATAGAGCTGAAATCTATCCCTCGCAGCCATCCAGAACGCCTTTGCATGGGAACAATGGATTAGTGCATGTAACATGTCTTCGTCCATCGCTTTGCAAACATCACAGAGACCCAACTGCTTGATATGACGATAGCGCAAAGTAGTCGAGTCCGGTAGAATCCCGCGGAGAACTCTCCACCAGAATACCCGTACTTTGGGGACGACTCGTAGTCGCCAAAGGGCAGTCCACAACTGTTTGTTGGCTGATGATGATTCCGTAACCGCCCCTTCCTCTCGAGAGCCAAGCTTGTTGCGAGTCACAAGAGAACGATACGCTGATTTAACAGTGTAGATGCCCGACTTCTCCAAAGACCAGGCTAGAGTGTCTTCGCCACCCGCCGGATTCAGTGGTATATTAAGAATGGCTTCCGCATCCGGGTGTAAGAAATTTTGACGTACAATCTGCTCATTCCAATTCCCTGAATAATCATCAATGAGCTCCGAAACCCTGTTGAGCGGCATGGAGCCAATGCGGCCCCCGGGTTTCAGTGTGGGCGTATTGGGAATCCAGTTGTCGTTCCATATTGAGATAGTCGAGCCATCGCCAACTCGGCGAATGAGACCGACTTGTAAAGCCTCTCTTCCTGCCACTATTGCCTTCCAGGTTGCCGATGCTTTGGACGAAACCGTTGCATTGAGAAAGTCTGTATGAGGGTAGTATTTTCCTTTCAGAACCCTAGCACACAAAGAGTCCGGTCGCGTAAGGAGACGCCAACCGTGTTTCCCAAGCATAGCGAGATTGAAGGACTGCATGTTCCGAAAACCCATGCCCCCTTTTACTTTAGGCACCTCGAGCTTGTCCCACGAGAGCCAGTGTAGCGAGCGTTTGTCGATCGAGCTGCCCCACCAGTACTTAGCCATGCTAGAAGTAATTGATTTGCAGATCGTCTTAGTCAAGAGGAAAAAACTCATGCTGAAAGTAGGAATCGACTGGACAACCGTTTTCAGAAGAACCTCCCTGGCCGCACAGGCCATGTTTCGCTCTGACCAGCCCCGCATTTTATCCCGGCACCTTTCCACCATGTGTTCAAAGGTCCCACTCGTGATTTTCCCAATCGCCGTCGGGAGACCCAAATAGCGCTCAGAGAACGCTTCCACAAAAATGCCAAGAGATTGTTTCAAACTCTGTCGGAGGGGCTGTCCCGTGTTGGCACTGAAGTAAATCGAACTTTTCTCCCGGTTCACTGCCTGTCCGGAGCAATCAGCGTAGATCCGGAGAATCTCATTAAGCCTCTCTGTGCTTTGAGTTTTTGCACTGAGGAAAATCAAGCCGTCGTCAGCAAATAATAGGTGGTTGACCCATGGTGCATGTATGCTCACCCTGATGCCTCTGTCCACGTATGTGCCTCCAAAATTGTTCAGTAGTGAAGTAAGGCCCTGAGCACATATAAGGAACAAGTATGGTGACATAGGGCAGCCCTGTCGGAGCCCCCTTGAAGGAGTAAAATAAGGGAGCAGATCTCCGTTTACCTTGATCGTGAATCGGACCGAAGTCACACACTTCATTATCAAGCGAACAAAGTTATCACCGAAGCCCAACCTGATTAGCATTGCCTCGAGATAGTGCCATTCCACTCTATCATATGCTTTGAGCATATCGAGCTTCACCGCGCAACATGCATTTTTACCCTTCTTTCGCCTCTTGATAGCATGAATACTTTCGTATGCCACCAATATGTTATCTGTAATCAAACGTCCTGGGACAAAGGCGCTTTGCTCCTCGCCAATCACCTCGTCCAGAATCCCTCGAACTCTATTTGCAATTGCTTTGACTGCAATCTTATAAAGAACAGGGCAAAGAGCTATCGGCCTGAATTGAGCTATTTTTTGTGGGTGTCGTACCTTGGGAATTAAAGTGATGGCCGTATCATTCAGACCCAGAGGTAGTTCTCCTCCATTCAGGAATTGTAGCACGGCCACTGTGATGTCCTCTCCAAGAACCTCCCAATGCCGTTGGTAAAACCCAGCTGTGAAGCCGTCGACCCCCGGGGCCTTAGATGGCGCCATATCAAACAGAGCCTTTTTCACTTCTGCCGCCACATATGGCCTGTTGAGATAATCATTCATTTGGTTGGTGACAGCGGGCTGCACACAGTTTAATAAGTCATCCATGGGGTAAAAGCCTTGTGTCTGATACAAGGCATGGTAGAAACTACTGATTTCTGCCTTGACCTCCTCTGGTTCTTGCAGAATATGACCCTGTGAATTTTCCAGAGAAGTAATACGGTTGATCCTCTTACGGTGGGCAGCTTAAGCTTGGAAGTAGCCGGTGTTGCGATCTCCCACCCGTAACCAAAGCACTCGTGATCTTTGCTTAAGCCAAATTTCCTCTTGTCTCATGGCTTCTCGCAGTTGCGATGCTATAGCATTCTCCTCCTCATTAGGCCCTCGGCCCATCGAGACACTCCTCAAACGATCTAGGCGTTTCTGAAGGCAGCGAACTTTCTTCTGAAGATTTCCGAATTCGCGCTCACCCCAGGCTCCCAGATCTTTCTGCACTGTCCCCAGTGCCTCCACGACACCTTGCAGCCCTCTCTGACCGGCGCCGGTTTGCCACATGTCACGCACCAGCTTGTCATACTGGCTGTGGGATTGCCACACTTCTTCGTATCTGAAGTTTCTTTTCGCACGAGGCCACTTGTTGTTCATGTTAGTTCTGAGCTCGGCTACTACGAAACAATGATCTGACTCCACACTACTCACATGCTTGACGGAGGTGGACCGAAATAAGTTCAGGAACCCCTCGTTGGCAAGAGCGCGGTCCAGCCGGGCTTTCACATTTGCTAGCCCCGGCTGTCTATTATCCCATGTATAGGGAATCCCTCTCCATCCCAAGTCTTGTAAAGAGCAGTCGTCAACCGCGTCGCGAAACGCCCTCATCTGGTGTTCCGGTCGCGTGTTAACACTGAAGTGCTCGTCCCCATGTAATGTTTCATTAAAATCACCCATACAGATCCATGCCTCATGCGGGACAGCAAAAAGCGTCCGAAGAAACCGCCAACTGTGGTGCCGGTTCTCCGCTCGGGGCGCTCCATAGAAACCAGTGAAGCGCCAAATTTTATTATCCTGTTTGACAGATACATCAATATGAGATTGGCTGAATTTTTTCAAGCTAACATCAACCTCTCTAGACCAAAACAGGCCGATACCACCACTAAGCCCGTCACTATCGACGGCAAAACAACCAGAAAAGCCTAAACTCAATTTCAGGTCTTCCACACGTTTGCCCTTTATCTTGGTTTCCATTATAAACAGAAGGGCGGGACCTTCTTGCTTCACAATCTTGCGAAGCTCTCGAACTGTCTGAGGGTTCCCAAGCCCTCGACAGTTCCAACTGATAGTGCTCATTGCATCGGGCAGCGCTGACTAGCAGTCGCTGCCGATGTTTCCGACGATGGTGGTGTCGGCTTCTTCTTCTTAGGCTCTCTTTCAACAAACACAGTTCCCAAATCCTCCGTCTCTTCCTCTGGAGCCACTCCCGGGAGATCCTCCTCCTGGTCATGTCCTTCGCCTTTCTCCTTAATGGCTAAAGGAGCTGGCGCCACTTTCCGATACACTTGGACCGGCGGCACGCCCTTTCTTTTGTTCAGAGATGGATTCTTCACAGGGGAGGTCACCTCAGCCCCCTCCTTCTGCTTTGAACTTGACGCGCGTGATTCTCTCGTGTTGCGTTGCGTCTCTGGTTTCTCCTTCGTCGAGTTCTCACCAGAAAAACCTTTCTTCCTGTCCTCAGGCGCCCGCAGGCTTGCCTTGAAAGGGAGATCACCATTCGCATCTCTCGTCCCTGGGGTGGGGCAGAAGAGATCGGCATGGCCTAGTCGACCACAAGAGAAGCAAAAGTGGGGTATTTGTTCGTACTCAATATCATAGCAGTCCACTTGATTCCTCTTGGTAGATTCGATAACGATCCATCGGCGGAGAGGTTTAAGCACATCGATGGTGACTCTTGCTCTCAGGAAACCCCCCACTGGATCGATCTGGGCGATAGTGGCGTGTTTGTCGATCTGCCGAGCTATCGCCAAGCCCCTTGTATTGTTCCGTAGGTTGTAAGGTAGATTAACTACCCTGACCCAGATCGGCAGCCGGTCGAACTTGAGCTCCGACGGCTGCATGTGCTCTTCGAAATACTCCAGGATCACCGCATTTTTGCTGATATGCCAGGGTGCGCCCTCCCAGACGCGGTCGCGATCCCGCTTGGATGCAAACTCGGCAGCGAACATGTTCTCTCCAAGGGGCCGGAACTCCAGCCCCCTAGGGTTTCCCCATGCCGGACGGAGGGCGTTGCAGATCGTTTGGATGTGGAGGAGATTTCGATGCAACACTTTCCCCGCCAGTAGCCACTTTGCCGGAGCATCATCATTGGCGTCGTCGATCAGCAGAGGCGTCGCCTCCTCCTCGGTGATATCCAGCTTCCCGAGTGCCTCCTCCATCTGCGCTCGCGCGGAGCGAGGGGAGAGGGCACCCCTCCTTTTCCATCCCTTGCCGGCGGTCGATGTCGCCATCGACCGCGAGCTTACGTTGCGGCCCGCCGATGGATGCAGCGGCCGCCGTCGAAGTTCCACCCAAACCCTAGTCGCCGCAGGAGGTTTTAGGGTTTAGAGGAAAAAACTATAGATCAGTACAGGAGTGTTGATGACTCAACTAGTAAAGCAATTAAGCAAACACTAGTACGGGAGTGCTAATGACTCAACCGCATGCAGGTAAGCCACGTAGTAGTACACGTATGTGCGGCAGTCCACGACCTGGTCAATCGAGTACAGATAAGGAGAGAGACATTCCCAATTACTCAATCCCCATCCTCACCAGACTAACAAGCAGAGACTGACTTCCATGGCCGGCCGGTGCCACCTCCAGCCACGCTGCCACGGCGTCCACCGGCGACGGGTGGAGGGACCAAGTGCTCCATCGTCTTCCTCGGGAGAGGAACCACCAATGAGGTCGTGCTGGAAGCCACGCCGGTGGAGACGCCGTTTGCGGCACCGTTCGTGAGGCCGAGCGCCGCGGGGCTCCATGTGCCGGGGCGGCCGCTCGACGGCGAGCTCGCCAACGGGACGCCAAGGGCCATGAGACGGCGGCGAGCGCCCGAGCGCGGCGAAGGCTGAGGAGTTGCAGGCGCCGGGTTCAGCAGGCGTGGCGCGACGCGACGGCGTCGATGTTGACGCCCGCGGCACTACTAGAGCAGCTCAGAAGGGGCTCGTAGGGCGAGAGCCGTGTCGTGCCTCCGCGTTGGAGGCCGCGGTCGTGCCTCAACCATGCTCCGCGCTGGGAGTCACCTCCTCTGCCGGGGGTGTTGCGCCGGAGGGCGCTGCCTCCGTGCAGAGCTAAGGTCGTGCCATGGCCACCACTTCGCGGGCTGCGCGCCTCTCTGTGAGCGGGCGCGACCGTGGCCGTAGGGGCAAGGCCGAGGGCCAGGCGCGGGGTGTACCGGGAGGAACGGCCGCACCTTTTGCTCGTCGCGCGTGCGTCGGATGGCGCAGCCGAGGGCCCGACCACCGCAGTGCTTTGCGACGAGGCTGAACTCCACGCCGTGGGGAGCCGTGCAAGAGGGCTGTCTGTCAGTCTCGCGGGGCGGGCGCGCGCGAGGGCGGCCACGGCGATGGACGGAGCGCGGGAGCGCGGCCACGGGCGGGGCGCAGGTGGCCACGCGGGCGGGCGCGGCCTGGCGCTGCCGGCTGTATGGCGCGGTTGCGTCGTACGCCAGTGCCAGGGGCCGATGATACGACACAGTTGCTGATGCTAATGCTTTCTACAGAGTGGAAAAACACGGTGAAGAACCTTTTTTTTCTTCTCATGTGGTGCCTTTTTGCATCAGTCTGTTGATTGATCTTCTGGCCTTGATGATCTTTGAATCAATGGATGCCAACGCCCACTTATTCTGTTGTCGATTCAGGAATAGAGTCGACGACGGCTGGGTTGACGCCCTGTTTCTTCTGATTTTGGCCGAACACCTATGATTTTCTTTGAGTGAAGTGCACTGTAGGTCCTTAAACTATTTCAGGGGTGTCACATAGGTCCTCGAACTATGAAAATCGTCATTTAGGTCCTCGAAATTTAGGTCCTCGAAGTACAGTAAGTGTGTCATTCAGGTTGTCACATAGGTCCTCGAACTATGGAAATCGTCATTTAGGTCCTCAAAGTACAGTAAGTGTGTCATTCAGGTTCAAAATCTCACTAACCCTCTCTAAATGGCCAGCTGGCATGGTGAACAGTGCAAAAAATAAAAAATATGTTCATTAATTTAAAAAAATGTTCGCGAATATGGGAAAAATATTCGCGACTTTAAAAAAGTTCACAAACAATAAATTTGAAAATATGTTCGCGAACCACAAATATTGTTCGTGGGTATGGAAAAAAATGTTCGCGAACCACAAAAATTCCTGACTTTAAAAAATGTTAGTGAACTTTTTATTAAAGTCACAAATATTTTTTCCGAATTCATCGTTCGCGAACATTTTATTAAAGTCACGAATATTTTTTCCAAATTTATTCGTTCGTGAACATTTTTTTAAAGTCATAAAGATTTTTTCCAAATTCATCGTTCGCAAACTTTTTTTAAACTCGCGAATATTTTTCCCAAATTCATCGTTCGCGAACATTTTTCTAAAGTCGTGAATATGTTTTCCAAATTCATCGTTCGCGAACTTTTTTTAAATTCACGAATATTTTTTTGAAGTCGCGAATATTTTTTTCCAAATTCATCGTTTGCGAACATTTTATTAAAGTCACAAATATTTTTCCAAATTCATCGTTCGCGAACTTTTTTTGAATTAATGACATTTTTACTGTTCACACGCCAGGGTCTCTTCGATGACAGAGGATCTCAGTTTTTTGATATTTTTTTATATTTATTCTTTGTCGTGTACTGTTCATCACGCATAGGAATTCAGGACGGTTTGCCGCGTACTGTTACGGTTACTGTTTATGTGCCAGCTGGCCAGTTAGAGCCTGTCAGGGAGATTTTGGACCTGAATGACACACTTACTGCACTTTGAGGACCTAGATGACGATTTTCATAGTTTGAGGACTTACGTGACATCCCTGAAATAGTTCAAGGACCTACAGTGCACTTCACTCATTTTTTTTCTTCGATTTGCTCTTTCTGTATGCACTTGATGGAAGTAACTCACGTGAGTGCATAGCGTTAACCAAGAAGAGAAATCAATCAAATCAATTGTTAGATCATTGATGTTAATCACAAAAGATAAGAAATTTGCTTTCTCCTGATCAATCTCTTGAACGGCGGTGCATCTCTGCAGTGGGCGGCTGATTTCTCCAGCGATCTGGCCATGATCGGCAATCTTCGGAAGGAAGCCCATCAGTGGGGGTTTCGCCGGAAGCGGTTCCATGCGCCATCCCTTCTGCGCTGGATACTCTTCTCACCGCCGCTGGCCGCAAAGGGCCTGTGCGTGAACGGGCCCCTATTCACTTCGCGTGGAGGATCGCCCAGGCGCAGCGCCGGGCTGTGGCTTCGCCGGTCGAGGATGTGCCGTTTCCAGTTCTTTCCTCTTCGCCGAGTCGCTCAGGGAAGAGCGTGCTGATAACGTGTTTAAATTGAGATCGAGAGAGGAACGAGAGACAAACATAATTTTTGTTCTCGTTGATGATGGGATTACACATATATAGCCCCTGAAGGGGTACGACGGAAGGGATGTGAGGCAACTGTCTCAGTTAGAAAAAGAAGGGATTAATAGGATTAATTAAATCCTAACAGTTTGATTGGATAATCACATCATATGTGGTCTGATTATGACTAGTAAGCTTGCACGTGCAAATGCACGTCTCCACTAATATTACAAACATACGAGAGAATTAAAATACATAGAAATAATTTTGTTTGCACCAGATATTGGTTCAAGTTGATTGATCAGGACAGAGCATTGTATTGACAATACCCAACATAAAGTTCTTATCAATTGGATAAATGCAAGAGAGCATAATAGTTGGTGCAACACTTGAATATACATAAAACTAATACTGGTGGAAAGCTTGCATACATGAAGCATAGAGCTTTGTCAGATAACCTTCCACGTGAAAATATAGCAACCCACGATTGCGATATCTCAACATATCACATTACAGACATGTAACACAACAGTCTAAGAAAAACTTGTAATTACGAGATACTTGTCATGAATAATTTCTCCCATCAACATCATCGCAACTTAGCACAATTCATGTTCTTTTTTGCAGAAGGTCGATCTTATTTCTTCTAACCTGTGAGCTATATGGATCTTGGAGCTGCAGGCAGATGGACACATCTCAGTTCAAAGCATGTTTGTAAGCCAAAATTATACCTAACGATATAATCTACACAAACCTAATGCTCGGGCATAAATACTAAACAATCAATGGCTTAACAGTTGATGGTGAAAGTACATTACAAGTTGAAGTTTCTGGTTCCAACAAATCCCAGCTATTAGTTTCCGTCCGCCAATAGTTTATTATCATATTAACCAAGGTTTGTGCTTCACTTGTGGAGGTCGCCGGTAGAAACTATTTGTGCATAGAAGTGTCTTTCAAGCTAACAAAATTTTAAATTAAGTTCCATTTTCATCCATCACTACACATTTTAATTTCTGTGTGCAGGAAAAAAATACCTTGATGACGATGCTCAATGCAGAAGAAGTCAACATCATCTAGGTTGACATTGACATACCGTTCATCCAAATCCTTGTCAAGATGAGTGCAAGAAGTTCAGACATAAGCTAGGAGACAGGAAAGCCAATCCATGTGGTAAGTCATAGTAACTATGATGCAGAAGCCCTTACTATGTATTCAATCACAGTTTCAACTTCTAGATTGCACACTGACAATGATTACCTTCCCCGGAACCTGACAGTATCAGTATCTATATGTATGAAAAGCATGGGTGCTCCATCTCCATATCCATGATGTTCCCTGGTAGAGTTAGTTCTTCATACCTGCAAGAAGCAACACTTTTAGATAAAAATGATACTGCTTTCTTATTCATATGACATATCATTCTCCATCAAACCATTTTGTAGCCATTCTATGCTAGTTTTACAGATGTAAAGTGAAAAGGTGTATGAAAGATCTAACAAACAGAGTCAAACTTTTGAATATAACTTGACGACAATGGTACAGTAGCAAGATGTTAAATATCGCACTTGGAGTGCTAACCAACTCCAAAAGGCAAACAAGTCCGCCCGTTAAACATGACAGAGTGTTAAGAAATGTTAATAGTTTTGGAAGGTGTTAAAATCCCCTCCGAACATACATTAAGTGCACAGTTAATTAATACAATCAATTAGCCGCTAAAAATCTATACCGCTTTGTCCTCACGAATATTCCACATGCGCAACCGCCGCACCATCGCTCCTCTGCCCCGTGCTGCGTCCCAGGCCTCCACTCCTCTGTCCCGTGCTCCTATAAACTATCAAAGGAATGAGAACTTGACATAATATGGTTGGAACATATATAGTTGAGATTTCATTGGGCTACATTTTTGTGTGAATGCAAAGGAGATCTAACATATTTATGGGAATGTTCGATCTTTTTTGCAAATGCAACCAAATAAACAAATTAAAACTAATACATTTACAGGAACATTCAATCTTTTTAGACAATCCAACTAAAGCACATCATATCCAAATAGGAAGCACCCTAAAAAAATATACTATATAGAACCATCACATGAAAATCTCTAACTTGAGCTGAAAGGTCTAATGTCATGAGTGTACCAAGCAGAGCATTTATTTTCCAAGCAGAGAGGCTGCAGGGTGCCTTGTATGCATTCAACAAAAGAACAGTAGAAGATTTGTCTCAATAGGAAATACTTATCACCAATAAATCTTTTATTGGAGGGGTAAAAATTCTTAATACCGTGGGACACTCTACAGCACTACTGCCGATATACTTACGCCAAACTTGTAGCATGTAACACTCATTCAGTACTGTCCATTAGCAAGTATTGTTCTCTTTAAACTTTTCTTATGCTAAAAAATAGATAACTGCAGTTTTGCACAATGCACTACTTATCCTATATTCAGGTTCTGCTTGCGTGGGATGACGCAGTTACCTACAGGGCTGGTGTGGATTACTAACAGGATGACATAGTTAACTGCAGAATCATGTTTCACTTTACTAAGTCTAATTGATCAGTACACAATTAGCGCTCACAGAAATCTATGGTGTTTCACCTAATAGAAAGAATTTTTTAGGGCTATCAATAAAAAGTGGTTAAGATATAAACGCTCTTATATTTCTTTACAGATGGAGTATTTTATAAAGTTAACATACATTAGAACTATTGAAAACCGTCAGAATTCACAGGCATTGTTCTCAATTTCACCGCCAGAACTATTGTAGATGCCATTATTTTGTCAAACCGATTAACGTTTCTCAGCTATATCTAAATAATTTCATTCTGTCATATGCAAATTTCGGTTACAGAAAGCTGCAGGATATTTGGACAACCATGTACTGTATTTTGAAGATGAAGAGAGAAAATAAGCTGCTAGCTCATGGGAAAGGATTTCGTTGAGCGCATCAACTCATGGCTTCGTGGGCCTAACGGAGCAAAGATGAATTGAGTTTTGAATCATTTAATCAAATGATTATTAAGGCTGCTAAATGAATCATCAGTGTACATCCTTCAATACAAAATGATAATCATACATGGCAAGAACAAATACAAGTAAAGTGGAAGATAACAAACTTTCTGGCTTCACTCATTTTCAGTTTAACAGTTTTCAAAATAACAAACTTTCTGACTCATTTTCACACAAGTAATGTGGAAGATAACAAACTTTCTGACTATGCCCATCAAGCCTAAAATAAATCCTATTACCATCATTTCACCACCACACAGTTTTCAAAAGGAGTAAAAGAAACATCTTTTGCATACGACAATTGTAAGCTAGATATTCAGATCTAGGAAGAGTTGCAAAATTCTCCCAGTATAGTTATCCTTCCTAGCAACAAGCAACAAACAAATACTTTACTACCATGGAATCACATTTTCAGGGGAAGCAACCAACAAAAGTTTACAAAGGGGCAGAGGAAGCACTCACTGACGATGGCTTGGCAAAGGCCTGTACGGCTGTACCATCGTCCTGCCGTCCATGGTGAGGAGTTTCCCAAGTAGCCTATCGGCCTGCCAAATCATCATCAGCAGAGCGTCAGCCACACCCACACAGTTAACAAACATTGCTCGAGTAGAGATCAAATTGAGAAATAGATCGAAAGGCCAGCACACTGTCGTCTCGGTCTGGTTCTGTTCTCCGCCTCTCTCCAATGGTGGCAAAAACCCTAAGCAGGCACGGTTCATCTCATCTCAAGGGAAGACGTGGGGCCCGTGAGCAGGACCAGAGGATCGCAGGGCCACGGGCTGCAAGGGCGAGGCAGATGAGGGCCAAGAGGAATGGCTCCCTCCAAGCTTGACACCGACGGCAATTGCGGTGATGCATCCTCGAGTAGCCACGCAGACCCGATGGAGGAATGTTCAGGAGATGGACCTCACCTTGGTAGGCGGCCATGCGAGGAGAGGGCGACATCAACAGAGTGTTGGATGGTCCTGTACAGAACGGCAGACCACACTCCTTCCGCACCGAACAACGATGACAGCACCTCGATGCTCGCCACGGATCGAGGTCCTTGGCCTAGTCTTCCGTGGGAGAAACGGCTACTGCTGAGAAGTTGCCTGCGAAGCGAAGGAGTTAGAGGTGGGATGAGATTGAGTCAAAATAGATCTACCTTTCATTTCAAAATATATCGCTTGCTCACAGCCCATGATTCAATATCTTGAAACAATGAAACATGTGGTTTTTTTATTCAAACTACAATGTAGTTTTTTTTTAACTCAAACTCCAATGTAGAGGAAACTTAACAAGATGCATTTCCTTCTCGTTATATTATATTTCAGATTATATATTAACTCCATGGCGTAGAAATTCCCGTGCTAGCATTCCAAGGTCCTCATCATTTGCACCAGGTGAACCTCTTATGAATCAGCAGAATACATGAAGCTCATCCCGGCAGCTCCGGAACATTCACTAGTGCAGAACCGGGCAATAGCACCGGTTCGTAAGGCCCTTTAGTGCCGGTTCCATAACCGGCACTAAAGTGTGGGCACTAAAGGCCCCCCCTTTAGTACCGGTTCAGCACGAACCGGTGGTAAAGGGCAACCACGTGGCACGAGCCAACTCTGGGGGGCTGGAGCCCTTTAGTACCGGTTGGTAATACCAACCGGTACTATAAGGTTTGGGGGGTTTTTAGTTTTATGATTTCTTTTTCATTTAATTTTATGTTTCCATTTTAATTCTTTTTCGTTTCCTGGTATTTTACGATACTACACATTGTACACGTTATGCATATATATATATATATATATATATAAATAGAATTTCTAGTAGAACCAATCATGCATATATATATCATCAATGTCTCACAAACCACCATATTAATTAATTCACACATACACAAATATATAGCTAGCTATATACAATTTCTCCTACATATGCATGTTGCCTTCGGAGCTAGTGGCATTAGCCTAATTGGTGCCTTCGGAGCACGATGACAATTGGAAGTGGTTTTTATGGGGGCGGTAGCGGGTAATAGTATTCTTCCTTCGGATTTATGACCTGGTCGAGCAAAAATCCCGCTATTTCCTCTTGAAATGCTTCTACGCGCTCCGTTTCTAGGAGCTTCTCCCGCACCTCTCTGAACTGTTAAGAATGAGATCAATATGCATGTGTATTAGTTGTGTGACTAGATATCGATAATGGTGTAAAAATTGTGAATAGTGTTCTGACAAGCGTACCCATTTCTGTCTTTGAGATCTGCTCCTTTCGGACGCCATCATGCGAATGTTCTCGCAAACGCAGAATGCACACAGATCAGTCCCCTGCGCCTGCTTCAGGGCCTTTACGAGAATGGAATTTGATCAGATAATAATTAATCAAGCATGATAATTAAAGAGATGGCAGCTAGCTAGCTAGCTAGTACTACTTAATTACTTACCTTGGGTCGAAACCATTGAAGCTTTTTTTTCCATTCGCCATCCGTGACGCTGATGAACCTTGCCCAAGCCCTGCCCGCCGACAAAAAAAATGAATAAAGGGGTTATTAAATAGTTCATATCATGAAATGACGAGCTAAATAGGCCGAGATATATAGTTAATAATGATTGAAATTACATATTGACTATGCCAAACAAGATGTTATAGTCAGTTTTAACTTTGAGTAGTGAGTCCAGTATTTCAACTATTCCGTCGTCAACTTTAATGATACACAAGACCCAATGAAATCTGCATGCACACACGTTTGCATGTCTTAATTAAGCGGGCATATGTAAGCAAAAACATGTAGCTAGCTAGTAGGCAAAAACAGAGAATTTGTAGTACAAGACAGTGTGACTCACTGGAAGTTGTAAGGAAGTAGTATATCTTCATTGTATTTGAGGCGCTTCAAGAACTCTAGCATGTTGTCCTCTACGTCCTTTTGATGATGTGGATTTATCCGTCATGTGTATTCATTAACGGTGTTTGGGTCAATGAACCCAATGCCATAGCGTCCACCTTTTCTCATTTCATACATCTTCATCCTGCATAATACCACAGAAAAGAATATAGTGAGGATAATTACAGATAATGATTGATCAAAAGGATCACTACAGCTAGCTTGAGACTTAAATTACAGAAAGAAATCACTTACAGACAATAGCAACTGACAATAGATTTGTCGAGTGCATCTTGATTGTATAACTGAAACAGTTCAGAATACTCAACGGACAGAGCTTTCTCATGGAAGTAATGATCCTCCTTGACATTCACCATGAGGGACAATCGATCTGAAATCTTGGTAATGTTCATGTACAATTGATGCAATTCATACATTCTCGTTGGGAGGTTCTTGACCTTGTCTGGCTTGACCAAAGGTTGGCCCCGGACATATTTTCGTTTTATTTCATCCTCTCTAAGCACAGGCATGGGCTCGATCTCGAGGAGTTGTCCAACAGTGATTTTGAGAACTTCAGCCTGCATTATATGCTCCTCCGTTATTACCACATTGCCCACCTCAGGAACGTAAACTATTTGCCCACAATAATATTGGACGCACGTACTGTCACGTGTTGTTGGCACAACAAGCGAGGGGATCGATTGCGCCGCCTGTTCTCCCAGCTGGGGAATGGTTTTCCCGCATTTTTTGATAGCTGCTTCTTTTTTGCTCGATCCCGAGCTCGCCTCCTTACGTAGACGTGCTCGATTTAACTTTCTGATGTGGCGCTCATAGTCTGTGTCAACAGGCTTGGGAGCTGGTGGTTGAGCCATACGAATGAAGTGGTCAATCATTTCCTCAGGCACTTTCTCCCTTGGCGGCGGTGGCGGTTTCGGTGCAAAATGGGCTTCCACCTCGGCCTTCGATATGGCTGCGATTTCCTCCTCGGACCTGTCATAAGCCCTCTGCGGAAGAGGCGTGAGGCTTGGACCATATTTATATCGCTTGCCTCCGCCTGTACTTCCTGTACTACCACGACTCGTACCGCTACGCACCATAGCTGCGGGGTGTCTCTTCTGCGATTGCTGAGGCGGCGGAGACGGCTGACGGGGCTGAGTTGGACGAGGAGGAGTGGCCGCCTGAAGCTGTGCCGGACTTGGAGGAGGAGTGGTCTAAGATTGTGCCGGACTTGGAGGAGGAGTGGACGTCTGACGCTGTGGCGGACTTGGAGGAGGAGGAGTGGCCTGACACTTTGCCGGACTTGGAGGAGGAGTGGCCTGACACTTTGCCGGACTTGGTGGACTTGCAGGAGCGGGAGACTGCTGACTCAGTGGCGGACTTCAACGAGGAGTCGGCTGACGCGGTGTCGGTGGCCTTCGAAAGATGATGCAATCCTTTTTTCATAGGATGATACGATGTTTGGCCTCTCCAAGAAAGCGCTCGTCGTCACCTCCAGGAATGTCAAGCTGTAGCTCCGAATATGGTGGGTCCACCACCTCATCAACCAAGACACGAGCATAGCCCGCTGGAATCGGGTTGCAATGGAAGGTTGCCTCGGGGGGATTTGTAAAAGCAACAGCGTCCGCCACCTTCATGGATATGTTCGTTATTTTGACGTGTAGCTCGCATTTAGTGTTCTTTGTGATGTCATCCACGGGGTATCTACCCGGCATTGCGTCGTCCGGGGCGGCCGAACCCACGCTGCTTCTCGGCATGGATGGGTCGGTGCTATCCAATGCTGGATCATCCGCTAGCTGCTGCAGCTGCTGAGACCCCCTTTGCTGGGTAAGTGAGTCGATCTGCTCCTGCTGCCGCTGGAATTTGACTGCCAATTCCGCTTGGACTTGCTTCTAGGCCTTGAAGGTGTTCATAGTCTCGCTTCCTTTGCTCCTCCTCCATCTTCCTCTTCTTCTCCTCCGCAATCTTCTTTCTCGCATGGGTTCTGTAGTCGGTGTTCCAGTCTGAAAACCCCTCATACCACGGAATAGCGTCCATGCCTCGTGTTCTTCCCGGGTGTTCAGGATTTCCCAGGGCACGCGTAAGCTCGTCGTTCTCTCTGTTGGGCTGGAACACCCCCGATCGTGCCTCTTCTATTGCAACAAGTATTGCATCGCCGGCTCCCTTCAGACTTGCCTTCGTCGAAACATTGCCTGTCTTTGGGTCCAACTCCCCCATGCGCATAGAACCAAGTCCTGCACCTGGGGGGCCAGCTCTTAGTAACCGGAGTGACACCTGCATCCTCCATCTCTTTCTCAGACTTATCCCACTTAGGCATTGCCACCGCATAGCCACCTGGCCCCAGCTTATGGAACTTATCCTTTTTTCGGCATTCTTCTTGTTTATTCTCGACCGTTCCTTAGCTAATTCCGAATCCTTGAATTTCACGAAATCGTCCCAATGAGCACGTTGGTTCTCTAGTGTTCCCTCGAATACTGGAGTCTTCCTTCCTCCCTTGACGTACTTGTCCCATTCACGATTCTTGTGGTTCTTGAATGCAACCGCCATCTTCCTAAGAGCAGCGTCCTTGACTTTCTGCACATCTGCTTCTGTGAAATGATCTGGTAGGGTGAAATGTTCCATGAGAGTATCCCAAAGCAGATCTTTTTGATTCTTGTCGACAAAAGTAACATCTGGACGTGGAGCAGCGTCCTCTTTGCCTTTTTGTCTTTTGTCTTTTGCTGGCTCTCTCCATTCTTGAAGGGTGATCGGGAGTTGGTCCTTCACAAGAACTCCACACTCACGAACGAACTCGTCCGCAATCTTCTTAGGCGCTAATGGTTCGCCATTAGGTCTGACTGCCTCGATATTGTACTTTACGCCCTCCTTCAACTTTTTGTTCGGGCCTCGTTTCGTCCTTTTGCCTGAAGATTTGCTCGATCCGGATGGCTGAAAGAACAAAGATCGATTCGTTAATATATCTTCAAGTCATTTAAAACATGTGATGATCACCAAATACCTGCTTATATAAATATATATACCTCACCGGTCTTTGTTGTTTCAGGATCAACATGTTCTTCGTCATTGTCATAATCGTAGTTCATGACTTCATCAATTCGGTCGTCGCGATCGAATATCATATCACCCTCTCCGGTGTTGTTTAGAAATTTGGAGCCGTCATAATCTTCTTCATTCTGATCATCATCTGGCCCGCGTATCATATCGAACATGGTCTGTTCTCCCTCTCTGTCGGTATTGTCAGCCATAGCTTTTATTTAACTAATTCAAAAGAAATATAAAACAATTTAGTATTCAAATTACATCGTCTCGAATAATAGATATAATCTCGAATACTTCGTCTAGAATAATAGATATAATCTCGAATACATCGTCTCGAATAATATATAATATTGAATAGTACATCACTGGCTAGTTAATTAAAGATCGAATACTATAGAAGAATCTAGGACACTCGCGGTTCCTGCGGCGCGGGCGGTGGACACCCAAAGAGAAGGAACCCTCACAGGATCATAGCTGAAGTGAGATCCCCGAAGATACTGCCAGGTATTGGAGAACCTACCGCCCTCTAACGCAACCATGTAGCAATGGACGTGCTCGTCCTCCTCCCTGACACAGCGATGTACCACCTCCGGCGGGGCCGGGTCCCTCCGCACCGAAACCGGCCCACGCAAACGCCACCAAACGAGATCAGGGTCGACGACGGGACCCGAGGCCGGGTTCCTCATCAAGCGGCGCGCCCCTCCAGGCAGCACCTCCCAGTGCCAGCCCGACGGAGCCCAGTCCCGGACATGGGTCGGCTGGACGTCGTCGCGGACGGGTTGACGGCGAGGATGCGAGCCGGGCATCGTCGAGAACAAATACTAGCTATATGCCCGCAAAAAGTAACATTTTTTTACTGATTGGATTTTGATAACTAAAATTTCTAACATTTCTACTATTTCAAAAATCTATATACTATTTCATACTAATTAAGCATCTAACACTAAAAACAGAAAACACAACTTCTATACATCCATTAAAAAACTGAAAAACAACATTATATAAAAAATTTCCATACTAATTAAACACTAATTATATGCATCTAACATGCATTCATACATATTCATTCTTTTCTGCAAAACTTGATGGTCAAAGTCTGGAGTTATAACTTAAAAAAAAGAAATGTCGACGTGCAATTAGTTTTTTCCATAACAGAAGAAGTCCGGAGTTGTAATAAGTTATTAAAAATAAAAAAGAGGTGCAATGCTCATTAATTTGCTTCAAGCCTTTCGGAATAGTGTAAACTGCACTGCGCATAGCTCCGTGCAGTCTACCATATTCCTGAAGGCTTGAAGCTAAGCAACGTGAGCATTGATCCTCTTCTTCATCGTCTCTACACTCAGGGCTTATAAACCGCTCCTAGTCCCTCTTACTTCGCGAGGTGGGACTAAAAAACAGCTTACGTCTGGTTCATCCATGAACCGGTACTAAAGGTGCTCATGGGGCCCCAGCCTTACCTGACACAACCTCATTAGTACCGGTTCGTGGTACGAACCGGCACTAAATGGTGATGGTGGGGCCATAGCCTGACCGGAGGCTGACACAGCGTCTTTAGGTACAAAAAATTACAAACTTTCTGTTAGTGCCCGTAGTTTTCAAATTTGAATAGTTTAAATTTTGAATTATTTGAAATTAGTGTGAATTTGTTTGCACATAAAATTTCTTCGCGTTTCAAATGCCAAAACACATAACTACCCTAACTATTACAGAGATTCCCCTCTGGGTGCGAAACACAGAAGAAAGTGATGATAGCTAGTGAAGCCGATCACATCCCAGATCTTTGGGTGTGAAACTTTTTCTTCGTGTGTGTCCCTTTGCGCCGTAACCATGGAAAATCTTCATCATTTAACGGGATGCTCGGGTCAATATTCACTGTGAATGGAGCAATTTCATCAAACTTTTCATAATCTTCTGACTTGTCTGTCTTGTCATCCACTCCCACGATGTTTCTCTTTCCAGAAAGAACTATGTGCCGCTTTGGCTCATCGTACGATGCATTCGCTTCCTTATCTTTTCTTTTTCTTGGCTTGGTAGACATGTCCTTCATATAGAAAACCTGTGCCACATCATTGGCTAGGACGAATGGTTCGTCTGCATATGCAAGATTGTTGAGATCCACTGTTGTTATTCCGTACTGCGGGTCTTCCGTTACCCCGCCTCGTGTCATATTGACCCATTTGCACCGAAACAAAGGGACCTTTAAACCACGTCGATAGTCAAGTTCCCATATGTCCTGTATATAACCATAATATGTTTCCTTTCCCGTCTTGGTTTCTGCATCAAAGCGGACACCACTGTTTTGGTTGGTGCTCTTCTTATCTTGGGCGATCGTGTAAAATGTATTACCATTTATCTCGTACCCTTTGAAAGTCATTATATTCGAAGATGGTAACTGGGACAGCAAGTACAGGTCATCTTCAATAGAGGTGTCATGCATGGTACATGTCTACAACCAGCTGGCGAAACTCCTGGTTTGTTCACGTGTAATCCAGTCATCACACCGCTCCGGGTGTTTGGAGCGTAGCAAATTCTTGTGTTCATCCATATACGGAGCCACCAAGGCGGAATTCTGTAGAACTGTGTAGTGTGCTTCAGTGAGAGAATGTCCGTCCATACATATTATTTGTTTTCCTCCTAGCGTGCCTTTTCCATCCAGTCTGCCCTTATGCCGCGATTCAGGAACACCAATCGGCTTAAGGTCAGGAATAAAGCCAATACAAAACTCAATGACCTCCTCATTTTGATGGCCCTTGGAGATGCTTCCTTCTAGCCTAGCACGGTTATGAACATATTTCTTTAAGACTCCCATGAACCTCTCAAAGGGGAACATATTGTGTAGAAATACAGGACCCAAAATGTTAATTTCTTCGCATAGGTGAACTAGGACGTGCGTCATGATGTTGAAGAAGGATGGTGGGAACACCAACTCGAAACTGACAAGACATTGCACCAAATTATTCTGTAACCTTGGTATGATTTTTGGATCGATTACCTTCTGAGAGATTGCATTGAGAAATGCACATAGCTTCACAATGGCTAATCGAACGTTTTCCGGTAGAAGCCCCCTCAATGCAACTGGAAGCAGTTGCGTCATAATCACGTGGCAGTCATGAGACTTTAGGTTCTGGAATTTTTTCTCTGCCATGTTTATTATTCCCTTTATATTCGACGAGAAGCCAGACGGTACCTTAATACTGAGCAGGCATTCAAAGAAGATTTCCTTCTCTTCTTTGGTAAGAGCGTAACTTGCATGACCCTGATGTATGTCGTCTTCTCCGTGCATATGTTGCTGGTCCTCCCGTGCCTCAGGTGTATCTTTTGTCTTCCCATACACGCCCAAGAAGCCAAGCAGGGTCACGCAAAGATTCTTCGTCACGTGCATCACGTCGATTGTGGAGCGGACCTCTAGGTCTTTCCAATATGGCAGGTCTCAAAATATAGATTTCTTCTTCCACATGGGTGCGCGTCCGTCAGCGTCCTTTGGAATAGGTTGTCCGCCAGGACCCTTTCCAAATATCACCTTCAAATCCTTGACCATATCATGTACATCAGCACCAGTACGGTGGCAAGGCTTCGTCCGATGATCCGCCTCAGCTTTGAAATGCTTGCCTGCTCGGAAGAAATCGACGATGTCCCAGGTACACATTCTTCTTACAACTATTCAAATATATACTGTCGGTATCATCCAAACAGTGCGTGCATCCGCGATATCCCTTGTTTGTCTGTCCTGAAAGGTTACTGAGAGCAGGCCAATCATTGATGGTCACGAACAGCAACGCCTTTAGGTCAAATTCTTCCCCCGTGTGCTCATCCCACGCACGTACACCTGTTCCATTCCACAGTTGTAAGAGTTCTTCAACTAATGGCCTTAGGTACACATCAATGTCGTTGCCGGGTTGCTTAGGGCCTTGGATGAGCATTGGCATCATAATGAACTTCCGCTTCATGCACAACCAAGGAGGAAGGTTATACAAACATAGAGTCACAGGCCAGGTGCTATGGTTGCTGCTTTGCTCCCCAAAAGGATTAATGCCATCTGCGCTTAGACCAAACCATACGCTCCTTGCATCATCTGCAAACTTCTTCCCGTACTTTCTTTCGATTTTTCTCCACTGCGACCCGTCAGCGGGTACTCTCAACTTTCCGTTTTTCTTACGGTCTTCTCTGTGACATCGCATCGCCTTGGCATGCTCTTTGTTTTGGAACAAACGTTTCAACCGTGGTATTATAGGAGAATACCACATCACCTTGGCAGGAATCTTCTTCCTGGGGCGCTCGCCCTCGACATCACCATGCTCATCGTGGCTGATCTTATAGCGCAATGCACCACATACCGGGCAAGTGTTTAAATCCTCGTACTCACCGCGGTAGAGGATGCAATCATTAGGGCATGCATATATCTTCTGCACCTCTAACCCTAGAGGGCAGACAACCTTCTTTGCTTCGTACATACTCTCGGGCAATTCGTTGTCCTTTGGAAGCATATCCTTTATCATTACCAGCAACTTTCCAAATCCCTTGTCAGATACACCATTCTCTGCCTTCCATTGCAGCAATTCCAGTGTGGTGCCCAGCTTTTTCTTGTCACCTACGCAATTCGGGTACAACAATTTTTTGTCATCCTCTTACATGCGCTGCAACTTCTTCTTCTCCAAATCACTTGCGCAGTTTCTCTTTGCATCGGCAATGGCCCGACCTAGATCATCAACGGGCTCATCTGATGCCTCTTCTTCAGCTTCTTTCCGCATTGCCGGCTCAGCTTCTTCCCGCATTACCGGCTCAGCTTCTTCTCCCATTGTTGTATCATCATATTCAGGGAACCCATGGCCAGGATAGCTGTCGTCGTCCTCTTCTTCTTCATTGTCTTCCATCATAACCCCTCTTTCTCCGTGCTTGGTCCAAACATTATAGTGGGGCATGAAACCGGACTCAAACAGGTGGACGTGAATGGTTCTTGACGTAGAGTAATTGCAACCATTCTTACAGCCAGCACATGGACAAGGCATAAAACCATCCGCCCGCTTGTTTGCCTCAGCCGCAAGCAGAAAAGTATGCACGCCCTCAATGAACTGGGGAGAGCATCGGTCATCGTACATCCATTGCCGGCTCATCTTCATTACACAATACCGAATAGACCAAATTAATACAAGTTCATACATAAAGTTCATACAACACTTAAATGCAACAAACAAATAACTCTCTAGCTAAAGCATTTAAATGCAACAAAAAATGCGATCAAGATTGCAACTAAGGTAACAATTGATCCAACAGCATAATGATACCAAGCCTCACTATCGATGACATATTTTCTAATCTTTCTAATCTTCAAGCGCATTTTCTCCATCTTGATCTTGTGATCATCGACGACATCGGCAACATGCAACTCCAATTCCATCTTCTCCCCCTCAATTCTTTTCAATTTTTCTTTCAAGTACTCGTTTTCTCTTTCAACTAAATTTAAGCTCTCGACAATAGGGTCGGTTGGAATTTCCGGTTCACATACCTCCTAGATAAAAATATCTATGTCAACTTGATGGGCATAATTTGTCATAAACACGAAATGCAACAAATAGTTTTAAAAGAGAATATACCACATCCGAATCATAACAAGGACGAGGGCCGACGGGGACGGATATCAAAACCATGGCACTATGTATAACAAACAACGTACGGGTAAGATAATTATTATACGAGTAACTATATATCCAAATCACACAAACATCAATTTTTTATATAAAATTTCATAAACAAGAGGCTCACCACAAGGTGGTGCCGGCGACGGGACGGTGCGGGCGATCGATGGTGGTTACGATGGAGATTTAGAAGGCACTAAGTAAACCACACCTACATGTGCAAACTAAGTGTTATTTTTGACCTCAAATTGCATATAAATCAAATACTAGCACATACATATATTTCCTCCCAAATTACTAAACTCACAAATTAATAACTATATAAAGCATTGCAAGAGCTAATCTAGCAATGAGAGATGAAAGGACAAAGTTGCTAACCTTTGTGATCATTTGAATGGATGGGGGCCTTCAAATCTTGACAAATTTTGGGTAAAATGTGTGATGAGCTCGAGAGGAAGAGGGGAAGAACAGAGAGGAGAGGGGAAAGGGGAAGAACAGAGCGAGCTCGGGTGGACGAAGGGTTTATGTAGGACGACCTTTAGTACCGGTTCGTGCCAAGAACCGGTACTAAAGGTGCTGGAGGGGGCCCAGACTGACAACATCCTGCCACCACTCTCATTAGTACCGGTTCGTGGCACGAACCGGCGCTAAAGGTTAGCCACGAACCGGTATTAATGAGAGCGACCCGGCTAGCCGTTGGAACCGGCACTAATGTATACATTTGTGCCGGCTCAAATACAAACCGGCACTAATGTGCTTCACGTTTGACCATTTTTCTACTAGTGATTGTCTATCAATAGAAGCTCATAATGGTATAAGGGGAGGCTACTCCAGAAAGTACTACATGTAGGTTTTTTATCAATTAAATAACTAAACATTAAAAAGACTGATATTTGAGTAATTGTGACCCAAGCAGAAAACTTTTATTGTTTATGAATTCTCAACAATTCCCATTGTACAGTGAGTCATGCATGAACAAAATCCCCTGCGCAGAACCCTAATGTAGGATTATAGAACCTTAAGGCATGAACAAAATCCCCTATCCAATTCAGCAATAGAAAATCACCTGCCCTTTGGTTGGAAGGGTAAAAGAAACTTACTTGCATGAGTTGAGCGGCGTGGCGGAGGCCAAGCTACGGCTCCGGCGGCGGCGACCCGCGACGAAGGGCGCGAGTGCCGGAGGTGGCGAAGGGCGCGGCGGGGCGGCTCCCGCTTCTGGGGAGGCGGAGACCCGTGGCGGCTCCCTCGCGGCCACGGCGACGGGCTACCCGTGGTGGCTCCCGCGGCGAGGCGGTGGCAAAGGGCGCGGCTCCCGGGGCTCCGACGGCGAGACTGCGGCAAAGGACATGACTGCAGGAGGCGGCGAAGGGCGCGGCGGAGTGGCTCATGCGGCTAACGGCGGCGCGAGGCTGCGGCGAAGGGCGCGGCTGCGGTTGGCGAAGGGCGCAGGAGGAGGAGGAGGTCGTGCAGGAGGCGAACGGTGCGGGATGAGAGAGGAGGTCGTGCGGTCGTGCGGGCCAACCAGGTTTTTTTAACTGTGGGGCAGATTAGCGATCGATGGATTGTAGCGCTTAATGCGTGGTTTGCAGCGTTAAACACCGAAGGATTAAGGACCATTGAATTTTGCTGATGGATGGGTGAGATGATTTGGATCTGCCTCTTTTTTTCTTTTATAGTGGTAGTAGATAGATAGTAGATAGATATTAGATTAGCACCGCCGAACAGACAGAGGCAGAGAGAACCAACGAAGAATGCGCAAACCAGGAAGGAAAGCGTAGTACAGTTACGAAGGCGGGTTCCGTGGAATGGAATCACAAAACGGACGGCTCAAATAGCAAGCAGCAGATAGGCCGCGCGATAGCGTAAATCCCCCGCCCCTGAGCTGCTACCTTCGCCATGGCGGCCGCCGCTGCCGCCTGCCGCCTTCTCCGGCTGGCACCGCGCCGTCTCCGGAGCCCGAGGCATTCCCTCTTTCCTACGCCACTCGCTCTCTCCTCGGGTTGGCGCCGCTACTGCGCCGCCGCGCCCCCGGTCGCGGCCGCGGCGACGCCGACGGGGGACGCCGTGGGGGAGTTCCGCCGGAGGATCAGGGTGGCGGAAGTGAAGGGCGGAGAGGACCAAGGCGCCGCTTGGGTCGGGAAGGAGCTTACCGTGCGCGGGTGGGTGCGCACCTGCCGCGCCCAGAGGACCGTGACATTCGTCGAGGTATTCTGGCTGGGTGACACTCTTGCTGCTGCTATAGTTGCCAATTTCCATGTCCATTTTCTATAGTTTCCAATTGCCATGGACTGCCTCAACTCGCCAGGCGTATAGTTAGCAAATTTGTTTCTGCGCAAATGTTGATGCTATTAGCTGCTTTGCTTGATGATCCAAGACTTCCATAGTTGAGGAAAGGTCTATCTACTCCCTCTGTTCCCAAATGTAAGTCTTTTTAGAGATTCCAACAAGGGACTACATATGGAGCAAAATGAGTGAATCTACACTCTAAAATATGTCTATACATCCGTATGTTGTAGTCCATTTGAAATCTCTAAAAAGACTTATATTTAGGAACGGAGGGAGTAGTTTATATGTCCATAACTTTGGATAGCTTGGTTTCACCTGTTGTCATGGTATGCTTGTATTTCCAGGAAAAATGGACTCTGAGCTTAGAAATATATATTTTCAGAGACTGTGTGACAATGGTTTCTCCAAATAAGATTAGGGACCCTTATATGGCCGCTAGAAAATAAGAGTAACTCTAGCAGATTCTCTACAATTTGGGCCTTTAAAACCTTCTTGCCGCTCCCTTTATAAATTTTGAAAGACTCTGGGGGTTCTGTGCAAAGAGTCTGTAAAACCAAGACTTTATAAATTTGAGCCCGCATGTGGGTAGGAGGGGAAAAAAAATCCCCTTCTTCGACCTCTCCAGGCCCCTTCTCCCCACTCCAATGGCAGCGGTCGAATATGCGGCTACAGGCAGGAGGTAGTTGAGGTGAAATTTCCTTGCCGCCAACCGCAGGACGATATAAAGTGTACTCTAGAAACTCCTCCCCAGTCTCTAAATATAAAGGCTGGTGAGCTGTTTTAGAGTGCCTTTAAAAAAAATAAGGATAGAGTGAGGTATAGGGAATCTGCCAGAGTGGAAAATTGCCCTCTCTTCTTTATAATAGCCATTATTTTACGGAAATGTTAACGCCCACACGTGTGGGCGTTTGCACATCGCCCACACGCCTCCATCACCACTCATTTTGCCACGTATGAATAGATGACATCAGCAGAATTTTTTTTGGTTTTCGGCTTAAAAATGTTGTATCTCCTAAATAAAAAAGCGAACTAAAAATCCGTTTTCACCATTAAATCCGTCTCGACGAAATCTTCAAAACTAGACCCCATGTTGATATGTTTCGACGAATTTTTTTTTGGCCAGAAGTTGCCACGATGTTTACACTGCAGTTGCCATAGGGCTTAAACTAAAGTTGCCAGGTGGCAATTTTAGTTTGTAGATCATGGCAATTTTAGTATTTTGATGATGGCAACTCCAGTACTTTGACCATGAAAATTATTTTTTGTATGAACCATGGCAATTTTACGTGCATGTATCATGGCAATTTTAGTTTATGGTTCATGGCAAGTCTAGTTTCTTAATTCCCCGTTTTATAAATGTCAAAATTTACTTTTAAATGTAGAAGAAAATAGCTGAAACATATCATGGCAACTTCAGTGTAAACATCATGGCAATTCATATGCAATAGACATGGCAACTTTTAATCCAATTTTTTTTCATCAAAACATATCAACATGGGATCTAGTTTCGAAGATCTCATCGCGAGGGATTTAATGGTAAAAACGGATTTTCAATCGGATTTTTCGTTTAAGAGATAAAACATTTTAAAACTGAAAATCCAAAAAGATTCCTGCATGCATGCATGCGATGACGTGGCAATCTGTTTACATTAGAGACGTATGGTGCGTCTCCCTTCCTGCCACACGTGTGGCAGTTAGCGCGACCCTTATTTTAAAGATCGGGGGAATTTAGGGAATCTGCTAGAGTTGCTCTAACAAGTCTAGACTGTGTATTCTCTTTCCACCACGTATTGGATAGCTAGCTTGAGTCCTGACTGCTACTTATACGGTTTCTTAGGGCGAGTTAGGAGTTTAGAAAATCTTTCCTTGGCCAGCCTTGTGTTAGTCATGAAAGAGACCCTCATTCTCATGCATATTATCTTTTCACCACATATTTGATAACTAGCCTGACTGCAATTTATTGGGTTTCGTAAAAGAGTTTGGAGTTTAGAAAATCTTTGTAAGGCTAGCCTTGTGCTATGACGAGAGATATCTTCATCCTCACGCAAATTCCTTTTTCCACTCTATATTTGATAACTAGCTTGGCTGGCATTTATAGGGTTTCTTAGGTGAGTTAGGAGTTTTGAATTTTTTTTTGTTGACAGTCTTGTGTATCGTGTTAGTCATGAGAGAGGCCCTCATCCTCATGAACTAGTAGAATGATTATATGGTCTTTGTATACATGATATAATGAATCCAAAGTTCCTCTTACCCTATCACATAAATACACTAGTATGGAGGCTGGACATATCTTTGGCAAGAGTCTCCTCTCGCATCGTAGGTGAATCTTTGTGGGATTCACATGGTTAACCTTTTGAAACCAAATACGTGGATAAGAGATCAGCTGAAGTAGACAAAGAGGAGACTCTACTCCCCTCCTCCCCTCGCGTCGCTCCCGCGCGCGATCGAGGTCCAAGGGGAACCCTAGCCGCCAACACAGAGCTCCCCCCGCCTACCTCTCCTCCCCTTGTCGCCGCCGGCACGTGCCGCTGGGCAAAGCTTCGCTAGTGCTGGCGGCGGCGGGGCTCTATCTCCTTCGTGCGTGGGGGCTTGGCGCGGGTTGACGAACCAGGGCGGTGGTGCGACGTTGGACCAGGGCGCTGCGGCGCACGGGCGGACTAGGCGGCGTTTCCTGGCGCCGGTCGCGTGCATGGAGGGCTGGTCGCGGCGGCGGCCGATCCAGATCTAGGGCTGGGCCCTGGCGGCGCGGGCCGAAGGTGGCGCGAGCTGCGGGCGTCTGCACCTGCCGTGGCTGCGGCTGGTGGTGGTGGATGGACGTGGTGGTGGTGCGAGCTCAGGGTCGGGGACGGCGAATAGCGGCCCGACCAGATATGACCTCGCGGCGGTGCGGGCCGTGGTCGGCTTGGGCTGCGGGCGGCTGCCTCGACCGGGCCGTCTTGGCTGGTCGCGGTGGCGGCGCAGTGGCGGAGGCTCGACCCTTCTCCTCCTGCTTCATGGGGTGCTCGGATCTGTGGTTAGCGGCGCGTCTGACGGGCTCGTCTTTGGCTGGCCACGGGGCCAGAGGTGCTTCGGGGAGATGGCAGGGGTGCCTATACGGGTCTTGCTGTCGCCGGGGTAGTGACGGCAACCCAGTCCTGGTTCGAGAAATGGTGAGGTGGCTGCGGCTTAGCCGGCACCCGCCGGTGGCTTTCCCCTCCCCCGTTTCGGCTGGCTGGGCCTCGTTCTTGCCCAAAGGTGGCACTTTGCCGGCAGCAGGGCCGGTGAACCATGGTGTAGGTGGTGGGATGGTCTCGGATGTCAGGGTGACGACTCTGGTGGTGGTAGCGCGGGCTCGTGGGCGGAGCCCGTGGCTCAGGTGCTGCCCGGTGGCCATGGCCGTGTTGGTGGCGTGGTGGCCGAGGGTGTGATGTTTGGTGGCGGTGGTGCGGCGTTCGTCCCATCTGCTGGTGGCGGCGAGCTACGGCCGGGGTGAAAACCTGTTTTGTCTTTGGGCAGTCCGGCGGTGGCGATTGTCATCGTCGCTCATCATGTAGCTCTAGGGGAAACCCTGATCCTCGGATCGGGTGGTGGCGGCGCTCTGGTGTCGTGACCTTCCTGAAGGCGCCGCCTTGGAGCTCACGGTTCGTCATACGCGGCTTCTTCTCCTCACGGCAGCGTGTTCACGATGGAGGACCCCGGTAGCTTGTAGTGGTAGGGGTGGTGTTGCTGTACTCAGCTCCTATGTATCCGGCCTTGGGGGTGTGCGTGTGTTGGGGTGGCGTGTGTTATAAACTTGGCTCCTACGTACTTTGAGAATATTTATTTTTATTCATTTGCTAGCATGATTATAAACTTGGCCAATGTGTTGCATTAGTGACTGAAAAATTAATGCAACTAATTTTTGTCATATGATGGAGTATTATTATTTTTCTTCAAGGGTATAATAAATCCTGAAACTATATTATTTAGGTTAATGATGGATCTTGCTTGTCCAATATGCAATGTGTGTTAACTCCTGAAACAGAAGGCTATGACCAGGTACGCACTTGTCTACTTGCTGGATCTAGAAGATAGAACATGTTGTATTACTAAACTGTAACTGTTTGGAGGTGCATAGAGTATAAATGCTGTTTACGCTATGCATCTTCCATTATTCTTATTGTCAGGAAAAATATGTTGATCAATCCAGCCTTGGCGCAGTGGTAAAGCTGCTGCCTTGTGACCATGAGGTCACGGGTTCAAGTCCTGGAAACAGCCTCTTGCAGAAATGTAGGGAAAGGCTGCGTACAATAGACCCAAAATGGTCGGACCCTTCCCCAGACCCTGCGCAAGCAGGAGCTACATGCACTGGGGCTGCCCTTATCAATCCAATGGTTACATTGTGAAAGCAGCTGGGCTCACTCTGATATTTGCTCTATGCCACCAACAAATCTTAATCAGATTGGCAATACTTCTGTTATATATTTTAATATCCACTTGGACAAGGACACAGTAACTTAAAGAATAAAGAGTTACTGACGTGCCTCCAGCATGCACGTCAACTCTGGGCTTGTTGTGCATAGTAAACTTTATTTGAATGGGATAAAGTAGTGAAGAATTACCCATAATTTTGGATGGTGTGATCTGTCAATTTTGTCTATGCTTCTTATTATACATAGAAGTAGTTGCTGTTAATGCTTAAATGATTGTAATACATTTCACTGGTTAATCTTTTTGATGATGGATGTCAGATAGACTCTATCAATACAGGGGCCTCAGTGTTAGTGGAGGGAGTTGTAGCAAGCAGCCAAGGTGGTAAGCAGAAAGTGGAGCTAAAGGTTTCAAAGATCATTGTGGTAAGTGTTTCATTCTGCTTATTTTTCTTTACTTTTCCTTTTTGCAGTGAATGCCTCCAAAATTTCGGCTTGAATTCTGCATTTCTGCTTAAACATCAATACTTCCTATTTTGCACGGGAAATAGTTGCTAAGTACTACCTCTGTCCGGGTTTATTAATCCCCACCGTATCTTGGCCAAAGTTTGATCACATATTTGACTAGCAAAACATTAATGTATGTCATAAAAAATTATATTGTTGGATTCGTATTTGAATGTAGTTTCCATTGATATTATTTTTGCTACGTATAACTTATATTTTATTAGTTAAAGTTATGGTCAAAATATGACCCAAAATACGAGGGGGACTAGTAAGTTACGATGTCTCTTTTGAATGGTAATGTCGCTAATAAGGATTGTTACAGCCAAGTTGTTACGTGCACAAATATAGGATTAGGTAATATTCTAGTAATAAATATGTATTATTTAAAATTGGGAGGAGAGTTATTTAGACAGGGAAGAGAGTTATTTAGATAGGAAAGAGAGAGGATTAGAATTAGAGATCGAAGCTGTATCCTTTGGTTGTTACTTAGGGCTCTAGTTTTATGAGGGACATCTGGCAGACTCTACTAGTCTGTCGATGAACTATTTGGTGGATTAACAAGAAATAGCCTAAACAGAGGATGATCACGAAAGATTTCCGTCAACTTTAGATAAACGTTTCATGTCAGCCAGAACATGGGGCTAGGGTTTATACCTGGATACAGGAAGGTGAGCTCTACCTGCCCAGATCCGCGGCTTAAATAGCCTAACAAGCGCTAAAAGAAGAGAAATGCACTGAAAAGTAAAAGTGGAGCTACAGTGCTCCTTGTCAGATTTTAAACAGGGACGGGTGAAGCCTTGTGAGCCGTTGGATGCTTGATGAAGGGTGGAGGAGCGTAGTAACTCTCGTCGAACCGGTACGCTGTCATTGGATGCTAATCGGACGGCATAGGTGAGTCGAAGATGGCGCGCTCCAGCAGGTGTCCAGAATGTTCAGTTAGAAACAGTAAAACTGTCGAATTTTCAGTTAAGACCGCAGGGGCCTGGCAATTCCGCCTTCTCGAGCTCAGACTTGTCCACTAGGCTGCCTTATGAATGAAAGTTGAGCCTTCCCAATTAGCTTGTTCTTGAGGCAAGTTCTTCCACTTAATCAACCATTGCAGCACTGGTATGCTGATTTCTCCCTGCACCCTTGGTATGCTCTTTCTCTCCAGCAGAGCTTCAGGCTCAATGAGAATTGTGTCATCTGGGTTGAGCAGGGGCAGTTACGGGTTTGGTACAACTGCCGCACCAAGGTGCTTCTTTAATTGGTTCACATGGAAGGTGTCATGTAATTTGCAATTATCTGGAAGGAGTAACCTATAGGAGACAACACCCACTTTTGTCAGTACTCTAAATGGGGAGTGTAACTTCAAGTGTTTGTGAATGCTGGGAGAGGTGTGTCTGTAAGGTTGGAGTTTTATATAGACCATGTCTCTCACTGACAGCACTCTTTCCACTCTTTTCTTGTCTGCAAAGTATTTCATTCTTTCATTAGTTTTCAGAAGATTTTGCTTGTTGGCAATTTCTTCCTGAGTGAGAATAAAATTTGGTGTTTGCTCAGGAGGATATAGGCTGCTTCAGCAATCATGTTTGGAGGTCTACCATACACAGCTCGGAATGGTGTCATTTTGAGGGATGTGTGGTAGCTTGTGTTGTACCACCACTCAGCAAGAGATAGCCAATTGTTCCACTTAATTGGTTGTGCAAAGGCCATACACCTTAAGTAATTTTCCAATCGTTGGTTTACTCTTTCTGTTTGGGCATCAGTTTGTGGATAGTATGATGTATTGAAGTGGAGTTTGACATCCATTGCTTTAACCATTTTCTGCCACAGAGCACTAGTAAAATCCTGTCTCTGTCTGTCACAATCACAGAAGGAAGCCCATGTAATTTAAAGATGTTATCAATGAGAGCTCTTGCCACAGATAGGAGAGTAATTGGGTGAGTCATTGCTACAGATAGGACATGATTTACCCAGGTTTGGGCCCTCCGGGAGGAGTTAAGACATTACTCCTTCCTCTGATGGTTGTATTGCTCGAGTACTCAACGACAATCGGGAGGATCGCTGAGAGATCGTTTTCCTGGGTTTAAAGCTCTCGTCCTTGGCGATGGACAGGAAGAGGATGGTGGTAGCTGTGAACCCTAGCTCTAGGATGATCTGACATGTGTTGGATTACCCGAGAAGGACCCCAGCTTGCCTTATATACCTGGCCGAGCTAGGGTTACATGGCGGGGGTCGGATGGCCGGTGGGCTCGCGCCCCTTGGTCCTGCCAGACTACGCCGTGCGCTGGTGACTTCCTGCTTTGGTGTCTCCCAAGTTGATGGGGCCCGGGTTGATGCTTGGGCCCAAATGGCTGACTTGGCACCTTGATAGAAGGCATGGCCATGGTACCCGGCTGGCGTCCCTGCTGGCATGCCGGGGTGACATCCCCTCGTCACTAGCTATCAGTATATTATCTCCCTCCTTTGTCCTCACTAATCAATGTTCTACTACCCAATCTACTAGGCCGCACTGTCTGCCCATCTTTAGTGGTGGTTACCCAGTTTGTTTGATAAGTGAAGCCTCCTACTATGAGTAATTTTTTTGATGAATTTTAAGTTGTAACATACATGGCAGGAAGACTTTGTCCTCTTCGCTATCTTTAGGAAACTCTGATGAACTGATAATGTTGATTGTGCATCCGCAGTTGCCTTGTTGTTTTGTCAGGTTGTAGACAAAAATCACAGATAAACATACTTCTATTTTTCTTGTGTATTCTGATATTTTTTTTTTACCTTTTCATCTTGTAGATTGGGGAGAGTGATCCCACATCTTTTCCTATACAGAAGAAACGAGCATCAAGAGAATTTCTGAGGACTGTGGCACATCTCCGTCCTCGGACAAACACTTTTGGTGCAGTATGGTCTTACTCATTGTCCGCTCTTCCATTTTTCTGGTTCTTTTCCTTATTCTTGAGGAATTACCAAGTTTGATAATGTTTTGACTTTTGTGTTCAGTTTAGAGATGCATAAGCCATGAGTCGTATATATTATTTATGCCCTTTTGTTCCATTGCTTGACCACAGACTTGCCTGCTGTTTCTATTAAATCAGCTTATAAGCTAGTATGCAAGTTATAGCATGGTTGGTTATGCAAAGAATTCGGAATAGGCTACTATATGTAGCCCTGCTGAGCAGTTTGACAAATTTAGCAATGCAAACCATTTGTAGGACTGCAGCAGATACGCCAAGGCAATGTGTGTGATTCTCTTGTTTTTATTGATAGTTTTATGTGTTAACACAAAATGAATTCTGGTTTGGAGCATGTCTTTCTTACGATGCAGTTACAGATAAGCTAGGGCTTCTATGCTTCTTCCCTATATAAATTTCTAAGGTGGATTTCTTACTGACCTTTGGTGCTCATTTAGGTGGCAAGAGTAAGAAATGCTCTGGCATATGCAACTCATAAATTTTTTCAAGACAGTGGATTTATTTGGGTATCAAGCCCTATTATTACTGCCTCAGATTGTGAAGGAGCGGGGGAGCAGTTCTATGTCACTACTTTGGTTAGTATTTCTTCAATAAGCTTCTATAGATAGATTAGGTGTGTTTTAAAACTTGTTGTGTGGAATGTTGCTCACCATGTGTTTCTGAGTGCTGATTTGTTGTGTTCATATCTAGTATCTAGTATCTAGTATCTAATATACCTAAGAAGTTCATCCCCAATCCCCATATCTTATTTTTCGCAGCCTATCCACCTTATCACACATGCCCCACGCATGGCACCTCCCATTTTAAATGCACGTGCAAGTCATCCACATCATCAAGTGCATGTAACCAATCAATGTTTCACTTTCCAATTTCCACCACACACACGCCTTCCACATCATCAAGCGTCATGCAACCATTCAACTTTCCACTTTCCACCACATGCAAGCCCTCGACATCATCAAGCACATGAACCACATCATTAATTTTTATTTTTATGTTTCAACAATAAATAATTGAACCTGAATGTCACAAGACAATATAACATGCATCCACCCTCCATTTGCCTCTAAGTTGAATGTGGTGCAGTACTATTCTCATATATTATAATTTTATTTTTGATAAGTTCATTGCTAAAAAATTCCCCAGCAACGTGCAGGGTGTTATCTAGTTGTAATAATATTTACCGCCAAACTGAATGAGTATTTTTTAATGTTAAGCACAAGCAATAAACTATTTTGGTTTGTCAGTTGGCTTATCCTCATGTACAGAATATACATGTTGTTTTCGTTATTTCACACCTTTGTAGCTGATTAGAAAAACTTCACATTGTGTTATCAATGATGGAAGTAGATGATCTTTGCAACTGGAATTAGCGCCCAAATGATAATGTCTGTTGCATCAGAGGGGATTATCCCCGTGCTAATGTTTGGTGTTTTCTGAACAAGTCTTATTGCTTGACTAAAAAAAGGCTGCGACTTATTCCGTATGCAACTAGGATAAGACTAGGACCAGCTAACTGAGTACCACTAGGGAACACCCTAACCAATATGGAGGACTTTGCTGATTCTGACTTTGACTAGGGCTATCACTATGACTTGGAAGCTTGTTCCACTGCTTCTGGTGCTAACTCTCGCTGAGGCTGACACTGGTAGATCTTTCCCAAGAGCATTCACAATAGAAGTGCAAGATAATCACTGAATGAGTGCACTACTAGATCAGTGGGTATTTGTCATTTATTCATTTTCGAACGAAATCCAAGTTCCAGTTATGATGATGTCAAGTTATTGCACCATTGTCGGTCTACACATATTTTGTTATCCATATCTGAAAAGATGGTTTTCCATTGAATGATGAGACGCTCTATACTTTGGCATTTTACTAGTTTTTCCTCATATAATCGTGTTTAAATTGTTTGATTTTATTTCCTTCTGTATTGCAGCTTTCAAATAGTGCTGAAGGAGGCTGCCTAGTCAACAGCATTCCTTCGAAGGATGGAAGGGTCGATTGGTCACAGGTAGTGGTCAAATGTCAAGCACCCTTTACTCCCTATAAGCAATTTTTTATCTGTATCATTCTGGTGATGTATGCTATTTTTTTGAGAAAACGCAAAGACTTTGCGTTTCTTTTCATTGAAAAGTGGGGGAACAGGTTACACGCCTCCTAGGAGGTGGTTAGCAGTTTATTTTACAATGATCTTAGTGGACATCCCAGGTGCTAGGGATCACCAATCGGAGGCTTGAAGCCCCGGCCCGAACCCATAAGGCGGCCTCTGCTTTAATTCTCTCTGTTAGCAGGTGCACTGATGGTTGATCCCCTTCGAAGACACATGCGTTTCGTTGTTTCCAGATCATCCATCCCGTCAAGAGCGTTGTGGATGCCAGTCCCTTGCGGAGTGGCTTGGGGGTGAGTGCCTTGGCAGCAAGCCACCATTCGGAGATGGAAGCGTCCCGGTCAGGTGGTCTGCACGTCATCCTTAGCCAGGCAAGGGTGTCGTGCCATACCTGCCTCGAGAAGGGGCATGTGACGAGAAGGTGTTGCATCGTCTCTGGTTCCTGGTCGCAAAGGACGCAGCGGGGGTGGTGCTGCAGGCCACGGCGTTGTAGTCTTTCGGCTGTCCAGCATCTGTCCAGGTTGGCTAGCCAATGAAGAAACTTCACTTTTGGCGGAGCCCAGGTCTTCCAGATCAGTGTCGAGGCGCTGCAGCTGGTAGATCCCTGGAAAGTGGCAAGGTAGCATGATTGGGCAGTGTACCTCCCGCTCGCACTCCATTTCCAGACGAGCTGGTCCGGCTCTTCTGAGAGGGTAGTCTGTTGGATCGCATGCCATAGTAGGAGATATTGGCCAATCTCATGAACGCCCAGGTTGCCATGGATATCGCGAGCCCAAGCATGGTCGTGCAGCCCGTCGGCAACGCAACGGATCTTTCGGCGTCGCTTGGGGATGCAGGCATAGAGGTTGGGGGCGATTTCCTTCACCGATTTCCCTCCGACCCAGCGGTCTTCCCAGAATAGTGCCTGTTGGCCATTGCCAATGGTCACGGTGGTTGAGGCAAAGAACAGGCCGCGTTCCTCGTCAGAGAACTGCAGGTCGAGGCCAGCCCAAGCACACCCGTCGTCAGTCCTGCTGAACCACTGCCATCTAAGGCGCAGTGCAAGCCCTGCGCGCTCGATATCTTGGACGCCGAGGCCGCCAAGGGAGAGTGGTCGACAGACACGTCTCCAGATGACATGGCAGTTTCCCCCATTGGCGGCGGCGCGCGCCTCCCAAAGGAAGACACGCTGAACCTTCTCCAGTTGCTTGATGATCTTCTTGGGGGGCGCGAACACGAGCAGCTGGTGGATAGGGATGGCGGAGAGCACAGACTTGACAAGTGCAAGCCGCCCAGACTTGTTCATGAGACGCGATTTCCAGCAAGGTAGCTGTGCAATGACCCTGTCGACGAGGGGCTGTAGCTGCGTGCAGGCTAGCCGTCTGACAGTGAGGGGGATTCCCAGGTACATCAGCGGCAGGTCTGCGATCTGGCAGCCCAGTGTCGTGGGAACGATTCCGACAATAATAAGGGATAGGGTAAAGGAGCATGATCTATCGAGATGCATATGGGTGACGCAGTGGTTTTAGCGAGTTCGGGCCTCTCGAGGTGGAGATGACAGCCCTACGTCTCGTGCTCCGGAGAGGCTTTGTTTTATCTGATTATGTATCCGGAGATTACAATGTGTGTGAGAGAGAGAGGAACGGATACCCATGCCTGTGCTAAGTCCTGAGACTAATGGCGAGAGAGAGAGCCAGGGAGAGGAATGAGAGGAGAAAAAGCCCCCATGTCTAGTGGTTTGGGGTGGCTTATATAGAGTGCGCCACCCCCTCACCTCTTATGTTACAAAGTGGGGGCGTTAATGCCATAACTTAGCCTACTACTAAGATGATGCTTGGAGTGCCTTGTCGACTGTTGGTCTTCGCATATCCGAGTGAGATTAGGTGCTCCGAGTGGAATGAGTTCGTTGAGTGGAGTGCTATGCTCCGAGTGGCTTGATGGTCATCCGAGTGGATGGTTTGTCGTTTGTCCGAGTGATGCTCTGGGCCCATCTGATATGTGGACCCGTGCTTTATGATCTTTGACCCTTCATGGGCCTACCTGTTATGTATGTCCCCAACACCCAGCTCGGTGGCGACGAATGTGCTAACCTCCTGGTTGCAGTGTAGCAGCGTGGCCGAACTCTTGTGATAATTGACCAGCAGCCCGGAAGCCTTGCCGAAGAAGTGTAGGATGGCCTTGACCACCATTATGTCCCTCGGCATAGGGTGGCAGAAAAGACCCACATCATCGGCATAAAGTGAGATCACCGGGATTGATCGTCGCGGGTGTAGTTGTTGCAAGATGCCCGAGGCGACGTCGTGCTTGATAAGGCGGCCCAAGGCGTCTACCGCAAGGACGAAAAGCTGTGGCAACATGGGGTCGCCCTGCCGTAGCCCGCAACGATGCCAGATTGGGGGGCCGGGTTCGCCATTCATCAGGACCTTCGTGCTCGCAGTTGAAAACAGCACGGCCAACCAATCCAAGAACCAGTACCAAAACCGTATTGGCGCAGAACCTCGAACAGGAAGGGCCATGAGATGGTGTCAAAGGCCTTTGCCAGGTCGAGCTTGAGCAACACCCTCGGCGCATGGAGCTGGTGCAGGAGGCGCATGGACTGTCGGACGAGGACGAAGTTGTTGTGCAGGGATCGACCGGAGATGAAGGCATTTTGGTTGGCGCTCACGAGGCTGCCGAGCCCGGGCCCAAGACGCACAGAGAGCACCTTTGCAAAGACCTTGGCGACAAGATGGATCAGGCTGATGGGGTGATAGTCGCCGATCCCTTGTGCGTCCGGTGTATGCTATTGCACATGCTGTTTGATTTAACTGCTGTTGATGTAATCTTAATGCTTCCAATGTTTTGTCTTTTCCTTTAACAATGGTTATTTGCATCCACATATGCTAGGATTTCTTCTGCAAACCAGCATTTCTGACGGTGTCTGGACAACTGAATGGCGAAACATATGCTTCAGCTCTATCTGATGTAACTTCTGTCTGCCTGATTTGTTTGAAACAGCTAACACTGTAGTTTTTGCCAGCTGTAACCAATCTTCTCATTTCCTTGTGGTCATCCCTTTCTACAGATTTACACATTTGGTCCCACATTTAGGGCTGAAAATTCAAACACTTCAAGGCATTTGGCTGAATTTTGGGTATTTAAACATTCTTCTACATTTGTATTTTGAGAAACTTACATTTGTGAACATTGAATTTACAGCTTTTTTTGTGTCATGTGTTCTGTGGAAGATGATTGAGCCTGAACTTGCCTTTGCTGATCTAAATGATGACATGGCGTGTGCAAGTGCATATCTCCAGTATGTAGTAGGTGCCCTTGTCTATAGCATGTTGCTTGATACTTTGTGCTTCAGATATGGATGCTCCATGTTTATTTTCAAGCAGATGTCTACACTTACATCATTTACGTAATTACTGTTCTGTTCAATGCAGGTAAAGTATATTCTTGAGAACTGCAAAGAAGATATGGATTTTTTTGATACGTGGGTTGAGAAAGGGATCATAGATAGACTAAATGTATACATGTTATTTATAGCTTCCTTCTGTTGTTGCATATATGGAAGTGGTGTGTATGTCTTTGGTTACGACTGCTGAAATATTGATATGTTTCTTGCTCCCAGAATGTAGCTGAGAAAAACTCTGTTCAGATGTCATATTCTGATGCTATCAAGCTACTTATTGGGTCCAACAAGAAATT
This sequence comes from Triticum dicoccoides, assembly GCF_002162155.2. NCBI lineage: Eukaryota > Viridiplantae > Streptophyta > Magnoliopsida > Poales > Poaceae > Triticum > Triticum dicoccoides. The sequence continues at coordinate 363,118,132 of NC_041383.1, forward strand.
CGAGTTCCCGGTAATTCATGACTTATATCAATAATGTTCTCATTGGTACCTACAGTACAATTTTGGAACTTAGATTCATTGATAGTCTATGGAAGTTCAAGCAAATGCTTTTGTATAATTAAAAGTTGGCTGCATGCTTAGCTTGTTTATTGCCAACTCATGGGATTGTAGTTGGGGTACGCTGTCTTTCTGGCTTCAGTGTTGGATGAAATCGCCATGTTAATGTTGAATGGATAAATTTTGTTTGCTTGTTATTGAGGATGATGTGTTCCATTCGTATTAGTATGTGCAAAATTATCCGTCTTTCTGCTTGTACAGACTTAAGCTCCACATACTGCGAAGTCTTGTTGTATCTTTATTTATATTTTAATGCCCTTTTCTTGAGCAAGCAAGGGTGAAAAACAGAAATGCTAATGATTATTATTATATATAACTAAAAAGGATCTTTCTGATTCTTCTGAAATACCTTCCACAGGTGAAGTGGGGTTTGGATCTGCAAAGTGAGCATGAAAGATATATCACAGAAGTCGCATTTGGCGGCAGTCCTGTAATAATTAGAGATTATCCGAAGGTTTGTAATGCACACTTTGCAGTATTTATCTGGTTCAGCAAGAATTTAATAATATCTTAAACTAACTGGCATGGTCTTTAGGAAATCAAAGCTTTCTATATGCGACAAAATGATGACGGGAAAACAGTTGCGGCAATGGATCTATTGGTTCCTCGGGTAAGCCCATAGGCAAAACCTGAAACATTGCATCCTAGTAAACTTCTTAGTATATGAACGAATCAAGTTCAAGAGAAGCTTTTATGAATTTGAAGGAATAACTTTGTCATCATATTTATGTTGTGTTCAATTTCAGGTAGGTGAACTCATTGGAGGAAGCCAAAGAGAAGAACGACTTGATTACCTTGAAGCTCGGCTGGATGAATCAAATCTTAACAAAGATAGCTATTGGTGGTATTTGGATTTGCGGCGATATGGATCAGGTTAAGTATCGTAACCATGCAGAAGTTGATAACATGTGACAATGCAATTATCTTGCTTTTTGTTTGTTTGTTTGTAGCAGATGATTCCAAAATTCGTAGGTAGCTAGTACTCATATATCCTCAGTGTAGCCTGCTTTTTGTTCTTGTCATGGGAGCTAACGAACTTGAACCTTTCCTGTTACAGTTCCTCATGCTGGTTTTGGCCTTGGATTTGAACGGCTTGTACAGTTTGCAACCGGAATAGACAACATCAGAGACGCCATTCCATTTCCCAGGGTTCCTGGTTCTGCGGAGTTTTAGCACTTGAAGAGTATCCGTGTATAATCTTTAAAAGCATTCTTGCCTGGGACTTGAAGAAAACCTTACGTTGATTTGTCATTGTAAAGAGTTTACCTGACTGATTTCTAATCTGCAGGAGCGCACTGTATCATCAAATTCCCTTGCAAATTCGTCGAATGCTGGGATTTTAGTCGATGAATTCTTTGTGTACGTCCCTATTCAGTAAATAAACAATTTTGCCTTGGGGACTGATACCAGACTCATTATGATAGCCACTTTTATCCTGTTGTCTGGTTCTGCCATAACACTCAAAAGATTCACCTTGAAGGAAACATTTGTTATTTATCTGTTTCCGGTATGACCAACAAGCTTCAAGCTTGAAATTACTGGAGCTAGGCGCAAGGCAACTTTATTTTTACTTTTTTATTTTTAGAAAAAAGACGCAGCTGAGTCCAATGACTCGCATCTTGCCCGACTTTGAATTAACAAAGCCATCAACCGTGGCTAGGATACAACTGCAACATACAACTGATAAGAGCAATTGAAAGCGGAAGGATACAAAGGCGCGGGAAAGAAGCTAATAAGGCCTCAAACGCTTCGCACAGGAAGGATATACAAAGAAACTAAGAGCTAAAAACGTCAAGGTCCTCTTTCGCAGCTGAACCATAACAAGTAGCATAGCATGCCGACACTGGAGTAGAAATGAGCAAGCATCGACATGGCGTGCCATCACCAAACACTAAGGACCCCAACGCAAACCCTTCATCCAAATCTGTCTCTGGAGGAGGCTACAACTTCCTCGCCTTGATCGCAAGGCGCCGCAACGTTGGAAGACTGAAATGATGGATGAATGCCACCGAAGTATCACTTAAAGAGGGTTTGCGTACACCTGATGCGCCGTCTTGGCACTCCGAGAGCAAGCAGAGGCCACGCTGCATACGGCGAGGCCACATCGGAGGAAAAACAGATGCTTGGACGAAGTAGAGCACACTAGCTGCAGCCGCCAACAAACCCAACAGTGCCCACCACCGCAGAGCTCCCAAGACGGCGCCTTCAAGAAGGAAACGATGCAGAGCGCCGCCGCCACCCACCGCGGTTAGGGTTTTCTCCCGGAAGGCTCTGGGAAAGGAAGAGGTGGAGCAGACATGACCGAGGTCTCCATGAAGAACTACGACACCCTCGGGCGGCGGCGTCGTCGTGGCTGGCCAAAGCCAACCAGGGATTTCTCCCGGTCTGGATCCCCACCACCAGCTCCCATCGCAGCCCGGACGAAGGCCAACTAGCACGCCAACGCGGCACCAATCCGGAGGGTAGGGAGCACACTGAACATGGGAAGAAGAGCAGCAGGCAGATCTAGCGCCGCCAGCCACCAGGGTTGCGCGCCGAAGCCCCAGTCCACCGGAAGCCCGCCATTCGCATGGCCAGGCCACCAACACCACGCCTAGCCCACCGCCAATCCAATGGAGTCTCGCCGGAAGGGCCGCCGCCCCAAATCCAGAGAGCCATGCTCACCCATCTCCGAAGAGACGAGCAGCTCGAACGAAGCCGGCCCCTCCAGCCACCACAACGAGCACCACTCCGCGGCCCCACCCCAGGCCGACCCCTCCAAGCACCCCAACGCCATGATCCAGATCGGGTCGCTTCAAGCAGAGGAAGCGACCCACCGGACGGGGAAGCAACCAGCAATGGCCTGGCCTGCCCCCCAGCCGGCCGGCCGATGGCAGGAGGCAAGGCCCCAGCCCGCGGGGAGGCCACCTTGACAAGATCTAGCGACGGTGATCTCCACGCAGCCCCGCGCCACCGAGGATGAAGCGGGCGAGTAGGGAGGGGGCCAACACGGGGATGGACGGAGGAGGAGGTGGCTGTTAGATGTGTATATTCTCTTTTCGGTATATCCCCATTGTATAAGGGGTTTCATGCACTTCACCACACATGTATATGTAATGGCCTTTGGCCCTCAGTAAAGTCACCTGCTCATTATCCAACATGGTATCAGATGCTAGGTTAGCTTCTTGCCCCTGCATGATGTAACTCTGTGCGCCTCGTTCCTAGCCTGCTTGTCTCCGGCCGTCCGGCCGCTGCCTCTCCAGCCGTTCGGCTGCTGCCTCTTCATCCCGGCTCTACTGCTCCTCCAGCAGGACGCCGTCTCTCCCGGCCATTGCGTCGGACAGCCGCTCCGTTCGGCCGCTGTTTCGTTCGCCCGCTGCTCCCGTCCAGCCGCTGACCTGCTTGGTCGTTGCTCCGCGGCATCTCGCCCGGCCGCCCCAGCCCTGTCCAGCCAGCCTCGCCCAGACCCCTCGCCTGGCTGCTGCGGGCACTGGCCGCCCGGTGCTGCTCGTCCGGCCGCTGTGGGAGCTGCGGGCTCTCGATCCCTCTTGGATCGATCCTCCCACGAGCGAGCGCTCACTCCAGCGAGCGTGTGGGGCCTTCCCACGAGCGGGCGCTTGATCCAGCGAGCGGGTGCTCGATCCCCTCGATCCCGCCTGATCCCGATCGGGATTTCCTGTTCCCGTTGACCAAAAAAAAGCAGAAACAACAGAGAGACTTTCTCATGTCTTCTTCGGGCTATGTAGCTGTCCCCCGGTGCTCAGTGATCTTTGATGGCACCAACTATGCTGAGTTTGCGGGCTTCATGCGTATCCATATGCGCGGTCTTCTGTTGTGGGGCGTTCTCTCTGGCGAGGTACCCTGTCCACCCTGCCTTGTTGCTCCGGTAGCTCCTATCCCGTCAGTCCCGCCGCTGCTTGCTGCTGATGCTTCTCAGGCTGATAGGGATGCAACCAAGGCTCTTGATGATGCTGTAGTTGACGCCTATGATCAGCAGGTATCTGCCTATTCTGATGCTCTTTCTGTCTACCGGGATGATCTGTCTGCTTACACTCAGTGGTGCAATGATGATGCTCGAGCTGCTGCTGTTCTCACGGCGAGTGTCCTCCCTCAGTTTGCTTCGGAGTTCATGGGCCTCGGCACTGTTGCAGCAATGTGGTCCTATCTTTGTCAGTGCTATCAGCCCTCTGGCGATGCTCTATACCTCTCTATGGTGCGTCAGGAGCATGCTCTTCAGCAGGGTGACTTGTCTGTGGATGAGTTCTATTCACAGTGCTCTGCCATCTGGCGTCAGCTTGACTCACTATGGACAGTTGTTTGTGGAACTTGCCGTTGCTGTCAGACTACGTGGTCTAACTTGGAGTTTCAGAGGGTTCATGAGTTCTTATCTCGTCTCCGCTCTGAGTTTGAGCCTCGCCGTGCTCACTTGCTTGTTCGTGGTCGTGTTCCTCTCTCAGAGGTGCTTGCCGAGCTTCATGCTGAGGAGACCAGCCTTCACTCTACAGGGTTGCTAGCGGTTCCGTCTGTGTTGGCTGCTCGGGCTCCACTGTCGTCTGCTCGGCTCACTACTCCACTGCTCCTACGTACACCTTCAGGAGGGGTGGGTCGCTCTCCTTATGCTGAGAAGGGCCGGTCATGCCGTGACACCTTCAGTGGCTACTGCTCTCGGCCAGGTCACCCAGAGTCTGATTGCCGTGAGAAGAAGCGAGACCAGAGGCGCTCCTCTCCCAGTGGGACAACTGGATCTTCCTCGACTCCGTCACTCACTGACCAGGACATTGTTCGGCTTATACGCCTTCTGGCTTCCTCTGGTTCTTCACCGACAGGTTTTGCTGCTGCTGTGACTGCTTCCACCACTTCATCACTGTCGGCACCTACACCGTCAGGTACATCTTCATGGGCTCTGGACTCTAAGACTTCCTTTCATATGTCCTCTGATTCTTTAGCGTTGTCTTCCCTTCGCCCTCTTGATTCTCCTATTAATGTTCTTACTACCGATGGCACATCTCTTCCTGTTGCTAGTCGTGGTATTCTTTTCACTCCATCTTTTTTTGTTTCTAGTGTTTCACATGTTCCTCGCCTTACCATGAATCTTTTTTCTGTTGCACAACTTACTGATTCTGGTTGTCGGGTCATTCTTGATACAGATTCTTGCTCCATTCAGGATCGTCGCACCAAGGTTTTGGTTGGTGCTGGCCCCCGGCACCGTGAGTCCGAGGGTCTTTGGGAAGTTGACTGACTTTGTGTTCCTTCCACTGCCACCACTTCAGTCAGCTCTCATGCTCTTGCTGCCTCTTCGTTTGCGTCCTTCCAGCAGTGGCATCATTGCCTTGGTCACATATGTGGCTCTCGCTTGTCTTCCTTAGTGCGCCAGGGCCTATTAGGGTCTGCATCTGGAGATGTTTCTTTACCTTGTAATGGTTGTAGACTTGACAAATAGACCCAGTTACATTATCCTACCAGTCAGTCGGTATCCCAGCATCCTTTTGACTTAGTTCATTCTGATGTCTGGGGTCCAGCTCCCTTTGATTTGAAAGGTGTTCATCGCTACTATGTTTTGTTTATTGATGATTTCTCTCGTTACACTTGGCTCTACTTCATGAAATCTCGTAGTGAGGTTCTCTCTATATACAAATGATTTGCTGCCATGGTTCACATTCAGTTTTCCACACATCTTCGTACTTTTCGTGCTCACTCCGCTGGAGAGTATATCTCCTAGCTGTTGCGTGGCTTTCTCACAGAACAGGGTACCCTTGCCCAGTTCTCCTGTCTTGGTGCTCATGCTCAGAATGGAGTTGCCGAACGTAAGCATCGTCACCTGCTTGAGATGGCTCATGCACTGATGATTGCCGCCTCTCTTCTGCCCCACTTTTGGGCTGAGACTGTTTCTGCATCCACCTATCTCATCAGCATTCAGCCATCGACTGCTCTGCAGGGTGGTATTCCTTTGGAGTGTCTCTTTGGTCACTCTCCTGACTACTCAGCTCTTCGTATGTTTGGATGTGTGTGCTACATCCTTCTTGCCCCGCGCGAGTGCACCAAACCGACTGCTCAGTCGGTTGAGTGTGTTTTCCTTGGCTACAGTGATGAGCACAAGGGCTATCGCTGTTGCGACCCTGTTGGTCGTCGCTTGCGCATCTCGCGTGATGTGACCTTTGACGAGTCTCGCTCTTACTACCCACGTCCATCTTCCTCGAGCTTCTCTGTGGACGACATTTCTTTTCTTCTCCTTCCCGATACACCCTGCTATGTGCGTCATGTTTCACCTCTTCCTCCTACACCTCTCATTCATTCTCATTCACCACCGACACCATCTTCTCCATCCTCCTCCTCCACCTCTACACCATCATCTCCAGTCCGTCGCCCTCTCTCACCGTTTCCTCTCCACTATACTCATCGCCCTCGTACTGAGGATGCCTCTCCTGACGTGCCTGACGCGCCTTCCACCTCTGGTGCACCTCCGTTCACGCCTACCCCGGTTCATAACCTCCGTGCTAGGCCTCGCCCTCCGCTTGATCGCTATTCTCTTGAACGGTACAGTCTCTCTGTTATTGCTGAGCCCACTTCCTATCAGACTGCCATGACTCAGCCTGAATGGCAGCTTGCGATGGCCGAAGAGCTTGCTGCCCTTGAGCGCTCTGGCACATGGGATCTGGTTTCCCTCCCTTCCAGTGTTTGTCCCATCACCTGCAAGTGGGTCTACAAGATCAAGACTCGCTCCGATGGTTCTCTTGAGCGTTACAAAGCTCGTCTTGTGGCCCGTAGCTTTCAGCAGGAGCAGGGACGCGATTATGATGAGACATTCGCTCCTATGACCCACATGACCACTGTCCGCACTCTCCTTGCTGTGGCTTCTGTTCGTCATTGGTCTATCTCTCAACTTGATGTCCAGAACGCCTTTCTCAATGGCGAGTTACTTGAGGAGGTTTATATGCAGTCACCACCGGGGTACTATGCTCCCGATGGCATGGTCTGTAGACTTCGTCGCTCCCTCTATGGTCTTAAACAGGCCCCTCGCGCCTGGTTTAATTTGAGCGCTTAATTTGCCTCTGTGGTGACTGCCGCTAGTTTCTTGCCCAGTGATCATGATCCCGCGTTGTTTGTCCACACGTCTTCTCATGGTCGGACTCTTCTCCTTCTCTATGTTGATGGCATGATCATCACTGGTGACGACTTAGAGTACATTGCCTTTGTTAAGGCTCGCCTTCGAGACCAGTTCCTCATGACTGATCTTGGTCCTCTTCGCTATTTTCTTGGGATTGAGATCTCCTCGACCTCTGATGGCTTCTACATCTCTCAAGAAAAATATATTCAGGATCTTCTTGCTCGCGCTGCTCTCGGTGATGAGCGCACAGTTGTGACTCCTATGAAGCTCAACATTCAGCTTCGTGCCTCTGATGGTGACCCTCTTCCAAATCCCACTTGCTATCGTCACCTCGTTGGCAGCCTTGTCTATCTTGCTGTTACGCGTCCTGACATCTCCTATCCTGTCCACATCCTAAGTCAGTTTGTTTCAGCCCCCACCTCTGTCACTATAATCACCTCCTCCGTGTTCTACGATATCTTCATGGCACGATCTCTCAGCGCCTTTTCTTTCCCCGCTCCAGCTCTCTTGAGCTCCAGGCCTACTCTGATGCTACCTGGGCTAGTGATCCCTCTGATCGACGCTCGCTGTTTGCTTACTGTGTCTTTCTTGGTGGCTCTCTTATTTCCTAGAAGACAAAGAAACAGACTGCAGTTTCTCGCTCGAGTACAGAGGTTGAGTTGTGAGCCATGGCTATGTTGACGACTGAGGTGATCTGGTTACAGTGATTACTTGAGGACTTTGGTGTGTCTGCTACTACCTCGACTCCCCTACTGTCAGACAGTACCGGTGCTATCAGTATTGTGCGTGACCCGGTGAAGCATGAGCTCACCAAGCACATCGGTGTGGATGCCCACTTTGTGCGTGCTGCTGTGCATGATCAGACTCTCGCTCTTCACTATGTGCCCTCTGAGTTACAGTTGGCTGACTTCTTCACGAAGGCACAGACTCGAGCGTAGCATGACTTTTTCCTCTCCAAACTCAGTGTTGTTGATCAACCATGAGTTTGAGGGGGTGTGTTAGATGTGTATAGTCTCTTTTCGGTATATCCCCATTGTATAAGGGGTTTCATGCACTTTACCACACATGTATATGTAATGGCCTTTGGCCCTTAGTAAAGTCAGTTGCTCATTATCCAACAGTGGCGACGACGGCGAGGGTGGCGGCGCTCGGGGGAAAACTTAATCGCCCCCGAGTCGCCTGCGTGAGACGGC
>NC_041383.1:363126750-363129296 GCF_002162155.2 Triticum dicoccoides
CAGTGCAAGTGCTTGGTATTCTTCATTTCACCTTACCTCTATCAGTGCTCTACAATCTGATGCTACTGATCTACTCGATCCTATTGCAGTATCTTGTCAGTATGAACATAGTACAGTACTACTTGTTTACAAAAATCAAACAAGGAGAACTATACGATCTTTGATTTTTGCTGTATGAACCCTGTCTCTAGATATTAAAACAAAAGCTAGCGTGGAAGCAAGAGTGGTTTCTCTATATCGTCTGCCACGACCCTGTCTGCAGGAGGAAGAACATGGCCTTCTTTCTTCTTTGCCCACAGAACTGCATAAAGGCCGGAGAAAAGAAATACCATCCCTAGTATGCTGCAGCAAAGCAAAGCCCCCAAAAATATCAGCCTATTCCTTGCCATGGAAAACATGAAAACCCAAGAAAATTGTACTCGATCTTATCTCAGGGTTATGCCATGGAAACACATGCAACTTGAAGGAAGCATTTCTTTAGACTAGCTTTCCCAATAATAGTATATAGGTACTTTTCTCTCATCATGCATGAACTCTTATCTCAGGGTATGCATGTATGTATGCTTGTACGAACCTTGCTGGTTGCACCACCCGCCCCAAGAAGAGGGCGGAGAAGATTGCGGAACCCACGGTCTGCGTGGGGCTAAACAGTGAGACGAGCACAGGCCCCTTCTTCTCTAGCACCCACGTCTGGTACATGATGGACACGGAGCTCACCAGACTACCCTGTTATGTTGTTACAATGTACTACGTCAACCTCAGCCTCAGTAGCCGCATGGTCGCTCATTTCACACAAGTTTTGGCAAGCACGCACCACAAACACAAGGGAGAGGATTATTCCGGTGCTGATCTGGGGCGTCCCAGGGCCGAGCCTCCCTGTGGTAAACACCTGGAACATCCCTGTCAGCAAGGCGCCGATGAGTGAGGTCATGGCGCAGAGGGTAAAAGGTGCCGGGAAACGGATCAGGGTTGCTGCCTGCAATTGCGCATGCATGCATCAGGGCCAAGACACGCAAGACGGTAAGTTAATCAAGTTATTTGTGAGCATGGAAGTGAACCTGCAGGATTATCGTGCCCGAGAGCACGAGCACCGCACCCAGGAGGCACAGGCAACCGACGACCCAGGCTGCTAGGTCTGGCGATCTTCGGCCCGGTGGAGTGGCAGGGCTCTGCAGGATGCTCATGGTGATGGCTCCCCCCAGGCACAGAAGAGTCCCCACTATCTTGGCTCTTGTGTACCGGCACTTGAGATCAACCCTCTCAAACCTACAATTATTTATTTACAGATCACACTCGCTGCCCTCCAAACATTTAGCAGACGGCAACAAATATAATACCGGAGGCAGCCCGCGACAACGAAGATGAATCCCGGGGCCAGGTTCAGCATCGCGGAGGCGATGGCGGGGGATGTCTTCTTCATGCCATCCAGCATGAGGGCTTGGAACACAGTCACCCTGTAAGCAATTCATTAATAAATAAAGCATACATACATATATGTTCATGAACATACTCTGTATATGTTTGCTTTAGTTTCTTACCCTCCCAGAGACAGCACCACCAACTCAAGGATCAACCTATTGCTCAGCTCCGATGGCCATTTGTTCCTGCCACACATGATGAAAGCAGCAAGGTGGGCTAACGAATTGTTCAATGCGCATGCATGCACGCGAGAGCGAGATACCTCCTACCTGTCGAGGTTGAGGGCGAAAGGGAGGGTGAGGATCCCCGTGGAGAGGCTGCCGAAAGTCACCAGGAAGAGCGGGTCCAGGCCCAGCGCCAGGATCGGCGTCAGCACCACCATGTACGCCGCGCCGGCAAGCTGCACGGCAACCATCCCCACCGAGATCGCCGCGTCCTCCCACCACCGCGCGGCCACGGTGGCGGCCATGTATGGCTGCCTGCCGGCCGGGGTGCCAGTGCTATACCTAGGCTAGCTAACTACTCGCTCGGTCGGTCGTCCAAGCCTGGTTGCCGGCCGACGGTTGTTTTTCTCCTCCTTCCCCTTGTCTCGGCGTTCGTGGAGCATGCAAGCGGGTGCCCACTCCCTGCTGCGCACATCTCGCACTGTCTCTCGCCGTCAGTTCCCAGTTTGCTATTTTGAGGCGAGAGCCTCCCTCCCTATCTGGCCCGAGGCACCTGTTGCTTAAGGAGAATCCTTTTTTTTAGGGAAGTTTTTTTTTGAGGGAAGGGCTTAAGGAGAATCCTTAATGCTGATGAAGATTTCTAAACAAAGCAGTACTAACACTTTTACTGTTTATTCGCTCAGCTACGGCTTCACTCATTACCGTCTATCTGCGGCGATCCGAGGGCCCTTAGTCATCCACTGTTTATCTTCTTTCTCTTTAGATCCTGTTGCTGGCTATATAGTATAAGCCGTGTAACAGGCATGATAGTATACAGGTTGAACCCCCTGCATAATCGAGTATTTCAGCTAATATATTCTCCTCAGTTCATTGCTTCACTTACTCAATCTTTGGACCTTCTGAATCATGAGCACGTCTTGCCTGAATTAGTCTTAAAATTTTCGACGACGTGATTGGTCTTTC
>NC_041383.1:363129630-363147618 GCF_002162155.2 Triticum dicoccoides
GGTGCGTTTTTCTCTAGTGGCGTTGATCAACAGTAGACCGGTCGAGAACACGTTCATAGTGGTAAAATTCCGACATTCTGCACTAGATCATGCACATCTTGGTGGCAGTAGGAGATGGCGGCGGAACTGGAACTGCAAATATTGCTAACAAGTGTTCGACACATGGTCTACAACAGGAACTCGGCCTAAGAGTGAAGGTATTCATGCACACCACTTGTTGGATTTGATTCCTTACCTCTGTGGCAAAGTTCTTCATGTAACAATCCATCAAGTCCAACAATGTGTATCCGCGGAGGTGATTGGTGAAGTGTTTTCTGCATATGGTGAAGTGGCAGAAATGTTTCAGTCCCCTCAGTTGCATTTACACACTCATGCCCCTTCTTTATTCATCGTGGCACCCCGTTTGATTATAGCAAAATAGCACTGTATTCAAACGGACCGCCCCACATGTCAGCCGAGGAAATCAACTTGGCGTGTACTTTTACAATTCATGAATAACAGGTACAAACCATTCAACAAAAGAGAGCTTTATTGAACAACACGACTTTACAATGTCAGCATGCAAGGCTCCAAGACTCAACAGTGCACTGAGGTTGGAGTGATACATAGTAGTCCTCGGTGGCTACTCCTGAGATATCTGAAGAGGAAACTCTATCTATGGCAGTACGATCCTAGCACGGCTCCACTCCACACGGATCTTTTTGGGTTACTCTCCTAGCCCACGAATACTCCGACTCCTAACGGAAAACAGATCCTAACCCTGACCACGTCAAAGGCCAGTTGAGTACTTTGAATGTACTCGCAAGCAAATCAATCATATCCCACCCAAGCAAACATTCCATGACATTCAAACATGTCTACCTCTTAACAATAATAACATGGCTTAAACCTCTATCAAGATTAACAGCTGAAGTAAAAGTAGTATGAAATTACTATCATAATCATCTATCCTCATATCAATCACTAAAATCATTCCCAAAATATGATCATTTCTAATACGAAAGTCATACCCCAATCGTGTCAATCTCTAATACTAAAGTCATTCCCCAAATATGATCACCTCTAATAGTGAAGTGATTCCCCAAATATGACCATCTCTAATACTAAAGTCATTCCCCAAATATGATCATCTCTAATACTAAAGTCTGTCCATCAAAGATATACATTCTATCTAAGTAACTAGCTGAGGTAACTATAATAGAACAACAATAAAGCATAACTAGTAAATAAGCAGAGTATCCAAGTCATCATAATCCTCATAGCCATCCACTAGCTCAACCCCAAGTTCCTAATGTTGGTGCAATAATTTGCCTCCTTATGTTTTGGAGTTTGTTGACGTACACAGAATGGGACTTATGTGTTTGCTAGTGCACACAGAGTAACAGGTCCCTGGAGTCAAGACGAGTTTGATTCAAATGCCAAAGATAATCACCTGAGTGGAAGTGAAAGTTATCACCGAAGATTATGATAACAAGAGTGACCCCTCAAAAATTGCCGACGCAAAGCAATTGGTTCGGTGCTTGTTTGAAGGAAGTGACTGCGACCGAGAAGATTAAAGACGAAGTGAAGACGTAGAATTTATTTCGTTGTTTCTCTCCTCTATATTGTGTCACAGGACCACCGTACTACTAAGAGGGGTGTAGAGTTGGAAGCCTTGATTCTTTGATGCTAAACCCAAGTCCTATGAAAGTTGTGAGAGAAATCTCTTTGTGTTCTGAGCAAATACTTGCCAGCAAGAGACTATGATCTTCTTTGCTGCGAGAGATTTGTCTCTGACCGAGGAGTTAGCATTACTTGGTCCTTAAGTAATGCTATCGTAGCTCTTGAAATGCGATCGTTGTGAACGTGTCGGTTGGCCATTGGCTGGAACACGTCTCCAAAATGGTCATTTCCCACCAGGGAAGGCTGCGGCTATAAATAGCCACCCCGCACCGGCGTTGTTCGGTGGCTGCTCCGTTTGATTGTGAGAAGAGTGTTGAGCAACCCCCTCTCCTGAGTGATTTGATTTTAAAATTCACCGAGAGAAAAACCCAAGAGCTAAAAAAATAGATAGTAGTTCAGCATCACTCGAATCTAAGTCCAGTACGCTCTGCCTATTACTCTTCAGACCTGCAAACTCTCTAGACGGTTAGGTGTCAATTTCTTCAGAGACCAAGAGTAATTGTGGTTCTCGAAGAAGAAGTCTGTAAAGGTTCGAAGATTGCCTCAAGTATCTACCACGAGTGATCAACATTTGTTGACGAACCAATTGTCAAGGAGAATAGGGCGAAGAGAGTTTATATTCCGTGTTAAATCACAACCCCTCCAACCAGACGTAGTCCTCTTGCAGAAGGGCAAACTGGTCTACCAAATTCCTTGTCGCCATCGAGCATCACTGGTTACCTCTGCTTCTCCTCTTTACATTTGAATTTTTTCAATCATGTGATTTGTCTCGATGCATGCTTTTAGATTCCATTCGTTAGTTTGTATTCACTCACTGTACATTATTTTCATTCGCTCCACTGCTAGGTTTCGAGACTTTTGATATTTTCGAAGAAATTTTAAAACTCCCGTTCACCCCCCTCTGGTAGACATACTTCGTTCCTACAATTGGTATCAGAGCAAGGTACTCCTTGACTCTGCTCATTTTAGTCTAACCACCTTAGAGTTTAAGTATGTCTTCAGTGAGCTACAAGTCGCACCTCAAGATTCCCATCTTTGATGGGATGGACTATCCCTTCTGGAAAGAGAAGATGAAGATCCGTCTCCGAGCTATTGATGATGATACATGGAACGTGGTGCATACTGGATTCACGGTTGAAGTGCCCCAGGTCCCCACTGACCGCGAGAAGAAACTCATTCAGATGGACACTCATGCTAAAGATAAAACTGGTGGCCATCTCTCTCGTGCTCAATTTCTTCGCTATCGTCAGTGTGAAATTGCAAAGGAATTGTGGGACATTCTCGAAAAGATAAAGGAGGGTGTTTTTGTTGGGGAACGTAGCAGAAATTCAAAATTTTCCTACGAGTCACCAAGATCTATCTATGGAGAAACTAGCAACGAGAGAGAGGGGAGTGCATCTATATACCCTTGTAGACCGCTAAGCGGAAGCGTTCAAGTGAACGGGGTTGAAGGAGTCGTACTCGTCGTGATCCAAATCACCGGAGATCCTAGTGCCGAACGGACGGCACCTCCGCGTTCAACACACATGCAGCCCGGTGACGTCTCCCATGCCTTGATCCAGCAAGGAGAGAGGGAGAGGTTGGGGAAGACTCCGTCCAGCAGCAGCACGACGGCGTGGTGGTGGTGGAGGAGCGTGGCAATCCTGCAGGGCTTCGCCAAGCACCACGGGAGAGGAGGAGGACTTGGGAGAGGGGAAGGGCTGCGCCAGAACTTTTATAAAGCTCCCATGCACCTCCCCACTATATATAGGGGTGGAGGGGGCTGGTTTCTTGCCCTCCAAGTCCATTGGGGCGTTGGCAAAGGTGGAAGGAAATAAATCCCATCATTTCCTTCCCCACCGATTGTTATCCCCCTTTTTTAGGGATCTTGATCTTATCCCTTCGGGATATGATCTTATTCCTTCTAAGGGGGAATCTTGGTGCGCCTTGACCAGGGGTGTGGGGCCTTGCCCCCACTACCCACGTTCATGTGGGTCCCCCCATGCGGGTGGGCCCCACTCCGGAACCTTCTAGAACCTTTCCGATACAATACCAAAAAATCCCGAACATTTTCCGGTGGCCAAAATAGGACTTCCCATATATAAATCTTTACCTCCGGACCATTCCAGAACTCCTCGTGACGTCCGAGATCTCATCCGGGACTCCAAACAACATTCGGTAACCACATACAAACTTCCTTTATAACCCTAGCGTCATCGAACCTTAAGTGTGTAGACCCTACGGGTTCGGGAACCATGCAGAAATGACCTAGACGTTCTCCGGCCAATAACCAACAGCGGAATCTGGATACCCATGTTGGCTCCCACAGGTTCCACGATGATCTCATCGGATGAACCACGATGTCAAGGACTCAATCAATCCCGTATACAATTCCCTTTGTCTAACGGTATTGTACTTGCCCGAGATTCGATCGTCGGTATACCGATACCTTGTTCAATCTCGTTACCGGCAAGTCTCTTTACTCGTTCCGTAACACATCATCCCGTGATCAACCCCTTGGTCACATTGTGCACATTATGATGATCTCCTACCGAGTGGGCCCAGAGATACCTCTCCGTTTACACGGAGTGACAAATCCCAGTCTCGATTCGTGCCAACCCAACAGACACTTTCGGAGATACCTATAGTGCACCTTTATAGCCACCCAGTTACGTTGTGACGTTTGGTACACCCAAAGCATTCCTACGGTATCCGGGAGTTGCACAATCTCATGGTCTAAGGAAATGATACTTGACATTAGAAAAGCTCTAGCATACGAACTACACGATCTTTGTGCTAGGCTTAGGATTGGGTTTTGTCCATCACATCATTCTCCTAATGATGTGATCCCGTTATCAACGACATCCAATGTCCATGGTCAGGAAATCGTAACCATCTATTGATCAACGAGCTAGTCAACTAGAGGCTTACTAGGGACATGGTGTTGTCTATGTACCCACACATGTATCTGAGTTTCCTATCAATACAATTATAGCATGGATAATAAACGATTATCATGAATAAGGAAATATAATAATAATAACTAATTTATTATTGCCTCTAGGGCATATTTCCAACAGTCTCCCACTTGCACTAGAGTCAATAATCTAGTTCACATCGCCATGTGATTAACATTGATAGGTCACATCACCATGTGACCAACATCCAAAGAGTTTACTAGTGTTACTAAACTAGTTCACATCACCATGTGATTAAGACTCAATGAGTTTTGGGGTTTGATCATGTTTTGCTTGTGAGAGAGGTTTTAGTCAACGGGTCTGCAACATTCAAATCTGTATGTATTTCGAAATTCTCTATGTCATATTGTAAATGCTGCTTCCACACTCTACTTGGAGCTATTCCAAATGGTTGCTCCACTATACGTATCCGGTTTGCTACTCAGAGTCATTCAGACATGTGTTAAAGCTTGCATCGATGTAACCCTTACGCCAAACTCTTTATCACCTCCATAATCGAGAAACATGTCCTTTATTTACTCCAAGGACAATTTTGACCACTGTCCAATGATCCATTCCTGGATCATTCTTGTACCCCTTGACTGACTCATGGCAAGGCACACTTCCGGTGCGGTACACAGCATAGCATACTATAGAGCCTACGTCTGAAGCATAGGGGACGACCTTCGTCCTTTCTCTCTCTTCTGCCGTGGTCGAGCTTTAACTCTTAACTTCATACCTTACAACTTAGGCAAGAACTCCTTCTTTGACTGATCCATCTTGAACACCTTCAAGATCATGTCAAGGTATGTGCTCATTTGAAAGTACCATTTAGCATTTTTGATCTATCCTCATAGATCTTGATGCTCAATGTTCAAGCAGCTTATTCCACGTTTTCTATTGAAAAACACTTTTCAAATAACCCTATATGCTTTCCAAAAATTCTACATCATTTCTGATCAACAATATGTCAACAAGATATACTCATCAGAAATTCTATAGTGCTCCCACTCACTTCTTTGGAAATACAAGTTTCTCATAAACTTTGTATAAACCCAAAATCTTTGATCATCTCATCAAAGCATACATTCCAACTCCGAGATGCTTATTCCAGTCCTTAGAAGGATTGCTGGATCTTTGCATATTTGTTAGCGTTCTTCAGGATTGACAAAACCTTCTGGTTGTATCACATACAACCTTTCCTCAAGGATATCATCGAGGAAACAATGTTTTGACATCCTATCTGCAAGATTTCATAAATCATGCAGTAATTGCTAATATAATTCCAACAGACTCTTAGCATCGCTACGAGTGAGAAAGTCTCATCGTAGTCAACTCCTTGAACTTGTTGGAAAACATCTTAATGACAAGTTGAGCTTTCTTAATGGCGATACTTACCATCATTGTCTGTCTTCCTTTTAAAATCCATCTGTACCCAACGGCCTTACGACCATCAAGTATTTCTTCCAAAGTCATGGATCCTCTCTCGGATTTTATGGCCTCGAGCCATTCATCGGAATCCGGGCCCACCATCGCTTCTCCATAGCTCGTTGGTTCATTGTTGTCTAGCAACATGACCTCTAAGACAGGATTGCGTACCACTCTGAAGTAGTATGCGTCCTTGTCCACCTACGAGGTCCGGTAGTGACTTGATCCGAAGCATCATGATCACTATCATCAGCTTCCACTTCAATTGGTGTAGGTGCCACATGAACAACTTCCTATGCCCTGCTACTCACTGGTTGAAGTGATGGTTCAATAACCTCATCAAGTCTCTACCATCCTCCCACTCAATTCTTTCGAGAGAAACTTTTCCTCGAGAAAGGACCCGTTTCTAGAAACAATTACTTTTGCTTCCAGATCTGAGATAGGAGGTATACCCAACTGTTTTGGGTGTCCTATGAAGATGAACTTTTATCCACTTTGGGTTCGAGCTCATCAACCTGAAACTTTTTCACATAAGCGTCGAAGCCCCAAACTTTTAAGAAACGACAACTTAGGTTTCTCCAAACCATAGTTCAAACGGTGTCGTCTCAACGGAATTACGTGGTGCCCTATTAAAGTGAGTGCGGTAGTCTCTAATGCCTAACCCATGAACGATAGTGGTAATTCGATAAGATACATCATGGTACGCACTATATCCAATAGGGTGCAAATATGATGTTCGGACACACCATCACATTATGGTGTTCCAGGCGGTATTAATTGTGAAACAATTTCCACAATATCTTAATTGCGTGCCAAAGCTCGTAACTCAGATACTCATCTCTATGATCATATCATAGACATTTTATCCTCTTGTCACGATGATCTTCAACTTCACTCTGAAATTACTTGAACCATTCAATAATTCAGACTTGTGTTTCATCAAGTAAATATACTCAGTATCTACTTAAATCATCCGTGAAGTAAGAACATAACGATATTCACTGCATGCCTCAGCACTCATTGGACTGCACACATCAAAATGTGTTACTTCCAACAAGTTGCTATCTTGTTCCATTTTACTGAAAACGAGGCTTTTCAGTCATCTTGCCCATGTGGTATGATTTGCATTTCTCAAGCGATTCAAAATCAAGTGAGTCCAAACGATCCATCTGCATGGAGTTTCTTCATGCGTATACACCAATAGACATGGCTCGCATGTCTCAAACTTTTCAAAAACGAGTGAGTCCAAAGATCCATCAACATGGCGCTTCTTCATGCGTTTTATACCAATATGATTTACATGGCAGTGCCACAAGTAAGTGGTACTATCATTACTATCTTATACCTTTTGGCATGAAAATGTGTATCACTACGATCGAGATTCAATGAACCATTCTTTTAGGTGCAATACCATTGAAGGTATTATTCAAATAAATAGAGTAACCATTATTCTCCTTACATGAATAACCATATTGCGATAGACATAATCCAATCATGTCTATGCTCAACGCAAACACCAAATAACAATTATTTAGGTTTAACACCAATCTCGATGGTAGACGGAGCAGGCGATGCTTGATCACATCAACCTTGGAAACACTTCCAACACACATCATCATCTCACCTTTAGCTAGTCTCAGTTTATTCCGTAGCTCTTTTATTTCGAGTTACTAACACTTAGCAACTGAACCGGTATCTTAATACCCTGGTGCTACTAGGAGTACTAGTAAAGTACACATTAACATAATGTATATCCAATATACTTCTATCGACCTTGCCAGCCTTCTCATCTACCAAGTATCTAGGGTAATGCTGTTCCAGTGGTTGTTCCCCTTATTACAGAAGCACTTAGTCTCGGGTTTATGTTCAACCTTGGGTTTCTTCACTGGAGCAGCAGCTGATTTGCCGTTTCATGAAGTATCCCTTCTTGCCCTTGCCCTTCTTGAAACTAGTGGTTTCACCAACCATCAACAATTGATGCTCCTTCTTGATTTCTACTTTCGCGGTGTCAAACATCATGAATACCTCAAGGATCATCATATTTATCCCTGATATGTTATAGTTCATCATGAAGCTCTAGCAGCTTGGTGGCAATGACTTTGGAGAAACATCACTATCTCATCTGGAAGATCAACTCCCACTCGATTCAAGTGATTGTTGCACTCAGACAATCTGAGCACAAGCTCAACGATTGAGCTTTTCTCCCTTAGTTTGCAGGCTAAGAAAAACGTCGGAGGTCTTATACCTCTTGACGTGGGCACGAGCCTGAAATCCCAATTTCAGCCCTCGAAACATCTCATATGTTCCGCGACGTTTTGAAAACGTCTTTGGTGCCTCAACTCTAAACCGTTTAACTGAACTATCACGTAGTTATCAAAACGTGTATGTCCGATGTTCGCAACATCCATAGACGACGTTTGGGGTTCAGCACACTGAGCGGTGCATTAAGGACATAAGCTTTCTACTGTCCGCATAATCGCTACTGTCAACTTTCAACTATATTTTCTCTAGGAACATATCTAAACAGTGGAGCTAAAGCGCGAGCTTACAACATAATTTGCAAAGATCTATTGACTATGTTCAGGATAATTAAGTTCATCTCAAGAACTCCCACTCAGATAGACATCCCTCTAGTCATCTAGTGATTACATGATCCGAGTCAACTAGGTCGTGTCCGATCATCACGTGAGACGGACTAGTCATCATCGGTGAACATCTTCATGTTGATCGTATCCTCCATACGACTCATGCTCGACCTTTCGGTCTCTTGTGTTCCGAGGCCATGTCTGTACATGCTAGGCTCGTCAAGTTAACCTAAGTGTTTCGCGTGTGTAAATCTGGCTTACACCCGTTGTATGTGAACGTAAGAATCTATCACACCCGATCATCACGTGGTGCTTCGAAACGACGAACTTTCGCAATGGTGCACAGTTAGGGGGAACACTTTCTTGAAATTTTAATGAGGGATCATCTTATTTACTACCGTCGTTCTAAGCAAATAAGATGCATAAACATGATAAACATCACATGCAATCAAATAGTGACATGATATGGCCAATATCATTTTGCTCCTTTTGATCTCCATCTTCGGGGCTCCATGATCATCATCGTCACCGGCATGACACCATGATCTCCATCATCATGATCTCCATCATCTTGTCTTCATTAAGTTGTCTCGCCAACAATTACTTCTACTACTATGGCTACCGGTTAGCAATAAAGCAAAGTAATTACATGGCGTTGTTCAATGACACGCAGGTCATACAATAAATTAAGACAACTCCTATGGCTCCTGCCGGTTGTCATACTCATCGACATGCAAGTCGTGATTCCTATTACAAGAACATGATCAATCTCATACATCACATATCATTCATCACATTCTTCTTGGCCATATCACATCACATAGCATACCCTGCAAAAACAAGTTAGACGTCCTCTAATTGTTGTTTGCATGTTTTACGTGGCTGCTATGGGTTTCTAGCAAGAACGTTTCTTACCTACACAAAACCACAACATGACATGCCAATTTCTATTTACCCTTCATAAGGACCCTTTTCATCGAATCCGATCCGACTAAAGTGGGAGAGACTGGCACCCGCTAGCCACCTTATGCAACAAGTGCATGTCAGTCGGTGGAACCTGTCTCACGTAAGTGTACGTGTAAGGTCGGCCCGGGCCGCTTCATCCCACAATACCGTCGAAACAAGATTGGACTAGTAACGGTAAGCATATTGAACAAAATCAACGCCCACAACTACTTTGTGTTCTACTCGTGTAAAGAATCTACACAATAGACCTAGCTCATGATGCCACTGTTGGGGAACGTAGCAGAAATTCAAAATTTTCCTACGAGTCACCAAGATCTATCTATGGAGAAACTAGCAACGAGAGAGAGGGGAGTGCATCTACATACCCTTGTAGATCGCTAAGCGGAAGCGTTCAAGTGAACGGGGTTGAAGGAGTCGTACTCGTCGTGATCCAAATCACCGGAGATCCTAGTGCCGAACGGACGGCACCTTCGCGTTCAACACACATGCAGCCCGGTGACGTCTCCCATGCCTTGATCCAGCAAGGAGAGAGGGAGAGGTTGGGGAAGACTCCGTCTAGCAGCAGCACGACGGTGTGGTGGTGGTGGAGGAGCGTGGCAATCCTGTAGGGCTTCGCCAAGCACCGCGGGAGAGGAGGAGGACTTGGGAGAGGGGAAGGGCTGCACCAGAACTTTTATAAAGCTCCCATGCACCTCCCCACTATATATAGGGGTGGAGGGGGCTGGTTTCTTGCCCTCCAAGTCCATTGGGGCGTTGTCAAAGGTGGGAGGAAATAAATCCCATCATTTCCTTCCCCACCGATTGTTATCCCCCTTTTTTAGGGATCTTGATCTTATCCCTTCGGGATATGATCTTATTCCTTCTAAGGGGGGATCTTGGTGAGCCTTGACCAGGGGTGTGGGGCCTTGCCCCCACTACCCACGTTCATGTGGGTCCCCCATGCGGGTGGGCCCCACTCCGAAACCTTCTAGAACCTTCCCGATACAATACCGAAAAATCCCGAACATTTTCCGGTGGCCAAAATAGGACTTCCCATATATAAATCTTTACCTCCGGACCATTCCGGAACTCCTCCTGACGTCCGGGATCTCATCCGGGACTCCGAACAACATTTGGTAACCACATACAAACTTTCTTTATAACCCTAGCATCATCGAACCTTAAGTGTGTAGACCCTACGGGTTCGGGAACCATGCAGACATGACCTAGACGTTCTCCGGCCAATAACCAACAACGGGATCTAGATACCCATGTTGGCTCCCACATGTTCCACGATGATCTCATCGGATGAACCACAATGTCAAGGACTCAATCAATCCCCTATACAATTCCCTTTCTCTAACGGTATTGTACTTTCCCGAGATTCGATCATCGGTATACCGATACCTTGTTCAATCTCGTTACCGGCAAGTCTCTTTACTCGTTCCGTAACACATCATCCCATGATCAACCCCTTGGTCACATTGTGCACATTATGATGATGTCCTACCGAGTGGGCCCAGAGATATCTCTCTGTTTACACGGAGTGACAAATCCCAGTCTTGATTCGTGCCAACCCAACAGACACTTTCGGAGATACCTGTAGTGCACCTTTATAGCCACCCAGTTACGTTGTGACGTTTGGTACACCCAAAGCATTCCTACGATATCCGGGAGTTGCACAATCTCATGGTCTAAGGAAATGATACTTGACATTAGAAAAGCTCTAGCATACGAACTACACGATCTTTGTGCTAGGCTTAGGATTGGGTCTTGTCCATCACATCATTCTCCTAATGATGTGATCCCGTTATCAACGACATCCAATGTCCATGGTCAGGAAATCGTAACCATCTATTGATCAACGAGCTAGTCAACTAGAGGCTTACTAGGGACATGGTGTTGTCTATGTACCCACACATGTATCTGAGTTTCCTATCAATACAATCATAGCATGGATAATAAACGATTATCATGAACAAGGAAATATAATAATAATAACTAATTTATTATTGCCTCTACGGCATATTTCCAACAGTTTTAACTCAGAAAGAAGCTCGCATTGATACTCTTTGAGTGAAGTTCAATCGGTTCAAGCGAATCAGAAATGAAAGCTGTCAACAAACTTTTGATCGTCTAAGTGACATTGCAAACGAGCTGCAAGGACTCGGTGCCAAATACATCATTGATCACGAAGTTGTGAAGAAACTGCTCCGATTTCTTGACAGCCCATTCGACACACTAGTTCTAATGATTGGGGAACAAGCTGATTTCAAAGTTCTCGACTCTACTGATATCATGGAAAGGCTACACACCCATGAGGAACAAGAAGAAGAAAAGAGAGATCGCTATGGCTCAAGTCACCGCAAGTCATGCTCTCAAGGCTGTGGCTAATTCTTCCTTAGAAGGAAATGCCGAAGAAGATTCAGATGACTCAGAAAGGATCAACAAAGACCCCTCCCTAATCACGAAAAGATTCCAGCGCCTTCACAGGAAGAACTAGTTTCAGAAGAAAGGATCCAACAACTCTGCCAGTTCAAAATCTTCATCAAAACCTACTGGAGATTACACCTGCTTCAAGTGCAAAAATCCAGGACATTTCATTTCATACTTCCCTCTCTGGGAAGCTGAAATCCGTGCCAGTGGAAGATATGATTCAGGAAACGACCATGGCAAAGGCAAGAGCAAGAACTATGACTCCGATAATGAGAAGAAAACGAAGAAGTTCCTCAAGAAGAAGGACGGCTCCGCCTCCAAGTCTTCGTTAAGATCTTCCTCAAGGATTCCCTCCAAGTCCTCCAACCACAATAATACCTCTTGCAAGGCCAAGGCATACATCGGCAAGGACATGGACTCCAATGAAGAAGAGTCATCTAACTTCGAAAAAGCTGATGAATCCGATGAGGATTCCGGTGCCTCCACCTTGCATGAAACTTCTTCGAGAATCATTCAAGCGACGATGAATCTCCTGCTAACTGCTTCATGGCCAAAGCTTCGAAACAAAAGGTATCCTCCAAACATCAATATTCTTCGGATGAGGATGACCATGCTAAACTGATCAAAATTGCTAATATACAACAAAAATCTCTTGAGAAAATTGAGAAAACCTTCAGGAAATCTGAAGGGTTGTTGGTTGAGGATATAGAGAAAAATCAGTCATTGACAGAAGAGCATTCCGCTCTCAAGTCACGAATGGAAGAACTATCAAATCGTCATGATTTTCTCTCGGCCGACCACGAGAGATTGACTTATGATTACCTGAAAAGGAAACAGGAACTCAAAAATGGGAACTCGAGTCACCGAGAGAGGCTCATGATGACTTGATTAGAGAAAATTCTCTTCTCACCCAACAACTCAAAGAGAAACCTGAAGTGTTTATACCACCTTGCTTAAAATGCCTTGAACGCAACAATGCTGAATCAAATGCCGAATCTTCTATGAATGCTAACCCTCTATCGAGGAAAATGGTTCTATGTCTAATGAGAATGCTAGGTTGAAGGATCTTATTCAGACATGAATGCTTAAGTCTCTCAAAGGGCATCAAACCCTTTGTGAAGTTCTAAAGAAATCCATTCTTCACAAAAATCCCAGGAAAGAAGGTACCGACTTTGAAAGGAAACTGAATGAAAATGGCTCCTACTGGGAACCTGACCAATATCCTTGCACTGTGTGGGTGCCTGCCAAGAGCAAAATGCTTGATCCAACTTTACTTTTGGGATATGACTCTCCTATCCCTGCATACACTTATGATGATTCTCTGGACAACTATAAGCTATTCAAAAACCAACATGGCGAGGCTGTTGCTCGCTATATTGGACCAAACAGTAGGAATGGCCCCGAAAGAAAGCTATCTGGGTTCCCAGGAAAACTATCAAAGCATTGCCTATTACTAAATTACTAACCATGTAGGCAAAAATTGCTCGTTACTTCCTTAAAAAAGTTCGACAGAATGAGTACATGCATACCTCATTCAACCACTATACTCATTCATCTGGAAAGAATTTTAATGCCTATTCCTTCAATTATGCTCGCACTTCTTCGAGTAAAAATTATGGCTATCGAAAGAAATCATATCCTGCTCGCTCTTTTGTTTCGAAGCCACCTACAATGATGTGGGTGGTAAGAAAGCCTAATTCCTCTATAGGACTATGTCTCCGGGTGTACCGAATGGATAATGGATAGTGGATGCACTAGCCATATGACCGAAGACAAGTCATTGTTTGTCGACCCCAACTTAACCGCTCCATCTCAGAATTATATTACTTTTGGTGACAACAACAAAGGAAAGGTAATTAGGTTAGGTAAAATTGTTATATCCAAAGACAAGAACATTGATGATGTTTTACTTGTTCAGTCTCTTGGATTCAATCTCATGGCAGTTGGCAAGCTTTGTGATCTAGGCATGCTAGTTCTTATTTTCTATATCAAAATGCATCGTCTTTATGGCCTCTAACAATTCCTTCATCTTCGAGGGAAATAGAAAAGGTGATTTATATATTTTGGATTTTTCTAAGGGTCCCTCAGTCCAAACTTGTTTTCTTACAAAAGAAACCGAAGGATGGCTGTGGCACCGAAGACTTGGTCATGCATGCATGAGAAATTTGCAGACTCTCGTGAAGAAAAATGATCTCGATGGCATTCCTCATCTAAAATTTGACAAGGATCGTCTCCGTGGTCCGTGTGAGGCCGGTAAATTGGCCAAGTAGCATCATTCATCAAAGACTGTCATGACCAAGGTTGTCAGAATCATGATTTTGAATCGGATCGGAGCTCCGATGGTAGGATCGCAAATCGTAGAATCTTCACTATCAAGATCGTAGAAACGTAGATTCTATGAAGTAAAATCATAGAATCAGAGGGTTAGTTTGGATCGTAAAGTCGTAGAATCATATAACAGAATCGTGATTCTTACAACCTTGGTCATGACCACAAAAAGACCTATGGAAATTCTTCATATGGATTTAGTCAGACCTCAAAACTATGCAAGTTTCGGAGGAAGTCATTATGGTCTGTTTATTGTTGATGATTTCTCTCATTACACTTGGGTATTCTTTCTCGAAGAAAAAACCTACACCTAAGACATCTTCAAAAGATTCACCAAGAAGGCCCAAAATGAATATGATGTGCAAATTAAGCATGTCAGAAGCGACAATGGTACTGAGTTAAAAAATACTCATATCAAAGATTTTCTCAACGAAAATGGTATAACTCATGAGTTCTTTACCGCGTACACTCTCCAACAGAATGGAGTTGTTGAGTGAAAGAATAGAACTCTCATCGAGATGGTGAGAACAATGCTTAGTGAGTATAAAACTTCTATTCACTTCTAGGCTGATGCTATTAACATTGATTGTGATGTTATGAATCATGTTTATCTTCACAAATTCCTTAAGAAAACTTCATATGAGCTCATCACTGGCAAGAAACCAAATGTTTCTTATTTACGTGTTTTTGGTGCACCTTTCTATATTCGTGACATGAATCATAATTCCAAGTTTGCACCTAAGGCACATGAAGATTTTCTTCTTGGTTATGGCTCAAACTTGCATACTTATCGTGTCTATAACTCTCACCACGGGAAAGTTATGGAAATGGTAAATGGTTTGATGAATCTAACGGCTCCGAGAAGGACCACCGATTTCAGATGCTATTCGGCAAATGGCCATTGGGAGCGTCAGGCCAGTTGAAGGAAATGTACCAGACAGTTACGATGATGATGCCCCCATGACTCGAAGAAGAACACGCCATGCCATTGCCGAAGAAAATGCCACTCCAAACACAAATGGCAACTAGAATGAAAATGCCAATCAAAATGGCAATCCTGATGAAAATGGTGACACAAATTCTCATTCTGATGCTGATGCTGAGGAAAATGGAAATGATCATCGAGATGAAAATCCTCACCCACCAATGGCTAATCGAGTTGACCCTGCATTAATTCTCGAAGATCTCGAGAATCCAGGTTAGTGACCCACAACTCATTCTCACACTCGTTTTGCTAACTACTGTGGCAGCTTCTCCTTTGTCTCATTAACAGAACCTAAGTATGTGGAAGCCATGAATGATCCCGATTGGATGAATGCCATGCAAGAAGAGTTGATGCAATTCGAATTGAATGATGTATGGGAATTGGTCATCAAACCGAATCCTAAGAAGCACAATATCGTCGGAAAAATATGGATATTCCGTAATAAGTAAGATGAAAATTGCATTGTTGTAAGATAGAAAGCATGTCTTGTCGCTTAAGTGTATACACATGTAGAAGGTATTGCTTTCGGTGAAACATATGCTCCTATTGCTCGCTTTGAGGCAATTCGTATTCTTCTCGCTTATGCAAACTACAATGATATCCTGCTTTATCAAATGGATGTGAAAAATGCTTTTCCTAATGGTGATATTGATGAGGAAGTATATGTTAGGCAGCCACCTGGCTGTGGAAACCCTCAGTTTCCTAACAAAGTTTTCATGTTGAAAAAGGCTCTTTATGGGCTGAAGCAAGCCCCTCGAGCTTGGTATGACACCTTGAAGAGGTTTCAGCTCAACAAAGGGTTCAAGCCAGCATCCACTGCTTCCACTAGTTTCTCTCGTGCTATTGATGGTGATCTCTTCATGTGTCAAATTTATGTGGATGATATTATTTTTAGCTGTACTAACAATGCTTGCAACATGGAGTTCGGGCGAATGATGACTGAGAGATATAAAATGTCTATAACGGGTGAACTTAAGTTCTTTCTCAGACTGCAAATACGTCAACAGGACAACTGGATTTTCATATCTCAGGAGAAATATATGAAAGCCTGTCTAAAGAAGTTTAAAATGCAAGATTGCAAACTAGAGGGCTATAAAACTCCAATACCCACGAATGGTTAGCTAGACGAAGATGTGTATGGTAAAGATTACGGTCAGATGTGTTTTGGTGACCGAAGGTTGTTCGGAGTCCCGGATGAGATCACAGACATGACGAAGAGTCTCGAAATGGTCGAGAGGTAAAGATTGATATATTGGAAGGTTATATACGGACACCTGAATGGTTCTGAAGAGGTTCGAGGATTTTTCGGAGTACCGGGAGGTTACTGGACCCCCCGGGAAAGTTAATGGGCCTCATGGGCCATAGTGGAGAGGGGGAGGGAGGCCACGGGAGGTGACGCGTGCCCCCCAAGCCAATCTGAATTGGACACGGGGTGGGGGGCGCGCCCGACAATTCCTATTTAGCGTTGCAGGCGCCGGTTTCTACTGCTTTTGCTAAGCGGCGCCTAGAACAGGATCTCGTGGGCCGGCATATCTTTTATTTTTCTTCCGCATCGCGAGCTAGGATTCGAACCCAGTGCCGCTGGTTATCAGTGATCGTGGGGTGACCAACCCGACTACCTCACTAATTGTGATAACAAACAAGTTTTTCATCCATTTCTATCTTCCTTTTTTTCTTTCTTTTTCTTTTTTCTCTGTTCTTTTCTTCTTCCTTTTTCCAAATTCGTAATTGCTTTCTTCAAATAGATGAACTTGTTTTCATAATCCATGAACTATTTTTTTGAAACTCTTGAACCTTTTTTCAAAATCGATGAACTTATTTTTCAAAATTGATGAACCTTTTCATTTTTTTGAATTTTTTCTCAAAATCGATGAACTTTTTTTCAATGTTGATGAACTTTTTTCAAAATTGATGAACTTTTTCCAAATCCGATGAACTTTTTACAAATTGATGAACTTTTTTCAAATTCAATGAACTTTTTTTATTCAAATCGATGAACTACTTCCATTGTTCGATGAACATTTTTGAAAATCGATGAACTCTTTGAATCTGTGAACTTGTTTTTGAATACATGAACTTTTTTTATTTTAGATGAACCTTTTCCAAATCCGATGAACTTTTTTCAAATTCGACCAACTTTTTTTATTCAAATTGATGAACTTTTTATTCAAATTGATGAACTAATTTTATTGTTCGGTGGACATTTTTTGAAAATTGTTGAACTCTTTTGAATCTGTGAACTTTATTATGAATACATGAACTTTTTTGATTTGGTGAACTATTTTTTGAATACGTGAACTTTTTTGCATGTTCATGAACTTCATTTGCAATATGTGCACATGTTTTCAAATAATTGAAAAATCTAAACGCTATTGTGTAATGCGAAATTAATAGTGCGTCTATGTTTCTATTCTTTAAAATGTTCACACTCTAAAGAAGCACTAGAATTTGGCTGGTCAAGTGGTTAGCCTCGCTCTATGGAAGCGCGAGGGCACGAGATCGATCCCAATCGAGAGCAGTTTTTTCGGCCGCCTTTTTTCGCGCTGTGCCATTGTGGGCCGGCCCATCTAGCCACGGCTGCAGGCGCCGGTTAGCTTGTGCGGCGCTGAAGGCACTGACTAGGAGTTCCCGGCGCGCCCCCTTTCCTTCTCCCTCTCCACCTCTTTCCCCTTTCCCCCTCTAC
>NC_041383.1:363148618-363151864 GCF_002162155.2 Triticum dicoccoides
AGCGAGAGTGGAGAGAAGGGACAGAGGACGGGGGCGGGATGGCCGTTAACGTACCCGCCTCTTTGTCATCAGCCAACGGGCGGCAAACATTCTTTGCCGTCCACTTGCGGACGGCAAAGAGGTGGGGCCGGTGGGCTTGGGTTGGTTACACAATAGCTGGACCCACCAACCTCTTTGCCATCTGCTAGCGGACGACATAGTTTCCTTGCCGTCAGCCAGCGGACGGCAAAGAGTTGGCTGATGGCAAAGACCTTGTTTGCCATCAGCATCTTCTTTGTCATCCGTTTTCATGTGGCTGATGGCAAAGAGTTGGCAGACGACAAATAAGCTAATTCTAGTAGTGAAGGACTAATGGGTTGCTTATACAGTTCATAGACAAGTGAAAGTGGATACTCTAAAATACGCAAGATAAGCGTCAGTGCTATAGATGGCGTTCTCATAGGGAGACGGGAGCGGATCCATATTGGTGTATTGATATGGTGAATATGTGGACTCATGTGCGCTACCTCAAAAGAGTTACTTGCGGTTGTAGTTCAGGACAATCACCGAGTCAAAGCTAGCTTGCTGCATTTAAACCCCCACCATCCCTTTGTTGATAATGATGCATATATAGTTAGTTCTGATGTAAGTTGATGTCTACTACGCAACCTTCTCCTTGTAGACATTGTTGGGCCTCCGAGTGCAGAGGTTTGTAGGACAGTAGCAAATTTCCCTCAAGTGGATGACCTAAGGTTTATCAATCCATGGGATGAAGATGGTCTCTCTCAAACAACCCCGCAACCAAATCACAAAGAGTCTCTTGTGTCCCCAACACACCCAATACAATGGTAAATTGTATAGGCGCACTAGTTCGACGAAGAGATGGTGATACAAGTGACATATGGATGGTAGATATAGGTCTTTGTAATCTGAAAATATAAAAACAGGAAGGTAATGAATGATAAAAGTGAGCGTAAATGGTATTGCAATGCTAGGAAACAAGGCCTAGGGTTCGTACTTTCACTAGTGCAACTTATCTCAACAATAATAACATAATTTGATCATATAACAATCCCTCAACATGCAACAAAGAGTCACTCCAAAGTCACTAATAGCAGAGAACAAACGAAGAGATTATTGTAGGGTACGAAACCACCACAAAGTTATCCTTTCTGATCGATCTATTCAAGAGCCCGTAGTAAAATAACACGGAGCTATTCTTTTCGTTCGATCAATCATGAATCAACCAAAACCCTAATGTCACCTAGATACTCCAATGTCACCTCAAATATATGTGGGCATGATTATATGATATGCATCACACAATCTCAGATTTATCTATTCAAACCAACACAAAGTACTTCAAAGAGTGCCCCAAAGTTTCTACAGGAGAGTCAAGACGAAAACGTGTGCCAACCCCTATGCATAAGTTCACAAGGTCACTGAACCCGCAAGTTGATCACCAAAACATACATCAAGTAGCTCACGTGAATATCCCATTGTCACCACAGATAAGCAGATGCAAGACATACATCAAGTGTTCTCAAATCCTTAAAGACTCAATCCGATAAGATAACTTCAAAGGGAAAACTCAATCCATGACAAGAGAGTAGAGGGGGAGAAACATCATAAGATCCAACTATAGTAGCAAAGCTCGCGGTACATCAAGATCGTGCCAAATCAAGAACACGAGAGAGAGAGAGAGAGAGAGAGAGATCAAACACATAGGTACTGGTACATACCCTCAGCCCCGAGGGTGAACTACTCCCTCCTCGTCATGGAGAGCGCCAGGATGATGAAGATGGCCACCGGTGACGGATCCCCCCTCCGGTAGGGTGCCGGCACAGGGTCCTGATTGGTTTTTGGTGGCTATAGAGGCTTGCGGCGGCGGAACTCCCAATCTATGGTGCTCCTAGATGTTTTTTGGGGTATATGGATATTTATAGGCGAAAGAAGTCAGTCAGGGGAGGCACGAGGGGCCCAC
This sequence comes from Triticum dicoccoides, assembly GCF_002162155.2. Classification (NCBI taxonomy): domain Eukaryota; kingdom Viridiplantae; phylum Streptophyta; class Magnoliopsida; order Poales; family Poaceae; genus Triticum; species Triticum dicoccoides. Next base: position 363,150,582 of record NC_041383.1, read on the forward strand.
GAGGGTGGGGGCGCGCCCAGGGGGTAGGGCGCACCCTGGATCCTCGTGGCTTCCTCGAAGCTTCCCCGACGTCTACTCCAAGTCTCTTGGATTGCGTTTGTTCCAAAAATAAATCTCCGAAAGGTTTCATTCCGTTTGCACTCCGTTTGATATTCCTTTTCTTCGAAACACTGAAATAGGCAAGAAAACAACAATTTGGGCTGGGCCTCCGATTAATAGGTTAGTCCCAACAATAATATAGAAGTGTATACTAAAGCCCATTAAACATCCAAAAAAAGTAATATAATAGCATGGAGCAATATTTAATTATAGATACGTTGGAGACGTATCATAAGTCTTGTTGGGTACATTTTTACTCATGTTTGCCTATTTTATGTTTTTGCAGAGAGAATTCAGTCTCACTAGTAGTTCTGCGTGGACTTTGACGTTTAGCTTGTTACCTCAGCTACGATCTTGTGCCCTCGGCAAGATCTTGTAGATAGTCAAGCTTCTCAGCCCTTTTCATTTATAGATGTCTGTACTCAGACATGTTAAGCTTCCACATGTGCTTCTGGTTTGTACGCTCTGAATGTTGGGTCATGAGACCCATGACTGTAATACTTCGCTCCTTGGAGCCTAATGAATAAATACTTCAGCTGTAGAGTCATGTTGTGATTCCATGTTGTATTTGCACATATCGAGCATATTGTGTGTATGATTATGGAAATGCTTGGTATGTGTGGGATTCGACAACCTAGTTGTTTATTCTTGGTAGCCTCTTGTAACGCCCCGAGACCGACGCTCCAGAAGACTTCCAGCTATTTCGAGTTTCGTCGTGTGATTTGTTTTATTTGTTGCATTCATCCTTGCATCATGTCATCATGCCATCATATCATTAATTTTTAAAACCTCAACTAAATAAATTGTATAGATCTTTTGATCTATTTAAACCGAGGGAACTCACATGGTGACTTCTCTTTATAACATATCCTCCCGATATTTAGGGAGCTATATTATAAAATATTCCATTGTTTCGGAAATCACCATAACACACTTGCAAATAATTCTCCATGCCTTTGTTATCTCACTTCTTGGTCTCCAACCTTGCCCATAAATTATTTCATCATTTTCCGGAGCTCCACCAAAAATCCGAACATTTTTGGACCTTCCCAAACCTCACTTCCTATTCAAATCATTTGAATTTAAATCAAATGAGTTTGAATTTAATCTTTCCATCATGGCCTTTCTATTTTTCTCGGAACAAACTCATTTTTGCGAGTCCGGGAAAAATATCCCCTTGCGCT
>NC_041383.1:363152293-363207647 GCF_002162155.2 Triticum dicoccoides
CTGGCCATTCTCCTCCCCACCAGGCCGGCCCAGTCTCCCTAGGCCCAAGGCCCAGCCGCGCCCCCCTCTAACCCTAGCCCGACTCCCATCGGTCTCCATCTCTTCCTCGTTCTCCTCCAGCGCCGCTACCCCGTGCCCGATCCCCACGCACAGCCTCGACCCCCCTCGCTCCCGTGGCCGCTCCCCTCGATCCCCCCTTCCTCCTGACGCTGCCAGAGAGAGAGGGTAGCGAGCTCCCATGCGCCTTCTCCCCAGCGGCCTCAAGCCCCTCGCCCCCTCGCACTCCAGATCGAGAGAGGAGCTCCCGATCCAGAGTCGGTCGCTGCACCAGGCTTCGTCTCTGCTGCCCGCCTTCGTTCGCCAGTGCCGCGTCTTCCTCCTCTACTCCCGAGTCCCCGCTTCGCAGCTGCGCCTCCCCGTCAGCATCTCCGGCGCCCCGGCCTCCCGTCGGCCCCTGCTGATGCCATGGTCGCCTCGGCAGCAAGATCGCCTTCGCCTCTCCTGCTGCATCGCCGACCTGCATCGTCTCGGTTTCTCGCGACCTCGCGCCACAGCCATCCTCTTCACTCCGCGTCCCCACCGGCTCCCGTCGCTGGAGTTCATGCCCAAGGCCGCTGCAACCTCACCTTCGGCCATGCCTTGCTTTCCTGTGCTGTTGTTCGCTGCACGCCAAGACCACCCCCGTGGATTTTGCCTAGTACCACTATGACCCGTGTGCGACTATGCGGATTCACCAAGTACCCCCTCCAGCAAGACCGACGCCTGAACAAGCACACCAGCCACTTCTTCCAGCCGCTGCTCGGCCATGCCCCGACGACCAGCAGCTCGAGCTACCTCCACGCACCTTCTGTGACCTCCCGAGGCAGGGCCTTTGCTAGTCCCTCGATGCCCCTTCAGTTCAGCAAGACCGGCTACTTCGACTACCACACCGGAACGCAAGTTCATGGATATGCCAAGTTCCTCTACGACTTGTGTACAACTACCGTCGCCAAGACCGGACCGACAAGTACCCCGGCAACGTGTGTACCACTTCCGTCGCCGCGAACGACTACTTCCACGACGTCCGAGAACAACTACTTCCACTACCGCCGCCGCGAGAACGACTACTTCCACGACGTCCCGTGAACGCCTACTTCCTCTACACCGCTCCGAACGCGTTCCGCCCCGAATGCACGCTTCGAAGGTATAACCGCCGAGAACGACCGCCGTGGAACAAATGCTTTGTTGTATGAGATGCTTATGTTTGCACCGTGTCCGAAATTGTCGCGTGCATGTTTCACCTCGTAGCCATGCCACCATCTTGTGGGAACCCGGTATCCGGGATCACCCCACCTTCTATCGCATGTCACGCTCTCGTCACTTTTCCTTTTGCACCGGTATCTCAATGAGTTATCGGATCATCGGAATGTTGCCGTGGCACCATTTTTCGTTTCGCCGCCGTGGCACCCTTTTCCTTCCGCCATGGCGACAAATGCTCCTTATCATCTTCATGTCAACATTTTCATAAAATTGCATAAAACTTGTATATGTCATCCGCATCATGATAACAACATTTAAAATGTTTAAACTTGTTGTTGCATTAAATTGCTAAATGCATATGGGGAATTACCGGATTTGTTGTTTTTATATCCGGCCCCATTTAAATTGTTTAGATGGTATAGTTTATATTATGCTTCACCTCTTGCCATGTTTAACAACAGTTAATATTGTTGGGTAGCTTAAACGAGAGATAACTAAATAATTGATGTGGTGTTCCGTCAACATGCACCTCGTTGCATATTGAGCTCCACTTAACTTGTAGTATTGTTTGTTGCACTTTGCCATGCTATGCCTCATTAAACCGGACATGCATCATACTTGATTGTGCATCATGCCATGTTGATGTGCTGGTTGTTTACCATGTTGTTTGTTTCTTTCCGGGTTGCTTCTCTCGTTAGCTTCGGTTTCGTTCCGGAGTTGTGAGGATCCGTTCGTCTACGACCGTTTGTCTTCTTCTTGGATTCGTTCTTCTTCCTTGCGGGATCTCAGGCAAGATGACCATACCCTCGAAATCACTTCTATCTTTGCTTGCTTAGTTGCTCGCTCTTTTGCTTGCCTATGCTGCGATACCTACCACTTGCTTGTCATGCCTCCCATATTGTTGAACCAAGCCTCTAACCCACCTTGTCCTAGCAAACCGTTGTTTGGCTATGTTACCGCTTTGCTCAGCCCCTCTTATAGCGTTGTTAGTTGCAGGTGAAGATTGAAGTTTGTTCCTTGTTGGAACATGGAGATGTTGTTCCTTGTTGGAACATGTTTACTTGTTGGGATATCACAATATATCTTATTTAATTAATGCATCTATATACTTGGTAAAGGGTGGAAGGCTCGGCCTTATGCCTAGTGTTTTGTTCCACTCTTGCCGCCCTAGTTTCCGTCATATCGGTGTTATGTTCCCGGATTTTGCGTTCCTTACACGGTTGGGCTATAATGGGAACCCCTTGACAGTTCGCCTTAAGTAAAGCTCTTCCAGCAATGCCCAACATTGGTTTTACCATTTGCACTAACAACCTACCACCTTCCCTTGGGTTCTGCAGACTCAAGGGTCATCTTTATTCTAACCCCCCCGGGCCAGTGCTCCTCTGAGTGTTGGTCCGAACTAGAGCCCTGTGCAGCGCCCCCTCGGGGAAACTCGAGGTTTGGTTTTAGTTGTACGGATTGCTCATCTGAGTGTGCCCTGAGAAAGAGATATGTGCAGCTCCTATCGGGATTTGTCGGCACATTCGGGCGGTGTTGCTGGTTTAGTTTTACCCTGTCAAAATGTCTTGTTGTACCGGGATACCGAGTCTGATCGGAACGTCTCGGGTGGAGGTCTATTCCTTCGTTGACCGTGAGAGCTTGTCATGGGCTAAGTTGGGACACCCCTGCAGGGTATTATCTTTCGAAAGCCGTGCCCGCGGTTATGGGCAGATGGGAATTTGTTAACGTCCGGTTGTAGAAAACCCGAAGTTGACCTTAATTAAAATACATCAACCGTGTGTGTAACCGTGATGGTCTCTTTCCGGCGGAGTCCGGGAAGTGAACACGGTGTTGGAGTTATGCTTGACGTAGGTTGCTATAGGATCACTTCTTGATCATACTTTTATCGACCGTGCTTTGCCTTCTCTTCTCGCTCTCATTTGCGTATGTTAGCCACCATATATGCTAGTCGCTTGCTGCAGCTCCACCTCATTACTCCATCCTTCCTATGAGCTTAAATAGTCTTGATCTCGCGGGTGCGAGATTGCTGAGTCCCTGTGGCTCACAGATACTTCCAAAACCAGCTTGCAGGTGCCGTTGAGTCCGTACAGATGACGCAACCAAGCTCAGGAGGAGCTCGATGAAGATCTTGTCCTTTGTGTTGTTTCCATTCTAGTTGATCAGTAGTGGAGCCCAGTTGGGGTCGATCGAGGACCTTTGTCGCATTTGGGGTTCTTCTTTTATTTTGGCTCCGTAGTCGGGCCCTGATTGTATTTGGTTGATGTAATGCTTTATTCATGTAATTGTGTGAAGTGGCGATTGTAAGCCAACTATGTATCTCTTTCCCTTATGTTTTACATGGGTTGTGTGAAGATTACCTCACTTGCGACATTGCTTTCAATGCGGTTATGCCTCTAAGTCGTGCTTCGACACGTAGGAGATATAGCCGCATCGAGGGCGTTACAAGTTGGTAATCAGAGCCTTCCCCGACCTTAGGAGCCCCACTGCTTGATCGTTTTTAGCGGCCGAGTTGTGTCTAGAAAAAAATGTTTTGAGTCATTTAGGAATTATATATCGGAGAGTTTAGGAATTCTTTTTACTTCCCAGTCTCCTCATCGCTCTGGTAAGGCATCCTAACGTAGAGTTTTGACTCTTCTCTTCTCAAATTTCACTAAAAAAAAATTTAGGATCACGCGGGTATCTTGGAATCGTTCCGATGGTTTTATGATGAGAACATTGTCTTGGTGCCTCCTGTCAGGGGTTTAGTGGAAGTGTCCCGGGGAGTTGAGCTCTGAGGTGTTGTCATCATAATTTTATCGTTGCAATTCTGGAATACCTGAGTTTAGTACGCCGACATCGAAAATCTCTTTTATGCAGTTCGTTGGTGAGATAACCTCGACGCCACCCAGTACTGGGGCGGGAGTTCGGGAGTATCGCCATAACTTGTATAACGGATGATTTTCGAAGGTTGAGGTAGATGATTTCCGAAGGTTTCTTGGTTATGTGTTGAAGGATGGATACAGCTGGATGTAGGATTTGCTAGTTTGGGTGAGATATTATGCTTCCCCTGTATCCCCAACACCTGATTGCATAACCGGAAAGGTTCGGGAGTTTCATAAGTGGGAATTCAAGTAGCTCTTAGGATATCTTTCCGACAGATGTATGATATGAAATTGGGGTTCGACGTCTAGTGGTCCGCCTATTCACGGTCGATTTTACAGTGGTCTCGTTGTGTCTTAAAGAGTCCTTGGCTATGCCGACTCGGGGACGCTTCGTATGTCATGTGCACTGCCTTGTACATGATGGTGCTGTACGATCGAGCCCGTGTAGGCCCCACCACGAAAACTTCGGACGAAATCTCTATCATATGTTTGTTCTGGCTTATTTTGCAAGCCAATCCTTTGTTTTGTTTTGAGTTGTGGTATTCGAGTTGCTTCGAAGTCAAATGTTGATTCCATACCTTTTCCAAATGGTGTTCTCATATTCCTATGTGAATACTAATCCTTCTTGATCATCGAGTCTGTCTTGTCAATCCTTTTGTTTAACCGGTGTGTCTCTCCTCAAGTGGATCCGTTCACGTCAACATTTGCAAGATCATTTATCACTTCTTCTCAACGGTGTTGTTTCATCCGTCTCCAAGTTGCCTTTGTTTTTCCCACCCTCCCTCCCTTTTGTTTTTCTTCAAGGACTAAGATTTCTTCTTCAAGTATCCATTTTATTGATGGGAAGTTTCTCCATTCTTTTCCGTCAATGTTCTTATCCGGTGATTCTCATGAAGATTCTAATGGAGCTTCAAGTTCGTCATTCCTCGTTCTTTTCTTCTCCGGTGGATTTAATTCAAGCTTTGGTATTAAGCATACTCCTTTTCTTTTTTTTCCAATGCTTTTCTGATGCCGGTGCACCTCTTAATCATCCATCTCTCGCTATTAAATTGTTTCGGAGTGCTCAAGATATCTCGAAGATTCGTGTTTCCACTCTGCATTCGTTCAAGCTCTTTCGAGATTGGTATCTCATTCAAGTCATTTAATTCAACCGGTGCAACATCTCTTTTAAATCTTTTCAACGGTGTTCTTTTGAGTGGGCCCTAACCCACAGGTCTTTTCCCAGGATCTTACCTGACTCTTCTATTTTCCCAGAGCTATCCTAAATTCTTCTCCAAGTTTGACGTAAGAATGAGTTATCATTAGTCAAATGCTTTTCTCCAAGATCTTTCAAATTCTTTTCATAGTTGGCTCAACCTCTTCGCTTTTGATTCTTCCGGTGTGCCTCAATAATTCTTGGTGGTGTTTCTCGTTGTCATTCTCATCATTTGAAGACCGAAGAAGAGTTTCTCTTTAATCTTGCTCTATTCTCTTCAAGATTCATGGTGCTAGCTTGTTGCCATCCTCTCATAATTGTTTTCGATTGTGAGAATCTTTTTCACCCATCAGGAGATATTCAAGAGTCTTCTCAGTTTGTCATCCGGAGTCCATCAATTAAGGTTTATTCATTCTCAGCTGTCAGTTATCATTCTCCTATCTTGCCGGTGCATCTATCGAATATCCTCTAATCAGTTCTTGATCTCTTTGTTCTCATGTATCTAGTTTGTCTCAAGCACCTTCGTTCATTTGCTAATTCTTACCGGTGATGCACCCCTACTTCGATCATTTTCAATTCTTACGGTGGTTCTTTCAAGATCTCTCTTCCTTGTTCATCATATCAATTCATTTGTTGTTCCAATCCTACCGGTGGTTCGTTGAAGACCTTCTCAAGTTTACGCTATATCTCTTTTAATCCTTTCTACGAGAATAAGTAGTATGCCAAATCCGTTGATTGTCGTCAATTTAATTGGTGAAGGATAAGCATAACATAATTCTTATTCTTGTTCATCCAAGTGATTAATTCTTTATTCCGGAGGCCCTTAAAATTCTCGGTTTCATTTGTTTCGTCTTCTCTTTTTCTCGGAGTTCCAAGCTCTAATTATCACGGAGATCCATCTAAATCATTGCAAGGATTCACCTTGTGTTTTCAATTTCTCTTTCTTTTCATTCCTTTTGTTTACCGGAGTTCTTCATGGAGGTTCTACATGATGGTTCATCAAGGATTTAATTCCCTTCTCAAAGTTTTCATCGAGATTCTTTCCTAAGGAGCTCAAGCTTTCTTCATATGGTAATCCAGAGTGCAATTCTTTCTACCATATTTTGGAGGTGGTATTATGTCATTCTTGATAATTTGAGTTCATGTTCCATGATTCACATGTTGTTAAGAATGAGTTATTTTTAAATCCATCAACCTCGTTGTTGGAGTTATCTTGTGTCATATTTCACCTAAAAGCCTTCCATTGGAATGTTGCTATTTGTGGTGCTTGCCAATGATCCAAGTTATCTCCTTATCATCTTGGTGGAAGAAGTGTTCATCTCTTCGTCGATCTAAAGCTAGCAATCGTTTCCGTTAGTGGCCGGTTGTCACCTCATAATTTTGAGATGTTTTCCATAAGCCCACTACAAGCTTATTCGTTTCGTTGTTGGTTTTTCCCAACAACCCCGTTGTAACCTTCTTGGAAGGGTGCTTTCCAAGCTCATTTGTGGCAGAAGTTGGCATTTTCTTCTCCATTCTGTTATTCCAATGATATATCTTCTATTATTTCTTTCGGAGGCATTGTGACGTTGCTCTTTTCACTCACCATCTCGATTCGTGAGGATCGTGTTCTTTTCTTGCTTATCCATTTAACCGGAGTGTCGTGTTTTCATTCGAGTTCTCTAATCTTATCAAGTTTTCCCTCCTTCCTCAACTGGAGAGCTGTCTGAAATCCTTCTTACCCATTGTGCCATTCTTTCAATAGTTCCGGAGGCAGTGTGTTGTTGATTTCATCAAGTAACATCCCATCTTCTCAAGTTCATGTTCTATTCCTTCCATGTTCAACCGGAGTACTGCCCGAATTCTTCCCCTCTCATCTTGTTTTAACCGGAGTGGTTTCGAATTCTACCTTGTCCATTAAACTCTTGATTCATGTCTTTGCAACCTTCAAGTTCTCGTAATGTTCCTTGTTCCTTTTTTTTTCTAACGGATTGTTTGCAATCTTGTTCTTCTCAGTTGTGCTCTTTCTTTTAAATTGCTCAACCTCTCAAGGTTCTTTGGTTTCACTCATTGGTCGAAGAAGCAACTTAGTTTTACCTCTTCTCTTCCTCTTCCATTTCTCTCCGGTGCCATCCTAGATCTCGGGACGAGATCCTCTTGTAGTGGTGGAGTGTTGTAACGCCCCGAGACCGACGCTCCAGAAGACTTCCAGCTATTTCGAGTTTCGTCGTGTGATTTGTTTTATTTGTTGCATTCATCCTTGCATCATGTCATCATGCCATCATATCATTAATTTTTTAAACCTCAACTAAATAAATTGTATAGATCTTTTGATCTATTTAAACCGAGGGAACTCACATGGTGACTTCTTTTTATAACATACCCTCCCGATATTTAGGGAGCTATATTATAAAATATTCCATTGTTTCGGAAATCACCATAACACACTTGCAAATAATTCTCCATGCCTTTGTTATCTCACTTCTTGGTCTCCAACCTTGCCCATAAATTATTTCATCATTTTCCGGAGCTCCACCAAAAATCCGAACATTTTTGGACCTTCCCAAACCTCACTTCCTATTCAAATCATTTGAATTTAAATCAAATGAGTTTGAATTTAATCTTTCCATCATGGCCTTTCTATTTTTCTCGGAACAAACTCATTTTTGCGAGTCCGGGAAAAATATCCCCTTGCGCTTTTTCTTCCCCTAACCTCTCTTTCTTTCTTTCTTTTCTCTGTTCTGTTTTTTATTTTTTCATTAGAGTGAGGGAGAGACCCAGCTAGGCCTCTGCCAGCCCGCCAGGCCTCTGGCCATTCTCCTCCCCACCAGGCCGGCCCAGTCTCCCTAGGCCCAAGGCCCAGCCACGCCCCCCTCTAACCCTAGCCCGACTCCCATCGGTCTCCATCTCTCCCTCGTTCTCCTCCAGCGCCGCTACCCCGTGCCCGATCCCCACGCACAGCCTCGACCCCCCTCGCTCCCGTGGCCGCTCCCCTCGATCCCCCCTTCCTCCTGACGCCGCCAGAGAGAGAGGGTAGCAAGCTCCCATGCGCCTTCTCCCCAGCGGCCTCAAGCCCCTCGCCCCCTCGCACTCCAGATCGGGAGAGGAGCTCCCGATCCAGAGTCGGTCGCTGCACCAGGCTTCGTCTCTGCTGCCCGCCTTCGTTCGCCAGTGCCGCGTCTTCCTCCTCTACTCCCGAGTCCCCGCTTCGCAGCTGCGCCTCCCCGTCAGCATCTCCGGCGCCCCGGCCTCCCGTCGGCCCCTGCTGATGCCATGGTCGCCTCGGCAGCAAGATCGCCTTCGCCTCTCCTGCTGCATCGCCGACCTGCATCGTCTCGGTTTCCCGCGACCTCACGCCGCAGCCATCCTCTTCACCCCGCGTCCCCACCGGCTCCCGTCGCTGGAGTTCATGCCCAAGGCCGCTGCAACCTCACCTTCGGCCATGCCTTGCTTTCCTATGCTGTTGTTCGCTGCACGCCAAGACCACCCCCGTGGATTTTGCCTAGTACCACTATGACCCGTGTGCGACTATGCGGATTCACCAAGTACCCCCTCCAGCAAGACCGACGCCTGAACAAGCACACCGGCCACTTCTTCCAGCCGCTGCTCGGCCATGCCCTGACGACCAGCAGCTCGAGCTACCTCCACGCACCTTCTGTGACCTCCCGAGGCAGGGCCTTTGCTAGTCCCTCGATGCCCCTTCAGTTCAGCAAGACCGGCTACTTCGACTACCACACCGGAACGCAAGTTCATGGATATGCCAAGTTCCTCTACGACTTGTGTACAACTACCGTCGCCAAGACCGGACCGACAAGTACCCCGGCAACGTGTGTACCACTTCCGTCGCCGCGAACGACTACTTCCACGACGTCCGAGAACAACTACTTCCACTACCGCCGCCGCGAGAACGACTACTTCCACGACGTCCCGTGAACGCCTACTTCCTCTACACCGCTCCGAACGCGTTCCGCCCCGAATGCACGCTTCGAAGGTATAACCGCCGAGAACGACCGCCGTGGAACGAATGCTTTGTTGTATGAGATGCTTATGTTTGCACCGAGTCCGAAATTGTCGCGTGCATGTTTCACCTCGTAGCCATGCCACCATCTTGTGGGAACCCGGTATCCGGGATCACCCCACCTTCTATCGCATGTCACGCTCTCGTCACTTTTCCTTTTGCACCGGTATCTCAATGAGTTATCGGCTCATCGGAATGTTGCCGTGGCACCATTTTTCGTTTTGCCGCCGTGGCACCCTTTTCCTTCCGCCATGGCGACAAATGCTCCTTATCATCTTCATGTCAACATTTTCATAAAATTGCATAAAACTTGTATATGTCATCCGCATCATGATAACAACATTTAAAATGTTTAAACTTGTTGTTGCATTAAATTGCTAAATGCATATGGGGAATTACCGGATTTGTTGTTTTTATATCCGGCCCCATTTAAATTGTTTAGATGGTATAGTTTATATTATGCTTCACCTCTTGCCATGTTTAACAACAGTTAATATTGTTGGGTAGCTTAAACAAGAGATAACTAAATAATTGATGTGGTGTTCCGTCAACATGCACCTCGTTGCATATTGAGCTCCACTTAACTTGTAGTATTGTTTGTTGCACTTTGCCATGCTATGCCTCATTAAACCGGACATGCATCATACTTGATTGTGCATCATGCCATGTTGATGTGCTGGTTGTTTACCATGTTGTTTGTTTCTTTCTGGGTTGCTTCTCTCGTTAGCTTCGGTTTCGTTCCGGAGTTGTGAGGATCCGTTCGTCTACGACCGTTTGTCTTCTTCTTGGATTCGTTCTTCTTCCTTGCGGGATCTCAGGCAAGATGACCATACCCTCGAAATCACTTCTATCTTTGCTTGCTTAGTTGCTCGCTCTTTTGCTTGCCTATGCTGCGATACCTACCACTTGCTTGTCATGCCTCCCATATTGTTGAACCAAGCCTCTAACCCACCTTGTCCTAGCAAACCGTTGTTTGGCTATGTTACCGCTTTGCTCAGCCCCTCTTATAGCGTTGTTAGTTGCAGGTGAAGATTGAAGTTTGTTCCTTGTTGGAACATGGAGATGTTGTTCCTTGTTGGAACATGTTTACTTGTTGGGATATCACAATATATCTTATTTAATTAATGCATCTATATACTTGGTAAAGGGTGGAAGGCTCGGCCTTATGCCTGGTGTTTTGTTCCACTCTCGCCGCCCTAGTTTCCGTCATATCGGTGTTATGTTCCCGGATTTTGCGTTCCTTACACAGTTGGGCTATAATGGGAACCCCTTGACAGTTCGCCTTAAGTAAAGCTCTTCCAGCAATGCCCAACATTGGTTTTACCATTTGCACTAACAACCTACCACCTTCCCTTGGGTTCTGCAGACTCAAGGGTCATCTTTATTCTAACCCCCCCGGGCCAGTGCTCCTCTAAGTGTTGGTCCGAACTAGAGCCCTGTGCAGCGCCCCCTCGGGGAAACTCGAGGTTTGGTTTTAGTTGTACGGATTGCTCATCTGAGTGTGCCCTGAGAAAGAGATATGTGCAGCTCCTATCGGGATTTGTCGGCACATTCGGGCGGTGTTGCTGGTTTAGTTTTACCCTGTCGAAATGTCTTGTTGTACCGGGATACCGAGTCTGATCGGAATGTCTCGGGTGGAGGTCTATTCCTTCATTGACCGTGAGAGCTTGTCATGGGCTAAGTTGGGACACCCCTGCAGGGATTTGAACTTTCGAAAGCCGTGCCCGCGGTTATGGGCAGATGGGAATTTGTTAACGTCCGGTTGTAGAAAACCCGAAGTTGACCTTATTTAAAATACATCAACCGCGTGTGTAACCGTGATGGTCTCTTCTCGGCGGAGTCCGGGAAGTGAACACGGTGTTGGAGTTATGCTTGACGTAGGTTGCTATAGGATCACTTCTTGATCATACTTTTATCGACCGTGCCTTGCTTCTCTTCTCGCTCTCTTTTGCGATTGTAGCCACCATATATGCTAGTCGCTTGCTGCAGCTCCACCTCATTACTCCATCCTTCCTATAAGCTTAAATAGTCTTGATCTCGCGGGTGCGAGATTGCTGAGTCCCCGTGGCTCACAGATACTTCCAAAACCAGTTTGCAGGTGCCTATGTTACCGTGCAGATGACGCAACCAAGCTTAAGGAGGAGCTCGATGAAGATCTTGCCCTTTGTGTTGTATCGTTCTAGTTGATCAGTAGTGGAGCCCAGTTGGGGTCGATCGGGGACCTTTGTCGCATTTGGGGTTCTTCTTTTATTTTGGTTCCGTAGTCGGACCTTGATTGTATCTGGATGATGTAATGCTTTATTCATGTAATTGTGTGAAGTGGCGATTGTAAGCCAACTATGTATCTCTTTCCCTTATGTATTACATGGGTTGTGTGAAGATTACCTCACTTGCGACATTGCTTTCAATGCGGTTATGCCTCTAAGTCGTGCTTCGACACGTGGGAGATATAGCCGCATCGAGGGCGTTACACCTCTCTTACCGGGAAATGTCTCCTAGTGCTTCCATTGAGCCATGGTAGCTTGCTACTGCTCCGGAACACTTAGGCTGGCCGGCATGTGTCCTTCTTTGTTTCATGTGTCTGTCCCTTCGGGGAAATGTCACGCGTTGTTCCTTTAAGTCCCTGTAGCTTGCTACGACTTGGGTTCGTACGTTGTTGATCGACACGTTCGTTGTTGGGTCATGTATGCCTGTCCCTGTAAGTTAGCACCACCATAGGTTTACGACTAGTCATGTCGTCCCGGGTTCTTGTCATATGGATGCTAGCTGCACTATCATATACGTGATCCAAAAGGCGCAAATGGTCCTGGGCCAGGTAAGGTGGCACCCGTGGGAATACCGTGCGTGAGGCCGCAAAGTGATATGATGTGTTACATGCTAGATCGGTATGACTTAGGATCAGGGTCCTGACACCCGACAACTTCCGCAGTGAAGACTTGAGCTTCGATATCGTACCCTTCCGAAGTGGCTATCACACACTTCTCGGATGGACCGCTTTTGCTCGATTCAACGCGGTGCCGCACTATGATTAATTAAAGCTCAAGATGCCTTGTCTACGCGGCATCATAACGGTCAACGAAAACACGGAATGCTCCCTCCATACAAAGGAGCACACTGCGGCTCTTGCAGACGAAGTACAGAGCGGCCCCCTCAAGCCGCACACCTCATCGGCCATCAAGCCGACTGACTTTGCTAAAAAAAGTCCGGTCAGTCCCGCAAACTGATAGCTCGGTACTTCTGGAGTTAGACTAGCAGTTTCACCTCCGTCGATCGCCATGTACAACCGCGGTATTCATATCGCGCATGCATCACTACACACTCAAAATCCCTTGGGCATCAACGGAGGCACAATACGAATAGGTCCATAGTATGGTTCGACCCTGTATAACCTTCCACCTTTCTTCAACTATTTTCTCTCCTACCACAGGTGCACTCAAATCTATATATCCTACGGCCTCACAAGGACTCTCTTCGAGCCCGGTTCCGTGCGGATAACAGAAGACCGTTCCCTTAAGGAACCCCTCTCTATAAGGCGAAAGCAGCGCAGACGTGCGGCAAGATATCCAAATAACTCTTCGGACCAAGCCTTATTCAAAGGACATGTACTAAGCTTTTCTCCTTATTATTAGACCCCTGGCATGTAAAATGACTTTTGTGCTTAGGGCACCCTCTGTAAGATCACATTTTCATGAATCAAATCCGATCCTAGTAGGGACAATCTCTCGGTATCAACTTTATTCATAAAATTGTATTCCATCTCCCAGTTATCTCACTCATATACCCCGACACCCATTGCCAGGGGCTCTGTACGGACACATATGTGCCGCTCAACACAAGCCCAAACAGCTTTGTAGCACACTACGGCGTCATGAACTTGGCATTATATGCATCGGCTCTGAATCATGTCTTTGGTCAATAGTTGGGTTGCCCGACTCCTGTGTTTGCTACCTTACATTCCGTTTGTTCGGCTAGGGTAGTAAAGAGAGAACTACTGTGATTGTGTTTCTGGTTCGTCCGGTCAAGCACCTCAGAAGAGAAAGCCAAAAACTGACTGTCATGATGTGGCAAGAGTTGGTCAGTCGTTCGGTGGCTAACTCAATCTTTAATGATTTTTCCGTATTAGATGAAGGACTATTTTTCCCAGTCATATACATAATGCTTCCGCATTCGGAGAGCCGCATATACCAGGGGCTATTTTTATAGCCCCGTCGTCAAACTCCTATGGCTAAGTGAGAGTGGTAAAGCCGTATAGTCCAATTACCTGGTTCGCCGCACTGACAGCTCCGTCACGGACCAAGACGTTGGGTCAAGAGTGCTCATGTGCTATTCTGAACACCCTCATAGCATCTACGTGGCGGCCCAAGCCGATGACAGGAAAATTCTCAGGAATACAAAAATGGCCGCACACGAGGAAAGAACTTTCCGATAATGGCACAAATATATTATAAAGCCTTAGTGTATATTACAAACACGTCCGGGTTGTTCGGATACTTCATTCAAATATAATATCCTTTGAGCATTCACCCTCTATCAGGCGAGCACCCTCTAGGACATCGTCTAAATAATGCTCTGGCGTGCGGTGGTCCTTGCCTTCGGGAGGACCCTCCACCGCAATAATGGCGGCCTTCATCTTGTCACAGTGCACCTTGACGCGGGCAAAAGCCCTCTGTGCACCTTCTATGCACACCGACCTTTTGATGGCATAAATTCGGGGCATGGCATCGATAAGTCGCCGCACTAGGCCAAAATAGCTGCTCGGAATGGGTTCGGTCGGCCACAGCCAGAGTATGACCTCCTTCATGGCTGATCCGGACATCCTATGCAACTCGGCCCACTACGCCATCTGGTCGTTCAGCGGCGTCGAACGCTCCTGCGTCGCAAATTGCGACCAGAATAGCTTCTCCGCCGGATGCCCCTCCTGGGCCCGGTAGAATTGCGTTGCATCAACAGCGCTCTTCGGAAGATCCGCAAAGGCGTCTGGAGAACTCCATAGTCGATTAAGTAAGGCATACCTCTAATCGCCAAACTTAGACTGTAAAAGAAAGGGCTTACCAGCCGCTATCTGTCCGGCCTGTCGGAGCTCCTCGCGAGCCGCTCGGGATTCGGACCTCACCTCTTGGGCGTCCTGAAGGGCCGTGGCGAGTTCGGCTGCCTTCGCTTTATTCTCCTCCTCAAGGATCTTTCACTTGCGAGTTACGTCCTTGAGCTCTTTCTCAATCTTGGATACGCGCTCCTCGAACAGGCGCTGGGTGGCTTGTTCGTCCTTCAAATCGGCAGCCGCTTTCTCAGCGGCCGCATTGCTCACCCTTGCCTGCGCCTTCGCGCGGGCAAGGTCACTCCTGAGGGTCTCGACCTCAGGAACGCCATCTGCAATTATGCCTATAGCAGCGCGTCAGCTTCAACTTAGCATTTGCAAACTAATTCAATTGAATATGGAGCACTTGAAAACATACCGTGCGCCTCGTCGAGCCGCTTGTTAATCCAGATATTGTCCTCATCGACCAGCTGTAGTTTCTGCTTTAGTTCGGAAACTTCGGCGGCCTGAGCAGTCGCCGCTAATAGTGAAGCCTGATTTTTATCAAAAAAGGATAAGGATGTTATTTCCTGGGGATACCTATAGACCCTCTGTTCGCCCTTCTTCATTGGCCAAACAAAGTCTGAGGGGCTACTATCTATATACAGGCGGATTTTTTATGGAAAGCGGCTAGATGACATTACAGCGCATACCTCGAAGCCTGTTAGTAGGCTCATGAAGGCTTCATTCAGTACGCTCTTAGCGGATTGAACCCACCGTACCCATCAAGGTACGGTGCTCCTCTAAGACAGATGCAATTTGTAGAGCATCCATCAGCATGTCCGGCGCCTCTACATTAGTAGAGGTCGCCGCTGGAATAGCCGTCTCCCCCTCCTACAGAGGGGGCTGCTGAACCAATTCCGGAACCGTTTGGGTCTCCGCAATAGTATCCGGCCGAGGGTCTGATGATTCAGGACCCCTGTTTCCAGTCTCCATGGGGGTTTTGCCTCCCATGTTCTCAGAAGCCTCCAGCGCCGCCTTGGTCCTCTCCTATACTTCTCCAGAGCCCGGAGAAATCATTTGGGACGACACCTCGAGATCGTCCGCCCTAGGAGGCGGGGAAGCTTGTGGAGGTATCTCGCTCTCCATCTTCTCCGGCGAAAGATCCCCCGATGACGACGATTCTTGAGGAATGTCACGAGTCAGACTAGAACATGAAATTTGATGCTATTCTTATAATCTATAAGAATATTAGATGTATATAAGGCATCTTAAGGTACTCATGATTCGGCAAGGGGCTTGGTTCAGGGGCGGTGCTTGGGGACAGCCTCGGTGCCTGAATCCGAGTCATCTGAAAGGGATACCCTTCCCCTCTTGGATTCCCCCCCTCCTCCGGATGTACGGAGGCTGCCCTCTTTTTCCCTTTGGGAGGAGGGTTCTCTGCTTCCTCCTCCTCCTCCTCATCTTCGTCTTCCTGGTGAGAGGAAGGATCTTCGGTTCCTCCGGACACGGCGACCGAAGTTTCTTCAGGATGGAGGCCACCTTCGGTTCCTTGGTCTTCTTCTTCTTGTCCTTCTTTGCCGGCGCCTGGTAGGGCGCCGAGACCAGCATCTTCATTAACAGAGGCTCTGTTGGGTTTTCAGGAGTGGGGCCAGATACTTAATCCGCTCGGCCTTCTTTATCCAGTCCTGTTCAGGAGATGGAATTTTCAGGACCCCTCCCTAAGATCGACAAGCTAAGTAGTGTGTGGAAATATGATACTTACTGGGGATGTCGGATTGTTGCAGTCGAGGCTGGTGTCATCAGACGTCTGTGGCTGCGTCTTCTCCTTCTTAAAGAGCAGCTTCTAGATCCCTTTGTGTGTCGTACCAAAGAAGTGATGCAGGGTCTGTGGCTCCTTCGGATTGAACTCCCACATTTTGAGAGGCCGTCGTTGGCAAGGGAGAGCTCGGCGGATGAGCATCACCTGAATCACATCAGCAAGGGTGATGTCCTTTTTTCTCATGCTCTTGATACGCTTCTACAGCAGTGACACTTCGTCAAGGGATCCCCAATCTAGACCCTTGTTGGTCCAGGATGCGAGCCGTACGGAGGTCCAGATCTGAAAGCAGGAGCAGCTGCCCACTTGGTGCTGCGGTGTTCGGTAATATAGAACCACTCCTGCTGCCACACCTTGATAGTATCCACAAATCTCCCTTTGGGCCAGGTAACATGGTCGAGCTTGCTCACCATGGCGCTGCCGCACTTGGCGTGTTGGCCTTCAACCACCTTCGGCTTCACATTAAAAACTTTGAGCCATAAGTCGAAGTGTGGAGGGACACGGAGAAATGGCTCACTGATGACCCACAAGTGTAGGGGATCAATCATAGTCCTTTCGATAAGTAAGAGTGTCGAACCCAACGAGGAGCAGAAGGAAATGATAAGCGATTTTCAGTAAGGTTTTCTCTGCAAGCACTGAAATTGTAGGTGATAGATAGTTTTGTGATAAGATAAATGGTAACGAGTAACAAGTAAATAAAGTAAACAAAGTGCAGCAAGGTGGCCTAGTCCTTTATGTAGCAAAGGATAAGCCTGGACAATTTCTAATAATGAGAAAGGAGCTCCGGAGGACACATGGGAATTATCGTCCAGCTAGTTTTCATCACGTTCATATGATTCGCGTTCGGTACTTTGATAATTTGGTATGTGGGTTAATCGGTGCTTGGGTACTGCCCTAACTTGGACAAGCATCCCACTTATGATTAACCCCTATTGCAAGCATCCGCAACTACAAAAGAAGTATTAAGGTAAACCTAACCACAACATTAAACATATGGATCCAAATCAGCCCCTAACGAAGCAACGCATAAACTAGGGTTTAAGCTTCTGTCACTCTAGCAACCCATCATCTACTTATTACTTCCCCATGCCTTCCT
The DNA here is from genome assembly GCF_002162155.2 of Triticum dicoccoides. NCBI lineage: Eukaryota > Viridiplantae > Streptophyta > Magnoliopsida > Poales > Poaceae > Triticum > Triticum dicoccoides. The sequence continues at coordinate 363,169,515 of NC_041383.1, forward strand.
CTAGGCCCAAATAATGGAGAAGTGTCATGTCGTCAATGTTCACATAACACCACTAGAGGAAAAGACAACATACATCTCATCAAAATATCGAATGAATACTAAATTCACATGACTACTAATAGCAAGACTTCACCCATGTCCTCAGGAACGAACGTAACTACTCACAAAGCATATTCATGTTCATAATCATAGGAGTAATAATATGCGTAAAGGATCTGAACATATGATCTTCCACCAAGTAAACCAATTAGCATCAACTACAAGGAGTAATCAACACTACTAGCAACCCACAGGTACCAATTTGTGGTTTTGATACAAGATTGGATACAAGAGATGAACTACGGTTTTGAGAGGAGATGGTGCTGGTGAAGATGTTGATGGAGATTGACCCCATCTTTATGAGAGGATCGTTGGTGATGACGTTGGTGATGATTTCCCCCTCCCGGAGGTAAGTGTCCCTGGCAAAACAGCTCCGCCAGAGCCCTAGATTGATTCCGCCAAGGTTCCGCCTCGTGGCGGCGGAATTTCGTCCCATAAGCTTGCCCAGGATTTTTTCCAGGATAAAAGCTATGACATAGCAGAAGATGGACACCGGAGGCCCACCAGGGGCCCAGGAGATAGGGGCGCGCCCAGTAGGGGGGGGACACTCTCCTGTCTCTTGGACAGGGTGTGGGCCCCCTGGTGTATTTCTTTCGCTCAATAATTCTTATAAATTCCAAAAAGATGTTTCATGGAGTTTTAGGACTTTTGGAGCTGTGCAGAATAGGTTTCCAATGTTTGCTCCTTTTCCAGCCAGAATTCCAACTGACGGCATTCCCCCTCTTCATGGTAAACCTTGTAAAATAAGAGAGAACAGCCATAAGTATTGAGATATAATGTGTAATAACAGCCCATAATGCAATAAATATTGATATAAAAGCATGATATAAAATGGACGTATCAACTCCCCCAAGCTTAGACCTCGCTTGTCCTCAAGCGGAAGCCGAAATCGAAAAATATGTCCACATGTTTAGAGATAGAGGTGTCGATAAAAATAAAATACAGACATGAGGGCATCATGATTATTCTTATAACAGCAACATATATAGATTTTATCATATGATTTCTTATACTCAAGTAACGATCAATTCACAATGTCAAGTATGGTTCAAAAACTTCATTGGGAACTAACAAACTATAATCTCAGTCATTGAAGCAATTGCAATTTATCGTAACATCAAAAAGAGTCAACAATAGAGCTTTTTAGCAAGCTCACATACTCAACTATCTTGTAGTCTTCTATAATTGCTAACACTCACGCAATACTTGTGGTTATGGAGTTTCAACTGGACACTGAGAAAGATAGGGGCTTATTGTGTTGCCTCCCAACGTATTCACCTTTAGGTGATGTCAACAATAGTAGCCCATGCTAACTAACATCCAATTGGATATATATATATATATATATATATATATATCATGATCTTTCAAACACGAGGAGCTTGCCAAAGGATAAAATGAAAAAGGGAAAGGTGAGGATCACCTTGACTCAAGCATAAAGTAAAAACATAAAGTAAAAGATAGGCCCTTCGCAGAGGGAAGCAGAGGTTGTTATGTGCGTTTAGGGTTGATGCACAAAATCTTAATGAAAAAGAACGTCACTTTATATTTCCCCTTGTATGTGGACCTTTATTATGCAGTCCGTCGCTTTTATTACTTCCACAACAAGTTCGTACAAAGCTTATTTTCTCTGCACTAATAAGTCATACATATTTAGATAGCAAATTTTATTGCTTGCAACATGACAACTTACTTGAAGGATCTTACTCAATCCATAGGTAGGTATAGTGGACTCTCATGGCAAAACTGGGTTTAAGGGTATTTGGAAGCACAAGTAGTATCTCTACTTGGTGCAAGGAATTTGTCTAGCATAAGGGAGAAAGGCAAGCTCAACATGTTTGGAAGGTTAATGACAATATACTTTAACTGAGATGCGCGAAAACATAAACCATTACGTTGTCTTCCTTGTCCAACGTCAACTCTTTTAGCGGTAAAAAGGTGTCCAAGATAATATATTTGTATGTGAACCCCTCTTTCCTTATCACTTCCTATTAATTGCAACGATGACCAAAACTATGTTCATCAACTCTCAACAATTTTTATGCCTCATACTTTCTATGTGTGAAGTTATCACTATCCATAAGATCAATATGAACTCTTTTATTCTTTCTACTTTCTCAAGATCATAGCAACATAGCAAAGCCCTTGACACAACACTAATCTTTATTATAGATAGCTCACGGACTCGATTACAAAAAGAGATTGCAAAGGAAAACTCAAACTACTTGATATCAAAACTTCAATCTACTAGATAAAGATACTACTAAAAGGATCGAACTAAATAAAGCGGTAAAGATAGGAGTGTGATGGTGATACAATACCGGGGCACCTCCCCCAAGCTTGGCAGTTGCCAAGGGGAGTGCCCATAACCATGTGATTATGTCCTCGGAGGTGGTGAAGTAGGGGTTGTTGATGATGTAGGATTGTCGTCCATCTTCCAAGGCATAGGCTCACCATCATAGAAGGATGATCGAGTCTCCGGGATCCTAAAATCTGCAGCCAAAATCATCCTCTTGAATCTATATTCATACTCACAGTTCTGGTTTTGCAGGTCATAGAACTGGGCTTGGAGGTGCTCGATTTTCTCTTGAAGCTTGAAGATGGTCTCCCCAATGACTTTGGCATCTAACTTGTGGTTGTTGGTGAACTCCGTGATCATCATCTGGTTGGCGTTGAGTCCACGCTCCACCATCCCTTGGCACTTGAAAACTTGCTGCTCCATGGCTTCGAGCTTTGTCTCCATGCTTCCGGTATGCCTTGGTCCCCCCACATCGCGGATGTGCAGCACCCCCTCACGCATCTCAATGGTTTGAGGGTGTTGCAGCACCTCCGCAAGATAGGGGTTGATAACCCTCTCGAAAAACTTGTCCTTGGGAGCGCTTGGAGACGACATGATGCTCTTAGATCTGAAACAGAAACAGCTCGAAATGAAAATAGAGGATATTTGCGTGATACGGTGGTAAAAACCTTCGGGAGTATATATAATGAATTTTTACCTACCAAAATGCGTAACGTGCAAGAAACGGAGTCCGGGAGGCACACGAGGTGCCCACGAGACAGGGTGGCGCGCCCAGTAGGTGGGGGGTGCCCTCCACTCTCATGGGGGCCTCGTGTCCCTTTCGGACTACTTCTTTCTTCCTAAAATTCTTAAATATTCTAAAACTGATAAAAATGCAATTGGAGTTGTTTTGGAGTCGGTTTACTTACCGTACCACATACCTATACCTTTTCGGAGTCTAGAACGTTCTGGAAAGTGTCCCTTATGTATTCCTCAGGGGTTACGGTTTCAATAATATTAGTTTCAACATTGATAGGATTACCTGAAATATAATGTTTAATTCTTTGACCGTTTACCACCCTTGGACTAGTGCCTTCGAAGTTGTTGATTTTTATGGCACCAGAACGATAGACCTCCTCGATAACGTAAGGACCTTCCCATTTTGAGAGAAGTTTTCCTGCAAAAACCCTTAAACGAGAGCTGAATAATAACACATAATCTCCTATGTTAAACTCACACTTTTGTATCCTCTTATCATGCCAGCGTTTGACTTTTTCTTTGAATAGCTTGGCATTCTCATATGCTTGGGTTCTCCATTCATCAAGTGAGCTAATATCAAACAACCTCTTCTCACCGGCAAGTTTGAAGTCATAATTGAGCTCTTTTATAGCCCAATATGCCTTATGTTCAAGTTCAAGAGGTAAATGACACGCTTTCCCATAAACCATCTTATAAGGAGACATACCCATAGGATTTTTGTATGTCGTTCTATAGGCCCATAATGCATCATCAAGTTTTTTGGACCAATTCTTTCTAGATCTATTCACAGTCTTTTGCAAAATTAATTTGAGCTCTCTATTGCTCAACTCTACTTGACCACTAGACTGCAGATGATAAGGACATGCGATTCTATGATTGACATCATACTTAGCAAGCATCTTACAAAAGGCACCATGAATAAAATGTGAACCACCATCAGTCATAAGATATCTAGGGACTCCAAACCTCAGAAAAATAACTTCCTTAAGCATTTTAATAGAAGTGTTATGATCAGCACTACTAGTTGGGATAGCTTCTTCCCACTTAGTAACGTAATCAACAGCGACTAAAATATGTGTATAACCATTAGAGGCAGGAAAAGGTCCCATATAATCAAAGCCCCAAACATCAAACGGTTCAATAACAAGAGAATAATTCATAGGAATTTCTTGACATCTACTAATGTTACCTATACTTTGACATTCATCACAAGATAAGACAAACTTTCGAGCATCTTTGAAGAGAGTAGGCCAATAAAAACTAGAGAGTCGTACCTTGTGTGCAGTTCTATCTCCGACGTGAAGTCCTCCATAGGATTCAGAGTGACACTTGCGTAGGATTTGTTCCTGTTCATGCTCAGGCACACAACGTATAATGACACCATCTACTCCTTCTTTATAAAGGTGTGGGTCATCCCAGAAGTAATGTCTTAAATCATAAAAGAACTTTTTCTTTTGCTGATATGTGAAACTAGGCGGTATAAATTTAGCAACAATGTAATTAGCATAATAAGTATACCAAGGAGCAGTACGAGAAGTATTAACGGCCGCTAATTGTTCATCAGGAAAGCTATCATTAACCTAGACAAGTTGTCTGCAATGGGGTTCTCAGCTCCCTTTCTATCAATAATGTGTAAATCAAATTCTTGGAGCAAGAGAACCCATCTAATGAGTCTAGGCTTAGCATCTTTCTTTTCCATAAGATATTTAAGGGATTATGCCCCTAGTTGTGTCCCACTCGTCTGTTTTACCCCTAATTCCCAAAAGTCACCTGTTCTGTCCAAGTCACTTTGCTCCTCTTATGCTTTTGCCCTTTGACCGTTTGACTATCAGTTTGAAAACTTCATAACTAATTCATACTAAATCAGAAAAATGCAAATAAGATACCAAAATGTTCAGAAAAACATCACCTATATGTCAGTGTCATTTGCATTCATTAAAAAAGTGTTGGAAAGTGCACATCTAAGTTTTAGCTCTTTTGATACCACCATGAATAGTAAACTCTAAAAAAATCAAAAAATCAAAAAAAATATGGTGGCAAAGTATGACAAATGTTCTAAGTGCTTGCCAAGTTTCATTAGGGAACGACATTCATGGAAGTCGTGGCAAAATAATAATCTATTTTGGAGTGTTGATTGTTTTTTTGCCGCGGCACCCACGAATGTTATTCCCTGATGAAACTTGGCACGCCCTTAAAACATTTGTCATTCTTTGCCACCAATTTTTTTTTTGATTTTTTTTGAACTTTTTTAGATTTCACTATTCATGGTGGTAGCATAAGAGCTAAAACTCGGATGGGCACTTTCCAACACTTTTTTCATGAATGCAAATAACACTGACATATAGGTGATGTTTTTCTAAACATTTTGGTATCTTATTTGCATTTTTTTGATTTAGTATGAATTCGTTACGAAGTTTTCAAACTGACAGTCAAACCGTTAAAGGGCAAAAGCATAAGAGGAGCAAAGTGACTTGGACAGAACCGGTGACTTTTGGGAATTAGGGGTAAAACAGACGAGTGGGACACAACTAGGGGCATAAATCTAATTATCCCGATATTTAATAGCAGCATGATCAGTGTGAATAGTAACTTTAGAATCAACAATATAAGGTCTAAACTTATCACATGCAAACACAACTGCTAAAAACACTTTTTCAGTAGTAGCATGATTTCTCTGGGCAGTATCAAGAGTCTTACTAGCATACTGGATAACATTCAATTTCTTATCGAATCTTTGCCCTAGAACAACACCTACAGCATAATCACTAGCATCGCACATAATTTCAAAAGGTAAATTCCAATCAGGTGGCTGAACAATAGGTGCAATGATCAAAGCTTTCTTAAGTATTTAAAATGCTTCTACACAATCATCATCAAACACAAAAGGAATATCTTTTTGCAATAAATTAGTCAGAGGCCTAGAGATTTTAGAAAAGTCCTTAATGAACCTCCTATAAAAACCCTCATGATCAAGGAAACTTCTTATACCTTTTATGTCCTTGGGACATGGCATCTTTTCAATAGCATCAACCTTGGCTTTGTCAACTTCGATACCTCTCTCGGAGATCTTGTGCCCCAAGACAATGCCTTCATTAACCATAAAGTGACACTTTTCCCAATTCAGGACGAGACTAGTGTCTTCACATCTCTGCAAAACTTGATCAAGGTTGCTCAAACAATCATCAAAAGAGGATCCATAAATGGAGAAATCATCCATGAATACCTCACAAATCTTTTCACAAAAATCAGAGAATATAGCCGTCATGCATCTTTGAAAGGTAGCAGGTGCATTACATAAACCAAAAGGCATATGTCTATAAGCAAAAGTACCAAAAGGGCAAGTAAAAGTAGTTTTAGATTGATCCTTCACTGACATAGGTATCTGAGAGAAAATAGAATAACCATCTAGAAAGCAAAAATGAGTGTGTTTGGATAGTCTTTCTAGCATTTGATCAATAAAAGGTAAAGGGTAATGATCTTTCTTAGTAGCTTTATTTAACTTACGGAAATCAATTACCATCCTATAACCTGTAATAATTCTTTGCGGGATCAATTCATCTTTATCATTAGGAACAACGGTAATGCCTCCCTTTTTAGGAACGCAATTAACATGGCTTACCCATTCACTATCAGCAATGGGATAAATAATACTTGCCTCAAGGAGCTTTAGTATCTCCTTCCTTACCACTTCCTTCATCTTGGGATTTAATTGTCTTTGAGGATCTCTAACTGGTTTGGCATCGTCCTCCAATGTAATTTTGTGTTGGCATAATGTGGGACTAACTCCCTTAAGATCATCCAGAGTATATCCAATAGCAGCTCAGTGTTCTTTAGAGTTTTCAATAATCTTTCTTCTTCTTGCTCTGAAAGGTTGGCACTAATAATAACAGGATATATTTCCTTTTCATCGAGATAAGCATACTTAAGATTATCAGGTAACGATTTGAGTTCAAACACAGGATCACCCTTGGGTGGAGGGGGATCCCCAAGAATTTCAACGGGAAGGTTATGTTTCAGAATAGGTTCCTGTTTAAGGAACACTTCATCTATTTCCTTTCTTTCTTTCATAAACATATCGTTTTCATGGTCTAGAAAATATTGTTCTAATGGATCAGTAGGAGGAACAACAATGGAAGCAAGACCAATAATCTCATCCTTACTAGGTGGTTCCCTATCACGAGGTTGTCTACTAAACTTAGCGAAATTAAACTCATGAGACATACCATCAATGCCAATGGTGACAGTATTCTTTTCACAATTAATCTTAGCACTAGCTATATTCAAGAAGGGTCTACCAAAAATAATGGGACAAAAATCATCTTGTGGGGGACCAAGAACAAGAAAATCAGCAGGGTATTTAACCTTCCCACACAAAACTTCAACATCTCTAACAATCCCAAAGGGTTTAATGGTATCCCTATTAGCAAGCTTAATAGTAACATCAATGTCTTCTAATTCAATGGGTGCAATATCATGCATAATTGCTTGATATAAGGTATAAGGTATTGCACTAGCACTCGCACCCATATCACATAAGACATGATAACAATGATCTCCTATTTTAACAGAAATAACAGGCATGCCTACGACAGGTCTACGTGTCTTAGTATCTGGTCAAGCAATATTAGCAGTCTCACCACAAAAATAAATAACATGCCCATCTAAATCATCATCCAAGAGATCTTTAAACATAGCAATACTAGGTTCAACATTAATTTGCTCAGGAGGTGTATAAGTCCTAGTATTACTCTTACGAACAATAGTCGAAGCTTTAGCATGATCCTTTATCCTAACAGGAAAAGGAGGTTTCTCAACATAAGTAGTAGGAACAATAGGATCACTATAGGTAATAGTCTTTTCTTCGACTATAATAGGTGAAACTACTTTCACTTCAACAGGAGGATTATATTTAAACCACTTCTCTTTAGGGAGATCAACGTGAGTAACAAAAGATTCACGGAAAGAAGGTACTATCTCAGAGTCAAGTCCATACTTAGCACTAAATCCACGAAAAGCATCGGTATCCATAAAAGATTTAACACAATCGAACTTAGGTGTCATACCTGACTCCTTACCATCGTCGAAACCCCAATCTTTAGAGTTGCGTTTAATTCTTTCCAATAAGTCCCATTTGAAATCAATAGTCTTCAGCATATAAGAACCAGCACAGGAAATATCGAGCAGGTTGCGATTATCAAGAGAAAGCCGAGCATAAAAGTTCTGAATAATCATTTCCCGAGAGAGCTCATGATTGGGGCGTGAATATAACATTGACTTAAGCCTCCCCCAAGCTTGAGCGATGCTTTCTCCTTCGCGAGGCCAGAAATTATATATGTAATTATGATCACGATGAACAAGAAGCATAGGATAGAACTTCTGGTGAAATTCCAACTTCAATCGCTTATAATTCCAAGATCTCGTATCATCACATAGCCTATACCATGTCAATGCATCTCCCTTCAAAGATAAAGGGAAGACCTTCCTTTTGACAACACCATCGGGAATACCTGCAAGCTTAAATAATCCACAAACTTCATCCACAAAGATAAGGTGTAAATCGGGATGCAATGTTCCATCTCCTGCAAATGGATTAGCTAGCAGTTTCTCTATCATACCCAAAGGAATCTCAAAGTAAATATTTTCATAAAGTTCAGTAGGTTGAGGAGCAACTCTTTGCTCTTATGGTTGGGGTGAAGATACCCCAAACAAGCCCCTCAAAGGATTAGTTTCCATAGTGACAAGTAACAGAAAATTTCAGCACACTATATAAATGTTTCCTTACCAAGTTCCACTCACCAAAAGCGCTACACTCCTCGGCAACAGCGCCGGAAAAGAGTCTTGATGACCCAGAAGTGTAGGGGATCAATCATAGTCCTTTCGATAAGTAAGAGTGTCGAACCCAACGAGGAGCAGAAGGAAATGATAAGCGGTTTTCAGTAAGATTTTCTCTGCAAGCACTGAAATTGTAGGTGATAGATAGTTTTGTGATAAGATAAATGGTAACGAGTAACAAGTAAATAAAGTAAACAAAGTTCAGAAAGGTGGTCCAATCCTTTATGTAGCAAAGGATAAGCTTGGACAATTTCTAATAATGAGAAAGGAGCTCCCAAGGACACATGAGAATTATCGTCAAGCTAGTTTTCATCACGTTCATATGATTCGCGTTCGGTACTTTAATAATTTGGTATGTGGGTGGACCGGTGCTTGGGTACTGCCCTAACTTGTGGCACCCCGGCTCAGAGCGACCGGTTTACCTTACATTGCTAGCCCAGAGACCTTGTCTTCTGGCAACACACAACAACATGGTACAGAAAACAACCGCTTTATTCATGCTAGCGGAGCATAGTTCATATTACAACAGTTAGTGAGGCCAAGTGGCACACATGGTGCGGCTGAACAATATGTACATTATTTAGTGAACATAAAGGGGCCTCGATCATAACAACTACTCGGCAGCGGAACAATGTCGTAGCGGGACTCCATAGCACAAGGACACCGACGTGGACACGGTCTAGACTCGGACAGCACTCCTTTCCAATGGGACTTTCCTGAAATCTGGCATGACACGCCAGGTCAGTACATTGAATGTACTTGCAAGCTCACGATAAGCATAAACATGATGACAGACAATATTATGATATTTATCCAATTAAACAACAATACAACCATATGTTCAACATGTTGTGACTATGCTCAACAGGAACTCATTCTCCCGACTTGCTTACCAGATGTGACCAATAAACATGATAATATCAAAACACACTCGTGATCCTTACGACAATCACAACCCGATCATCTCATGGCCCGTGATCCTTACGGCGATCACAACCCGACCAACTCGTGGCCCGTAATCCTTACGGCGATCACAACCCGACCAACTCATGGCCAACTCAACACGATGACCTCATTGCCATCCTTAGTGCAATTTAGTGTGCATATTTATTAATTTTTGACCCATGGTGTACCTTACTTTCGAGCATGTCCATAACCGTGGACTCGGGTATCAATAGATTAAAAACACTCTGTAGAGGTTAGTACAATGTACCCACACTACGGAACCCATGGCCTCGCACTCCCATCTGGGTGGACCAATAGCGTTCCGAAGAAACCATTTCATTGTCATGACACTCTCCCGGCCCTTCCGACTCAGACCCCACCGGGCTAGTCCTGGGTGGCCCCGTGTCTACCTCCAGACACCTCTACCACCGTCATGGCCATGATCCACTCTGGGACCCGGTACCAAAATTAACTTAACAACGGGCTCACAAGGTTATGCTTGCCTACCGGGCCAGGGTACAGCACACCCATAACCTTCCCTAAATGGCGGCAACGACCAGAGGCATGACAATGAAACGCATTAAGGCCGTCCCATACCGGCAAATGTGGTTGCACTGGGAAAGACTCGTTTCAGCGGCACCACGACCCGGTCAACAACATGTTAAAGTTGAATTATTAATTAGGTTCAACTTAATGTGAAAAGAAAATAACCGGTGTCATACTGCCATACTATGCATCACTTAACATATGCATCACATAATCGTGCAAAGACTGCACCAACCACACTCCTACAGAGCCATCATAAACTCATGCTACTATTCTAGTTAAAACCTCTCTTTACTTATACAAGAACCATTTCTAGCATTATCATCATTATACCTCATGCAAAAATAATATTTAAATTACTCATCAAACTCTATGACCATATTATTTATTTATCACGTGCGCAAAGTTCTCCTAATCTTGCCAACAATATTTACTTCAAACATTCTGAAGTTCAAGCATTTTAACATAACAAGCATATATCAGAATATATTTATTATATAACTAATTTAAATGCATCAATATTCATAAGTTCAAGTATGAAAATCATAAATATTGAAGTGGCACCATGAAAATTTCACTATGGCTTGCCTTAGTACTGATGAGGTTCACAAAGCTCCTGGTGATCCTCAATACAAGCCGGCTCTTCTGAAAATATTCAAAACCACAAAAGAAAAATATCAAGAAACCTTCTGAAAATTGCCAGAAAATCTAGACAGCAAGGACAATCCCATTTTTTGGTGTTGTTAGATTTTTGGACAGAGAACACGATGCAAAAAGAATCACTGCATTTAGACTTGTAGAATAAAAGTGATGGCCATTTGAAGTCTCCTGGAATTTAAATGAATTTGAAAAATAAAAACATAAGGGGGGTGACGTTGAAGGCGTATTCTCTCAGGGCGCCACCACTCATACCGCTTCGCGCGCGTGATGAGTGGCTGACTAGCGGGCCTCGCTAGTCAGGCCGAAGGGAGGGGAGAGGGAAACAGAGGGGAACGGCGATTGCCGGAGCTCACGCCGGTGGTGAGAATTCTTGGAGGCAAACGAGAGGGAGGGATCGATGGAGAAGGCTATTGCGCACCTGCCCGTACCCGTAGCGTGGCTAACAGTGGCCGGATGGCGTCGGATTTGTCCTCTCTAGCGGCGACAGAGGGCGGAGGTTGCCGGAGTTGAAGAAGATGGCGGCTTGGGGTGGCTCCTGGGGCTCTAGCTAGGCGCGTTGGCTTCACGGAGGAGAGGGGGAGGCCCTGGCGGGGTCGCCTTGGCTTGGGAGAGGACGGAGCTGCGGGAACGATCCAGAGGGGATCAGGGGCGAGCTCGGCTCCGGGACGGCAGCCCATGGCCTGCCCGGCCGGGCTGCGGCTTCTAGTGGCTCTAGGAGGGGTGGGAGTGGGATGCGATGCTCCAGGAGGCTGCGAAGAGGTTTTTTTATAGGCGGGGTGGTGAGGAGGGCTCGGGCTCCGCCGGAGGACACCTGTCCATGGCGCCCTGTGACGAACGATGCCAGAGAGCAATGGAGAAGGCGACGGAGGTCACGCAGCAACTGTACGCGGGCGCGGACAAGCACAGGAACAAGGGGGAAAGAGACGAAGACACTGCGCATGCACTATGCCGTTGGCTGGACCGTGCCCGTGCTCGCTGGAGTGGGCTCTGGCGTCGGCGAGCGGCAGTGTGGAGTTATGGGGGTGGAGATGAGGATGCTGGCGAGGGTTGGCACGCTCTGGTCGGCCGAGCAGCGAGCACGCGCTCAATAGAGGCGCTGGCGACGCGCAGAGCGTGCGTTTGGCATGCCAGCATGCTCGGGCGAACGCGGTCACCGCGTGGACTGTGACATCAGGACACCTACGCACTTACAAGGATGTCTGGCATGTACTCCTTGGCAATCTTAGGTGTTACAATGGCTCGGTTTGGTTCCAGGTGCAGTAGAAGTAAAATGGTGATGAGGTTAAGTTAGTGGACAGAAACTTTGGGGAGTTACTATGGTCAAACCACAGGGATCCAAGGGCTGAGCTTTGGGGTTTTACTGTCTCTTACTAAGGTAAATAAGCTCAGGGAAAACCAGCTACATTGGAGCTAGTAAAAAGGTAGTTGTTGTAGAAACTACCATTTCAGCCCAGAAGTGATTTTATTTTCTGTAGCCAAGATACTCCAAAGAGTGGTGAAATATTTTTGCTCAGAAATTTGACCTAGAGTCCAAAGAATATTTGGGATTTTTCTCAGGATTTTTGGTGCAAAAGAAATTAGGGTTGCTTTGGAGCTCAAGGAGTTAGCTAGGGTTTTGGAGGCAAAAATGAATATTTTTCATTTAAGAAAAATATTCCAAGCAATATTCTTGGGTTGGCCAGGGGTGAAATGGTGGCTTAGAGGAGGAGAGGAAACACTTGGGTGAAAATCAAGGGATACCCAAGTGGCTAAGTCCAAATGAAATGATTCAAAACTCCAAATTCAAAATCAACTCAGCTGAAAATCAAGCAAAGAACAAGAGGGCAAAAACCAGGCTTTCACAAACCTCCCCCACTTAGAATGAATCTTTTCCTCGAGATTCGGTTGCTTGGGAAAACCATTTTGGATAACATGCCTTTACGAATTCTTCTGATTCCCAGGTTGATTCTGACTCGGTATGATGCATCCATTGAACCTTGTAAAACTTTCGTGACTTACTGCGGGTGACCCTTTCCATCTGATCCAAAATTTTCACTGGCCTCCCTTCATAGGTCAAGTCCTTTGCCAGTTCTATCTCTGCCAAATCGGTCTTTTTCTCGGGTGGTGAGATGCACCGTCGCAGTTGTGAAACGTGGAACACGTTGTGCACGTCAGATAGTTCAGGGGGCAGCTCCAACTCATATGCCACAGCACCTACTCGTGTCATGACGGGAAATGGACCAATAAACCTGGGTGCCAATTTCCCACGGGTTTGGAACCTTTTTATTCCCTTCATGGGTGTGACTCGAAGGTAGACATGTTCTCCGGGTTCAAAACTGATCTGCCGGTGCTTTGCATCGTAATAACTTTTCTATCGTGATTTGGCCAGTCGTAATCTGCCTCGGATCTCCTTGGCTTGCTTTTCGGCTTCCAGCATGAGATATGTTCAGAAAATACGGCTATCTCTAGTTTGAGACTAATTTAATGGAGTGCGGCACTTACGGCCATACAAAGCTTCATATGGTGACATCTTTAAACTGGTCTGGAACCCATTGTTATACGAGAACTCGGCGTACGACAAGCAATCTTCCCATTGTGGTCCTTGGGCCAAAACACAGGCTCGGAGCATATCCTCGAGTATCTGATTTAATCTTTATGTTTGCCCATCCGTCTGAGAATGATAAGCGGTAGTGTATTTCAATTCCGTTCCGAGGGCAGTCGGGCAAGCTCATCTGCTCGGTGTGAGGTTTTGACTAGGAGGAAGTGGGACACCTTGGTTAATGTATCCACTATGACCCAGATCGCATTATTGCCTCGTCGGGTCTTGGGTAATACTGTGATGAAATCCATACAGACATCGTCCCATTTCCATTGTGACACGGGCAGTGGTTGGAGAAGTCCGGCTGGTTTCTGATGTTCTGCCTTAACCTTGTTGCATATGTCACAACAGGCCACGAAATAAGCAATGTCTTTCTTCATTCCATCCCACCAGAATATTTGTCGAAGGTCATCGTACATTTTTATACCTCTAGGGTGGATGGAATACGAGGATTTGTGAGCTTCTAACAAAATTTTCTGCTTTAGGTCAGCTTGATTAGGCACACAAAGCCTACCCCTTAATCAGAGTGTCCCACACTGATCCTTCAAGAAATCGGATGACTTGATGCGTTTCTGCAGATCCTGACTGGGCCTTATGGATTTCCTGAAGAGTAGGGGTAATCGTCAGGATATTGGCAAGGCCAATGTCGGGGATATACCCCGCGGTATGACTCAGCTGGGGTTGTAAACCGGCTGGGACTTGGTAAACCGGCGGATGGCAAACTGGCGGACAGTTAAGACAGAGTTAAGACAGATGGCTAAGACAGACGGTAAACTGGCGAGTGTTAAACCGGCAAGCAGTTAAGAGAGATGGCTAAGACAGATGGTAAACTGGTGAGTGTTAAACCGGCAGAGTTAAGACAGATGGTAGCACCAGCAGGTGTTAAGTCAATCATAACCCGGCAGACCATGTTAAACTGACAGACAATGTTAAACCGGCAGACAATGTTAAACCAGCAGACGTTAAGAAGCCCAGGAAGGGAAGTCAAAATAGTTTAAGTCTTAGTCCGATATGGACTCTACATGTAACCTGCCCCTTTAACTTATATAAGGAGGGGCAGGGACAAGTAAACAATAATCTCTAGGGCTAGACACAATGAAGGAGAGCCGGTTTACATCGACTCCCTCATGATGATGATAATGAGACCTAGCCTCAAACAACATGTATGGTTTTTACCGGATGATGTTTCCCGGGGCCTGAAGCTGTCTAAATCTTTGTCTTGCATGTTGCCTCCCTCGATTCCGCTCAACCCCTCTCAAGCTACCACATAGATGCGTTGGCCTCACAACTAAGTCCTCACACTAAGGACATCTGATGTGTTAATTCCATGATAGCCAGCCTTAGCTATGACCAGGTTGAGCTGAGCAATTTCTTCTTTAAGTTCGGAAGGCAGAGATTCCAACATAACGTTTAAACTGACAGGCTTTCGACTAAGTGCATCGGCAACCACGTTGGCCTTACCCGGATGATAATTTATCCCAAGATCATAATCCTTAACCAACTCCAGCCATCTTCGCTGACGGAGATTTAAATCCGGCTGAGTAAATATGTATTTGAGACTTTTGTGATCGGTAAAAATTTGGCACCTTTTTCCAATGAGGTAGTGTCTCCAAATTTTTAAAGCATGTACTACTGCGGCCAATTCCAAATCATGTGTGGGGTAATTTCCTTCATGGGGTCATAGTTGCCGTGAGTCATAAGCTACTACCTTGCCATCTTGCATAAGCACGCACCCAAGTCCTTGCCGGGAATCGTCGCAATATATGTCAAACCTGCGGTAGATGTCTGGAAGTGTTAATACTAGCGCAGTTGTTAAGCGTTTCTTTAACTCGGTGAAACTTTTCCCATAGTCTGACGTCCATTCAAACTTCTTATCCTTTTTAAGCAGCTCCGTCATGGGCTTAGCAATGTTCGAGAACCTTTGAATGAAAGACGGTAGTATGTGGCTAATCCAAGAAAACTCCGGATCTAAGACATGGTGGCGGGTGGCAACCACTCGAGCACGTCTTTGACTTTGCTTGGGTCCATGGCTATTCCTTCAGCAGATAGCACATGCCCGAGGGATCCAACTTGTTTGAGCTAGAACTCGCATTTACTGAATTTGGCATATAGCTGGTGCTCACGGAGTCGTTGCAACACCGCCCGGAGGTGTCCTTTATGCTCTTCTTCACTTCTTGAATAAATAAGTATATCATCGATGAAGACGACCATGAACTTATCAAGGAAATCCATGAATACTTTGTTCATCATGTGCATGAAGAAGGCAGGGGCGTTGGTGAGGCCGAAGGACATGACGAGTGGTGAACGTGGTCTTGGGAATATCCTCCTTTTTAATTTTGAGCTGGTAATATCCAGTCCGCAAATCAATCTTTGAGAACACCTTGGCTCCACTGAGCTGATCAAACAAATCATCAATTCTTGGCAGAGGGTATTTGTTTTTGATCATGACATCATTCAACTGTCGGTAGTCCACACACATACGAAGGCTGCCATCTTTCTTGTCCACAAAAATAGCGAGTGATCCCCATGGCGAGGAACTGGGGCGGATATATCCTTTTTGGAGTATTTCATCGAGCTGTTTCTTTAGCTCCACCAATTCGGATGACGACATTCCATAATATTTCTTATATATTGGTGTGGTTCCGGGCACAAGTTCTATTGCAAACTCAAGCTCTCAGTCAGGCGGCATGCCTGGCAGTTCTTCTAGGAATACATCGGGAAACTCACTGACCATCGGAATTAATTCCATTGTTGCTATTGCTGTAAAAACCATTTCCTTGGAGGGTATGCTTCTACGAGCAACAAACTTGGTAGCTTGTCCATCTTGTCCGGTCAAGTTGACTTCTCGGGTCGCACAATTTATGCATACTTGGTACTGAGTCAGCCAATTCATACCCACGATAACATCTAATTTAGCAGACTCAATAAGTATCAAAGACGTCGAGAAACGGATTCCGATGGTAATGACTTCTAGATTGCGGCAGACAAGATTGCTTTGAATAATAGATCCCGGGGTTTGTACCAGCATATTCTTGCCCAAAAGTGAACAAGGAAATTTGTTTTGGGCAACAAAACTCCGAGAAATAAAAGAGTGGGAAGCCCCAGAGTCAAATGAAATTACGGCAGGTATGTTATTAACAGGAACATACCAATGATGACTTCAGGATTTTCTTGGGCTTCATCGGCTGAAATATGATGAACGTATCCTGTGACATCGGGTTGACTTGGACCGGCTTCCAAATAATGGATTTGAAGCTTGAACGTAGCATTGGTCCGGTTGTTCTTGGGACACTGTTTGGCATAATTTCCGGTTTGTCCGCAACTATAACAGGAGTTGTTGCGCAGACGATTCTCCATAACTGGGTTAAGCACATCATTCTTGACTTGGGTGGTGGTCTTGTTAACATTTTGTTGCCAACTAGGCTGGTACGCCATCGGAGTTGGCTGCCAGGTACGAACCTTCTGCACCGGTTGCATTTCCTTCTTGGGCTCAAACTTGCGCTTGTGGTCGTTATGGGCAGACTTATTATCTGACACGAGCTTGTGTTCCCTTTCAGCAATGAAAGCCTTGTTCACCAAGGTTTGGAAATCTGGAAAATAGAACACACTGAGAGCACAGTGAAGTTGTGGGTTTAATCCCCCAAGAAATCGGTCCATCTTCCTTTCTTCAGTGGCCACGTCATATTGAGAGTAACGTGACAGGTGATTGAATTTTTGCAAATATTCTCCCACTGATTGACTTCCTTGGAGGAGCGCAAGAAATTCATGTTGATTAGTCCTCATAATTCCTGCAGGGATGTGATATTTCCTAAATTGCTCCTTGAGTCTTGACCAGGTAATTGCTTCATTCTCAGTCCCTATGGCTTTCTCACTTTCCCACCATATGGCAGCAGCGCCATCCAGATAAGGTGTTACAAATGGAACTTTATCCTCTTCATTAGTTCGAGCAACCTCAAGTTTCTTTTCCATAGTTCTTAACCAATCATCTGCATCCAAGGGATCAATGGCCTGACTCAAAACTGGGAGGCTTAGTCCTTTGAAAATCACATAGCTTGGAGTGAGGGGCGGGCTGATTTCCATCCTGTCCAACCATTGCTTGAATACTTCTGAATATTTCCACTAGATCATTGTTTCGTCGTTCCTCGAACATACGCATAATTTGCTCGGTGGAGGGCAGATTTCGCGGTGGAGGCGGTGGTGGAACGTACGGCTCAGGTGATTGTCCTACCTATCGTGCGGAACGCCGAACAGGAGAACCCTCGCAAACGTTGCTACTACAGCCTCCCCGCGTCATCCTAATATGATTTTTCCCAAGTCAACGAAACCAAGATGAGAAGCATTCGACAAAAAACGGGGAGAAGCCAGCAACAAAAACCAAGCGAAACCGAAAAGACGAAGAAAATATGGCGAATAAAATAAAGTCCAACATAATTATACATAGACTCATACATGAAAGATAACAGCATGCCAGGTCCAACTACCCTCATACATGAAATGAAACATCATGACTCGTACGACTACATCCATACTCCATCCCGATGACTGAGAATACTCGAAAGCTCTACTGCTCTTCTGGCGCTACGGGGTCCTCTCCCGAAGCGGACTCAGATCCAGAACTGACGAGGTTAACGGAGACCTTCGGGTTAAAATTGACAAGACGATGTTGCCTCGAGGGCTCTCCATGTGGGGCAGGTGGAGGGTGTTTCATCGGGGCTGCAGGAGTGGCGAGGAGTGAAACCCACTCGGCAGGAGCACTAAGTGGACTCGCAGTCACGGTGCCCGAGCTACTCGGGGGAGTAACCGGAGAAACAGGGGATCTGGAACTGGTAGGAATGTAGGGAATAAATCCTGCAGATGGAGAAGTAGTGGCTGAGCGAGCAAAGACTAAAGTAGAGGCTAAAGCAGTACGGGCACAACTCAGCTCATGAGCTAGCTCGTAGATCAGAAGATAGCTAGCAGTGATGTAGCGGGAAAGGTGGCTAGCTACACTATCAGACTCCAGATCAATGATAGGGAAACGGACACGACCATTATCATGGAGAGAAGGGTATTAATGGAAACCTGGGGGATTCTGCATCCGGACCTCGTTGTAGCGGAGCTCAACAAGTACCTCGAATGCAGCAAACTGGACAGCCTGAGAAGCAGAAGAAGCATAGCCGCTATGAGAGGTACGAGTGTAAGAGCCCGAATCGGAACTGGTGCGTAGAGTAACCACGGCGTCATACTCATACACTAAGTCAGCTAGGCGCTCCCGGTACACACGATAGACTGGATCATCTCCGTGAAGGTACAACCGACGCCACACGTTACGAAGGAGATGCGGCGACGTGTGCGGCATCAGCTGCAACTAGCACGGATACAGCACCGGAGCCATCTACACTCACAACCATTAGCAGGTTAGCATAGAAAAATATAATCAATGCAAACAATGCAACCACCAGCTACAGTCATTACCGACACTCAGCTACAACTCGTATCTAGCGTCCAGTTAAGTCGGCTTAGTCTAGCGTGGCCTACAGTCAGCGCGGCTTTGATACCAAGCATTGTGGCACCCTGGCTCAGAGCGACTAGTTTACATTGCATTGCTAGCCCAGAGACCTTGTCTTCTAGCAACACACAACAACATGGTACAGAAAACAACCACTTTATTCATGCTAGCGGAGCATAGTTCATATTACAACAGTTAGCGAGGCCAAGCGGCACACACAGTGCGGCTGAACAATATGTACATTATTTAGTGAACATAAAGGGGCCTCGATCATAACAACTACTCGGCAACGGAACAACGTCGTAGCGGGACTCCATAGCACAAGGACACCGACGTGGACACGGTCTAGACTCGGACATCACTCCTTTCCAACGGGACTTTCCTGAAATCTGGCATGACACGCCAGGTCAGTACATTGAATGTACTTGCAAGCTCACAATAAGAATAAACATGATGACAAACAATATTATGATATTTATCCAATTAAACAACAATGCAACCATATGTTCAACATGTTGTGACTATGCTCAATAGGAACTCATTCTCCTGACTTGCTTACCAGATGTGACCAATAAACATGGTAATATCAAAACACACTCATGATCTTTACGGCGATCACAACCCGACCATCTCATGGCCCGTGATCCTTACGGTGATCACAACCCGACCAACTCGTGGCCCGTGATCCTTACGGCGATCACAACCCGACCAACTCATGGCCAACTCAACACAATGACCTCACTGCCATCCTTAGTGCAATTTAGTGTGCATATTTATTATGTGTTGACCCATGGTGTACCTTACTTTCGAGCGTGTCCATAACCGTGGACTCGGCTATCGATAGATTAAAAACACTCTGTAGAGGTTAGTACACTATACCCACACTATGAAACCCATGGCCTCGCACTCCCATCCGGGTGGACCAACAGCGTTCCGACGAAACCGTTTCATTGTCATGACACTCTCCCGGCCCTTGCGACTTAGACCCCACCAGGCTAGTCCTGGGTGGCCCCGTGTCTACCTCCAGACACCTCGACCACCATCGTGGCCACGATCCACTTTGGGACCCGGTACCAAATTTACTTAACAGCGGGCTCACAAGATTATGCTTGCCTACCGGGCCAGGGTAAAGCACGCCCATAACCTTCCCTAATTAGCGGCACCGACCGGAGGCACGACAATGAAACACATTAAGGTCGTCCCATACCAGAAAATGTGGTTGCACTGGGAAAGACTCGTTTCAGCGGCACCACGGCCCGGTCAACAACATGTTCAAGTTGAATTATTAATCAGGTTCAACTTAATGTGAAAAGAAAATAACCGGTGTCATACTACCATACTATGCATCACTTAACATATGCATCACATAACCGTGCAAAGACTGCACCAACCACGCTCCTACGGAGCCATCATAAACTCATGCTACTATTCTAGTTAAAACCTCTCTTTACTTATACCAGAACTATTTCTAGCATTATCATCATTATACCTCATGAAAAAATAATATTTAAATTACTCATCAAACTCTATGACCATATTATTTATTTATCACTTGCTACTAAGTTCTCCTTATCTTGCCAACAATATTTACTTCAAACATTCTGAAGTTCAAGCATTTTAACATAACAAGCATATATCAGAATATATTTATTATATAACTAATTTAAATGCATCAATATTCATAAGTTCAAGTATGAAAATCATAAATATTGAAGTGGCACCATGAAAATGTTACTGTGGCTTGCCTTAGCACTAATGAGGTTCACAAAGCTCCTAGTGATCCTCAAGACATGCTGGCTCTTCTGAAAATATTCAAAACCGCAAAAGAAAGATATCAAGAAACCTTCTGAAAATTGCCAGAAAATCTACACAGCAAGGAAAAATCCCATCTTTTGGGTGTTGTTAGATTTTTGGACACAAAACACAATGCAAAAAAGAATCACTGCATTTGGACTTGTAGAATAAAAGTTATGGCCATTTGAAGTCTCCTGGAATTTAAATGAATTTGAAAAATAAAAACAGAGGGGGGTGAAGTCGAAGACATATTCTCCCGGGGCGCCACCACTCATACCGTTCGCGCGCGTGATGAGTGGCTGACTAGCGGGCCCCGCTAGTCAAGCCGGAGGGAGGGGAGAGGGAAACAGAGGGGAACGGCGATTCGCCGAAGCTCACGCCGGGATGAGACTTCTTGGAGGCAAACGAGAGGGAGGGATCGACGGAGAAGGCTATTGCGCACCTGCCCGTACCCGTAGCGTGGCTAACGGTGGCCGGACGGCATCAAATTTGTCCTCTCCAGCCGCGACAGAGGGCGGAGGTTGCCAGAGTTGAAGAAGACGACGGCTTGGGGCGGCTCCAGGGGCTCTAGCTAGGCACGTTGGCTTCACGGAGGAGAGGCGGAGGCCCTGGCAGGGTCGCCTTGGCTTGGGAGAGGACGGAGCTGCGGGAACGATCTAGAGGGGATCACCGGTGAGCTTGGCTCCGGGACGGCAACCCGTGGCCTGCTCGGCCGGGCTGCGGCTTCAAGTTGCTCTAGGACGGAGTGGGAGTGAGATGCGATGCTCCAGGAGGCTACGGAGGGGGTTTTTATAGGCGGGACGGCAAGGAGGGCTTGGGCTCTGCCGGAGGACACCTGTCCCCGGCGCCCGGCGACGAACGGTGCAATAGAGCGATGGAGAAGGCGACGGAGGTCACGCAGCAACGGTACGCGGGCGCGGACGAGCACAGGAACAAGGGGTAAAGAGACGAACACAGTGCGCACGCACCCTGCGGCAAGCTCGGCGTTGGCGAGCGGCAGGGTGGAGTTATGAGGGTGGAGACGAGGATGGTGTCCAGGGGTGGCACACTCTGGCCGGCCGAGCAGCGAGCACGCGCTCAACAGAGGCGCTGGCGACGCGCAGAGCGCGCGTTTGGCATGCCAGCATGCTCGGACGAATGCGGTCACCGCATGGACCGTGACATCAGGCTACCTACGCACTAACAAGGATGTCTGGCGTGTCGTCCTTGGTAATCTTAGGTGTTACCATGGCTCGGTTTGGTTCCAGGTGCAGTAGAAGTAAAATGGTGATGAGGTTTAGTTACTGGACAGAAACTTTGGGGAGCTACTGTGGTCAAACCACAGGGATCCAAGCGCTGAGCTTTGGTGTTTTACTGTCTCTTACTAAGGTAAATAAGCTCAGGGAAAACCAGCTACATTGGAGCTAGTAAAAAGGTAGTTGCTGTAGAAACTACCATTTCAGTCTAGAAGTGATTTTATTTTCTATAGCCAAAATACTCCAAAGAGTGGTAAAATAGTTTTGCTCATAAATGTGCCCTAGGGTCCAAAGAATATTTGGGATTTTTCTCAGGATTTTTGGGGCAAAAGAAATTAGGGTTGCTTTGGAGCTCAAGGAGTTTGCTAGGGTTTTGGAGGCAAAAATGAATATTTTTCATTTAAGAGAAATATTCCAAGCAATATTGTTGGGTTGGCCAGGGGTGAAATGGTGGCTTAGAGGAGGAGTGGGAACACTTGGGTGAAAATCAAGGGATACCCAAGTGGCTAAGTCCAAATGAAATGGTTCAAAACTCCAAATTCAAAATCAACTCAGCTGAAAATCAAGCAAAGAAAAAGAGGGCAAAACCAGGCTGTCACAAACCTCCCCCACTTAGAATGAATCTCGTCCTCGAGATTCGGTTGCTTGGGAAAACCATTCTAGATAACATGCCTTTACAAATTCTTCTGATTCCCAGGTTGATTCTGACTCGGTATGATGCATCCATTGAACCTTGTAAAACTTTCGTGACTTACTGCGGGTGACCCTTTCCATCTGATCCAAAATTTTCATTGTCCTCTCTTCGTAGGTCAAGTCCTTTGCCAGTTCTATCTCTGCCAAATCGGTCTTTTTCTTGGGTGGTGAGATACATCGTCGCAGTTGTGAAGAGTGGAACACGTTGTGCACGTCCGATAGTTCAGGGGGCAGCTGCAACTGATATGCCACAACACCTACTCGCGTCATGACGGGAAATGGACCAATAAACCTGGGTGCCAATTTCCCACGGGTTTGGAACCTTTTTATTCCCTTCGTGGGTGTGACTCGAAGGTAGAAATGTTCTCCGAGTTCAAAACTGATCTGTCGGTGCTTTGCATCGTATTAACTTTTCTGTCGCGATTTGGCCAGTTGTAATCTGTCTCGGATTTTGTTGACTTGCTTTTTGGCTTCCAGCATGAGATATGTTCCGAAAATACGGCTATCTCTGGTTTGAGACAAATTTAATGGAGTGCGGCACTTACGGCCATACAAAGCTTCATATGGTGACATCTTTAAACTGGTCTGGAACCCATTGTTATATGAGAACTCGGCATATGGCAAGCAATCTTCCCATTGTGGTCCTTGGGCCAAAACACAGGCTCAAAGCATATCCTCGAGTATCTGATTTACTCTTTCCGTTTTCCCATCCGTCTGAGGATGATAAGCGATACTGTATTTCAATTCCGTTCCGAGGGCCTAGTGGAGACGAGACCAGAAAGCAGAGGTGAAAAGTGAACCTCGGTCAGAAGTGATGGTTCGGGAAACTCCATGTAAACTGACAATCCTGGATACATATAGTCGGGCAAGCTCATCTGCTCGGTATAAGGTTTTGACTGGGAGGAAGTGGGACACCTTGGTTAATGTATCCACTATGACCCAGATTGCGTTATTGCCTCGTCGGGTCCTGGGTAATCCTGTGATGAAATCCATACAGACATCGTCCCATTTCCATTGTGACACGGGCAGTGGTTGGAGAAGTCCAGCTGGTTTCTGATGTTCTGCCTTAACCTTGTTGCATATGTCGCAACAGGCCACGAAATAAGCAATGTCTTTCTTCATTCCATCCCACCAGAATATTTGTCGAAGGTCTTCGTACATTTTTGTACCTCCAGGGTGGATGGAATACGAGGATTCGTGAGCTTTTGACAAAATTTTCTGCTTTAGGTCAGCTTGATTAGGCACACAAAGCCTACCCCTGAAGCGGAGGGTACCACACTGATCCTTCGAGAAATCGGATGACTTGATGCATTTCTGCAGATTGGCATCGCCTGACTGGGCCTTACGGATTTCTTCCTCAAGAGTAGGGGTAACCATCAGGATATTGGCAAGGCCAGCCTCAACTATGACCAGGTTGAGCTGAGCAATTTCTTCTTTAAGTTCGGAAGGCAGAGATTCCAACATAACGTTTAAACTAACAGGCTTTCGACTAAGTGCATCGGCAACCACGTTGGCCTTACCCGGATGATAATTTATCCCAAGACCATAATCCTTGACCAACTCCAGCCATCTTCCCTAATATTGATTTAAATCCGGCTGAGTAAATATGTATTTGAGACTTTTGTGATCGGTAAAAATTTGGCACCTTTTTCCAATGAGGTAGTGTCTCCAAATTTTTAAAGCATGTACTACTACGGCCAATTCCAAATCATGAGTGGGGTAATTTCCTTCATGGGGTCGTAGCTGCCGTGAGGCATAAGCTACTACCTTGCCATCTTGCATAAGCACGCACCCAAGTCCTTGCCGGGAAGCGTCGCAATATACGTCAAAGCTGTGGTAGATGTCTGGAAGTGTTAATACTGGCGCAGTTTTTAAGCGTTTCTTTAACTCGATGAAACTTTTCTCACAGTCCGATGTCCATTCAAACTTCTTATCCTTTTTAACCAGCTCCGTCATGGGCTTAGCAATCTTGGAGAACCCTTCAATGAAACGACGGTAGTATCCGGCTAATCCAAGAAAACTCCGGATCTAAGACACGGTGGCGGGTGGCAACCAGTCGAGCACGTCTTTTACTTTGCTTGGGTCCATGGCTATTCCTTCAGCGGATAGCACATGCCCGAGGAATCCAACTTGTTTGAGCCATAACTCGCATTTGCTGAATTTAGCTTATAACTGGTGCTAACGGAGTCATTGCAACACTGCGCGGAGGTGTTCTTTATGCTCTTCTTCACTTCTTGAATAAATAAGTATATCATTGATGAAGACGACCACGAACTTATCAAGGAAATCCATGAATACTTTGTTCATCATGTGCATGAAGAAGGTGGGGGAGTTGGTGAGGCCGAAGGACATGACGGTATATTCATAAAGACCGTAGCGAGTGGTGAACGTGGTCTTGGGAATATCCTCCTTTTTAATTTTGAGCTGATAATATCCAGTCCGCAAATCAATCTTGGAGAACACCTTGGCTCCACTGAGCTAATCAAACAAATCATCAATTCTTGGCAGAGGGTATTTGTTTTTGATTGTGACATCATTCAACTATCGGTAGTCCACACACATACGAAGGCTGCCATCTTTCTTGTCCACAAAAATAGCGGTTGATCCCCATGGCGAGGAACTGGGGTGGATATATCCTTTTTGGAGCATTTCATTGAGCTGTTTCTTTAGCTCCACCAATTCGGATGACGGCATTCGATAATATTTCTTGTGTATTGGTGTGGTTCCGGGCACAAGTTCTATTGCAAACTTAAGCTCTCGGTCAGGTGGCATGCCTGGCAGTTCTTCTGGAAATACATCGGGAAACTCACTGACCACCGGAATCAATTCCATTTCTGCTATTGCTGAAAAAACCATTTCCTTGGAGGGTATGCTTCTACGAGCAACAAACTTGGTAGCTTGTCCATCTTGTTCGGTCAAGTTGAATTCTCGGGTCGCCCAATTTATGCATACTTGGTACTGAGTCAGCCAATTCATACCCAAGATAACATCCAATTTATCAGACTCAATAAGTATCAAAGACGTCGGGAAACGGATTCCGTTGATACTGACTTCCAGATTGTGGCAGAAAAGATTGCTTTGAATAATAGATCCCGGGGTTTGTACCAGCATATTCTTGCCCAAAAGTGAACAAGGAAATTTGTTTTGGGCAACAAAACTCCGAGAAATAAAAGAGTGGGAAGCCCTAGAGTCAAATAAAATTACAGCAGGTATGTTATTAACAGGGAACATACCAATGACGACTTCGGGATTTTCTTGGGCTTCGTCGGCTGAAATATGATGAACGTATCCCGAGACGTCGGGTTGACTTGGACCGGCTTCCAAATAATGGATTTGAGGCTTGAACTTAGCATTGGTCCGGCTGTTCTTGGGACACTGTTTGGCATAATGTCTGGTTTGTCCGCAACTATAACAGGAGTTGTTGCGTAGACGATTCTCCATAACTGGGTTAAGCACGTCATTCTTGACTTGGGTGGTGGTCTTGTTAACATTTTGTTGCCAACTAGGCTGGTACGCCACCGGAGTTGGCTGCCAGGTATGAACCTTCTGCATCGGTTGCATTTCCTTCTTGGGCTCAAACTTGCGCTTGTGGTCGTTATGGGCAGACTTATTATCTGACATGAGCTTGTGTTCCCTTTCAGCAATGAAAGCCTTGTTCACCAGGGCTTGGAAATCTGGAAAATAGAACACACTGAGAGCACAGTGAAGTTGTGGGTTTAATCCCCCAAGAAATCGGTCCATCTTCCTTTCTTCAGTGGCCACGTCATATTGAGAGTAACGTGACAGGTGATTGAATTTTTGCAAATATTCTCCCACTGATTGACTTCCTTGGAGGAGCGCAAGAAATTCATGTTGATTAGTCCTCATAATTCCTGCAGGGATGTGATATTTCCTAAATTGCTCCTTGAGTCTTGACCAGGTAATTGCTTCATTCTCAGTCCCTATGCCTTTCTCACTTTCCCACCATATGGCAGCAGCGCCTTCCAGATAATGTGTTACAAATGGAACTTTATCCTCTTCATCAGTTCGAGCAACCTCAAGTTTCTTTTCCATAGTTCTTAACCAATCATATGCATCCAAGGGATCCATGGCCTGACTGAAACTGGGTGGTTTAGTCCTTTGAAAATCAGATAGCTTGGAGTGAGGGGCGGGCTGATTTCCATCCTGTCCAACCATTGCTTGAATACTTCTGAATATTTCCATTAGATCATTGTTTCGTCGTTCCTCGAACATACGCATAATTTGCTTGGTGGAGGGCGGGATTTGGCGGTGGAGGCGGTGGTCGAACGCACGGCTCGGGTGATTGTCCTGCCTGTGGTGCGGAACGCCGAACAGGAGAACCCTCGCGAACATTGCTACAGCAGCCTCCCCGCGTCATCCTAATATGATTTTTCCCAAGTCAACACAACCGAGACGAGAAGCATTCGACAAAAACTGGGGAGAAGCCAGCAACAAAAACCAAGCGAAACCGAAAAGATGAAGAAAATACGGTGAACAAAATAAAGTCCAACATAATTATACATAGACTCATACATGAAAGATAACAACATGCTAGGTCCAACTAGAATCATACATGAAACGACACATCATGACTCGTACGACTACATCATACTCCATCCCGATGACTAAGAATACTCGAAAGCTCTACTGGGCGCTGCGGGGTCCTCTCCTGAAGCGGACTCGGATCCAGAACTGACGGGGTTAATGGAGACCTCCGGGTTAAAAGTGACACGATGATGCTACCTCGAGGGCTCTCCCTCTGGGGCAGGTGGAGGGTGGATCATCGGGGCTGCAGGAGTGGCGAGGAGTGAAACCCACTCGGCAGGAGCACTAAGTGGACTCGCAGTCGCGGTGCCCGAGCTACTCGGGGGAGTAACCGGAGAAACAGGGGATCTAGAACTGGCAGGTACGTAGGAAATAAATCCTACAGATGGAGAAGTAGTGGATGAGGGAGCAGAGACTAGAGTAGAGGCTAAAGCAGTACGAGCACGACTCAGCTCATAGCCAGCTCGTAGATCAGAAGATAGCTAGCAGTGATGTAGCGAGAAAGGTGGCTAGCTACACTATCAGACTCCGGATCAATCATAGGGAAACGGACACGACCATTATCGTGGAGATAAGGGTAGTATTGGAATCCTGGGTGATTCTGCATCCGGACCTCGTTGTAGCGGAGGTTAACAAGTACCTCGAATGCAGCAAACTGGACAGCCTGAGAAGCGGAAGAAGCAAAGCCGCTACGAGAGGTACGAGTGTAAGAGCCAGAATCGGAACTGGTGCGTAGAGTAACCACGGCGTCATACTCATACACTGAGTCAGCTAGGCGCTCCCGGTACACAAGATAGACTGGATCATCTCCGTGAGGGTACAACCGACGCCACACGTTAGGAAGGAGATGCGGCGACGTGTACGACATCAGCTGCAACTGGCATGGATACAACACCGGAGCCATCTACACTCACAACCATTAGCAGGTTAGCATAGAAAATTATAATCAGTGCAAACAATGCAACAACCAGCTACAGTCATTACTGACACTCAGCGCGGCTCTGATACCAAGCGTTGTGGCACCTCGGCTCAGAGCGACCGGTTTACCTTGCATTGCCAGCCTGGAGACCTTGTCTTCTGGCAACACATAACAACATGGTACAGAAAACAACCGCTTTATTCATGCTAGAGGAGCATAGTTCATATTACGACAGTTAGCGAGGCCAAGTGGCACACACGGTGCGGCGGAACAATATGTACATTATTTAGTGAACATAAAGGGGCCTCGATCATAACAACTACTCGACAGCGGAACAATGTCGTAGCGGGACTCCATAGCACAAGGACACCGACGTGGACACGGTATAGACTCAGATAGCACTCCTTTCCAACGGGACTTTCTTGAAATCTGGCATGAAACGCCAGGTCAGTACATTGAATGTACTTGCAAGCTCACAATAAGCATAAACATGATGACAGAAAATATTATGATATTTATCCAATTAAACAATAATGCAACCATATGTTCAACATGCTGTGACTATGCTCAACAGGAACTCATTCTCCCGACTTGCTTACCAGATGTGACCAATAAACATGATAATATCAAAACACACTCGTGATCCTTACGGTGATCACAACCCGACCATCTCATGGCCCGTGATCCTTACGGCGATCACAACCCGACCAACTCGTGGCCCATGATCCTTACGGCGATCACAACCCGGCCAACTCATGGCCAACTCAACACGATGACCTCACTGCCATCCTTAATGCAATTTAGTGTGCATATTTATTAAGTGTTGACCCATGGTGTACCTTACTTTCGAGCGTGTCCATAACCATGGACTCGGCTATCGATAGATTAAAAACACTCTGCACAGGTTAGTACACTGTACCCACACTACGGAACCCATGGCCTCGCACTCCCATCTGGGTGGACCAACAGTGTTCCGACGAAACCATTTCATTGTCATGACACTCTCTCGGCCCTTCCGACTCAGACCCCACCGGGCTATCCTGGGTGGCCTCGTGTCTACCTCCAGACACCTCGACCATCGTCGTGGCCACGATCCACTCTGGGACCCGGTACCAAAATTAACTTAACAACAGGCTCACAAGGTTATGCTTGCCTACCGGGCCAGGGTACAGCACACCCATAACCTTCCCTAAATGGCGGCACCGACCAGAGGCACGACAATGAAACGCATTAAGTCCGTCCCATACCGGCAAATGTGGTTGCATTGGAAAAGACTCGTTTCAGCGACACCACAACCCGGTCAACAACATGTTCAAGTTAAATTATTAATCAAGTTCAACTTAATGTGAAAAGAAAATAACCAGTGTCATACTGCCATACTATGCATCACTTAACATATGCATCACATAACCGTGCAAAGACTGCACCAACCACGCTCCTACGGAGCCATCATAAACTCATGCTACTATTCTGGTTAAAACCTCTCTTTACTTATACCAGAACCATTTCTAGCATTATCATCATTATACCTCATGCAAAAATAGTATTTAAATTACTCATCAAACTCTATGACCATATTATTTATTTATCACTTGCAACTAAGTTCTCCTAATCATATATATTGAAGTGGCACCATGAAAATGTTACTGTGGCTTGCCTTAGCACTGATGAGGTTCACAAAGCTCCTGGTGATCCTCAAGACAAGCTGGCTCTTCTGAAAATATTCAAAACCACAAAAGAAAAATATTAAGAAACCTTCTGAAAATTGCCAGAAAATCTAGACAGCAAGGAAAAATCCCATCTTTTGGGTGCTGTGAGATTTTTGGACACGGAACACGATGCAAAAAGATTCACTGCATTTGGACTTGTATAATAAAAGTTATGGCCATTTGAAGTCTCCTGGAATTTAAATGAATTTGAAAAATAAAAACAGAGGGGGGGGGGTGACGTCGAAGGCGTATTCTCCCGGGGCGCCACCACTCATACCGCTTCGCGCGCGTGATGAGTGGCTGACTAGCGGGCCCCGCTAGTCAGGCCGGAGGGAGGGGAGAGGGAAATTGAGGGGAACGGCGATTCGCCGGATCTCACGTCGGCGATGAGACTTCTTGGAGGCAAACGAGAGGGAGGGATCGACGGAGAAGGCTATTGCGCACCTGCCCGTACCCATAGCGTGGCTAACGGTGGCCAGACGGCGTCGGATTTGTCCTCTCCAGCGGTGACAGAGGGCGGAGGTTGCCGGAGTTGAAGAAGACGGCGGCTTGGGGCGGCTCCAGGGGCTCTAGCTAGGCGCGTTGGCTTCACGGAGTAGAAGCGGAGGCCCTGGCGGGGTCGCCTTGGCTTGGGAGAGGCCGGAGCTTCAGGAATGATCCAGAGGGGATCGCCTGCGAGCTCGGCTCTGGGACGGCAGCCCGCGGCCTGCCCGTCCGGGCTGCGGCTTCTAGTGGCTCTGGGAGGGAGTGCGAGTGAGATGCGATGCTCCAGGAGGCTGCGGAGGGGGGGTTTTATAGGCGGGGCGGCAAGGAGGGCTCGGGCTCCGTCGGCGGACACTGTCCCCGCTGCCCGGCGACAAACAGTGCCATAGAGCGATGGAGAAGGCGACGGAGGTCACGCAGCAACTATACGCGGGCGCGAACGAGCACAGGAATGAGGGGGAAAGAGACGTACATAGTGCGCATGCACTGTGCCGTTGGCCGGATCGTGCCCGTGCTCACTGCGACGAGCACTGGCATCGGCGAGCGGCAGGGTGGAGTTATGGGGGTGGAGACGAGGATGGTGGCGAGGGGTGGCACGCTCTGGCCGGCCGAGCAGTGAGCACACGCTCAACAGAGGCGCTGGTGACGCGCAGAGCGTGCGTTTGGCATGCCAGCACGCTCGGACGAACGCGGTCACCACGTGGACCGTGACATCAGGCCACCTACGCACTAACAAGGATGTCTGGCGTGTACTCCTTGGTAATCTTAGGTGTTACCATGGCTCGGTTTGGTTCCAGGTGCAGTTGAAGTAAAATGGTGATGAGGTTAAGTTACTGGACAGAAACTTTGGGGAGTTACTGTGGTCAAACCACATGGATCCAAGGGCTGAGCTTTGGGGTTTTACTGTCTCTTACTAAGGTAAATAAGCTCAGGGAAAACCAGCTACATTGGAGCTAGTAAAAAGGTAGTTGCTGTAGAAACTACCATTTCAGCCCAGAAGTGATTTTATTTTCTGTAGCCAAAATACTCCAAAGAGGGGTGAAATATTTTTGCTCAGAAATGTGCCCTAGGGTCCAAAGAATATTTGGGATTTTTCTCAGGATTTTTGGGGCAAAAGAAATTAGGGTTGCTTTGGAGCTCAAGGAGTTAGCTAGGGTTTTGGAGGCAAAAATGAATATTTTTCATTTAAGAAAAATATTCCAATCAATATTTTTGGGTTTCCCAGGGGTGAAATGGTGGCTTAGAGGAGGAGAGGGAACACTTGGGTGAAAATCAAGTTATACCCAATTGGCTAAGTCCAAATGAAATGATTCAAAACTCCAAATTCAAAATCAACTCAGCTAAAAATCAAGCAAAGAAAAAGAGGGCAAAAACCAGGCTGTCATAGTGTAACGGTTAGATTTTGTGTGGAGGCTATATATACCCCTCCACCCACTCTTCATTCATGGAGAGAGCCATCAGAACATGCCTACACTTCCAACATACATTTTCTGAGAGAGAACCACCTACCCATGTGTTGAGGCCAAGATATTCCATTCCTACCATATGAATCTTGATCTCTAGCCTTCCCCAAGTTGCTTTCCCCTCAAATCTTCTTTACAACAAATCCAAATCCTGTGAGAGAGAGTTGAGTGTTGGGGAGACTATCATTTGAAGCACAAGAGCAAGGAGTTCATCAT
This sequence comes from Triticum dicoccoides, assembly GCF_002162155.2. Taxonomy (NCBI): domain Eukaryota; kingdom Viridiplantae; phylum Streptophyta; class Magnoliopsida; order Poales; family Poaceae; genus Triticum; species Triticum dicoccoides. Next base: position 363,201,757 of record NC_041383.1, read on the forward strand.
CAACACACCATTTGTTACTTCTTTGAAAGTGGTGTCTCCAAGATTGGCTAGGTGTCACTTGGAAGCCTCCGACAAGATTGTGGAGTTGAACCAAGGAGTTTGTATGGGCAAGGAGATCGCCTACTTCATGAAGATCTACCCTAGTGAGGCAAGTCCTTCGTGGGCGACGGCCATGGTGGGATAGACAAGGTTGCTTCTTTGTGGACCCTTCGTGGGTGGAGCCCTCCGTGGACTCGCGCAGCCGTTACCCTTCGTGGGTTGAAGTCTCCCTCAACGTGGATGTACGATAGCACCACCTATCGGAACCACGTCTCAAAAATCTCCGTGTCTCCAAATTGCATTTGCACACTCCAATCTCATCCCTTTACATTCTTGCAAGTTGCATGCTTTGCTTTCCGCTGCTCATACACTCTTTGCATGCTTGCTTGATATGTATTGTCGTTGTTAAACTTGTGCCAAAACTCCACTTCAACTTAAAGAAATTAAAAACTGCACCTTTTCTCACTTAGTGTCTAATCACCCCCCCTCTAGACACCTCTTCTCGATCCTTTCACCGCGCACTTGAGCTGGTCTGTGGAGCTGAAGGTGATGGCGCACTTGGTCCACCTAAGATGGGGAGTTGTTTCAGGCTTGAGGAGCGTTGCGTTCACCTTGCGTGCGAACTGCTTGAAGACGCGGTGGGACGCTGGGGCCTACGAGCCGCCCAAGATGCAGGTGATGGCTCGAGGCTCTTGGAAGCCCCCAGCCCCCTCATCCTGGTGGTGATCTTCATTCCTTCTTGGTGGTGGAGGTAGAGGAGGCAAAGCTGCATTGCCTTGAGGGCGCTCCTCACGAGGCTGCTCCCTCCAGGCGCCCTCGCGAGGTTGGCCCTGCCAGCGGTCCTCACGAGGCTGGTCACGCCACTCCTGACGGTGGTCGCGTTCGTCCCAGCGTCCTCCACCTCGGTCGCCTCCATGACCGTAGCCTCGATCGTTGCACTCGGGGCGTCGATCGAGGTGCCCGTCGTGGAGGGCCCTGAGCTCCTGATAGTCGTTGGTGTTGTGGCTGTGAACATTGTGGAAGACGCAGAACGGCCGGTCGCTCTTGGATGACACGGGGTGGTCGCAGCCGCGCTTCGTTTCTGGCTTGGCCGCAAGCACGATCGAACCCTTGCGCTTCACGTCCTTGGCCTTGGCCATCTTCTCTTCTGGATCAGCATCGGGGAGCTCGAGGAGGGAGAGGCACCCCTCCTCCACTCTTGCGCACTTGTTAGCCATGTTGAACATCTCCAGAGCTGTGCAGAGATCCTCATGGATAGCGAGCTCCTCCTTCATCTTGACATCGCAGACGCCATCAGTGAACACTGAAATGATGGCCTCGTCTGACACCTTGCGAATCTTGAGGCGAACGTTGTTGAAGAGATGGATATACTTCTGCAGGGTCTCTCCAGGTTGCTACTTGATGCGACGTAGGTCACCCGCGACTGGCGGACGGTCGCGAGTGCCGTGGAAGTTGGCAATGAAGCGGACGTGCATCTCCTCCCAGGAAGAGACCGGCCCCTTGGGTAGGTTCAGGAGCCAAGAATGTGCGCCATCCTTGAGGGCCATCGGGAACCAGTTTGCCATGATCTCCTCGTTGCCGCTGGCCGCCTCAATGCTCAGCTCGTAGAGCTGTAGGAACTCGGCGGGGTCGGCGGTGCCGTTGTAGCGCCGAGGCAGGTCAGGCTTGAACTTGTTGGGCCAGACATACGGGGTGAACGCGCGGCATCCTGCCGTGGCCACTGGAGGTCGTCGAGGGGGTGGAACCTGGTCCAGGTGCACACGCGCCGGCACCTCCTCCGGTGGTACGCGGGCCTGGTGCGGGGGTGCTAGAAGTACATGCGCTTCTCCTTGAGGTCGCTGCACCACCTGGCAGATCACGTCCTCCCGAGCTGGCACAGGGTGCGGCGGGTCGCGCCATGGTGCCGCAGGCCTTGGCCCGATGATGACGCCCTGGGTCGGAGGTGGTGGAGGAGCCCCATGCGCCACATCGCCCGCTGTAGGTGGCTACTGAGACAGTGAGCAAGCCGGATCGGCAGAGCCCCCGACCATGCCGATGAGCTCAGCGATCCGCTCGAGCCACTCCTCGTAGGGGTCACCAACCGGGCGGTAGCAAAGGATCTCTTGCGCCATGAGCAGAGCGCCTCCACGTCCACCTGGCCGCGACGCACGTCGGTGGACCAAGCTATTGGGGTCAGGGACGCAGTAGCGATGCGCCCGTCACGACGCACCAACGGGTGCAGCTATGAAGCTTGTTGCTCGTGGCTGGCGGGGCCTGTGGCAGCGTTGGCCACCGGAGACAGAGCACGACGGGCACAACCATCGCCCGCCGGGGCCATCTGAGCAACGCGAGCAGCGACTGCGGCCCGACGCTCGGCACGAGCTCGGTGTGCATTGGCCATGGAGGTGTCAGAGTGGCGGTGGATCGACTGATGGAAGAGAATATCTGATGCACCCCTACCTGGGGCGCCAAATGTCGAATTACAGGTTCGGAAAACCCTTGAGAGGTTTGAACTCTGGGATGCATGTGGAGATCTCATCCTACCCAGCCTGCCTACTCGCGATCCTCCTAAGCCTAGCGTGACGAGCTCAAAGAGACAAAGAGGCACAACAATTTATCCTGGTTCGGCCACCTTGCGGTATAATATTCTACTCCAGCGTTTTGGTGGATTGCCTCGAGGGCTGAGGATGAACTAGTATACTGGATGAACTAGCCTCAGGAGGTGAGGTGTTCTTGAGCTCAAGAGAGCTGGTGAGGCAGTCGGGTGAGAATGGATCTGATCCAGTTGCCCTCTATGGTGGTGGCTAAGTCCTATTTATAGTGGCCTTGGTCCTCTTCCCAAATGTTGGCGGGAAGGGTTCCAACAACGGCCGGATTTGAAAGGGGACAAGTAGTACAGCTTATCCTGACAAAAGTAGTCTTCGCCTGCGAAAAGCCTCTGGTCGTGACGCTACGGTGGGCTCGCCGATGACCCGCATCCTGCCGTCCTAGCGGTCTTGGTCTCGTTGCACCAGAATGAAAACCTTTGGTTGATTCCTCAGGACTCCGCGCATGTGGCTTGCCTCCTTTGCACCGAAGAGGAAACCTGCACTCTGCGCCCGCCTAGCGCCTGCCTGGCCTTGGTCGTCATGGCTCACGTCAGCTGAGCCTCGTGAGGTATACCTTGCATAGAGCTCTCCGCCCCTCGGGAGCCAGCCTGAAGAGGCTGATCCCCTCGAGGGTCTTGACGTCGTCCGCCTCGTGAGGCTCGGCCCCTCGCGAGTGTCTTGTTCTGTTCATGCTTGAAGCTGGGCCGTACCAGGCCGTCGGTGGAGCCATGTGGTGGGACACAGGCAGGCAGGGTTGGATACCCCCATATTCAGAGCACCGACAACAGTAGCGCGACAAGTAGCGCCGGTTTTCCCGCACTACTGCTATACCTACTTAGCAATAGCACCATGTGAAGAACCCGCAACTGGTAGTTACTAGCAGCGCCGCTGTACCCGCGCTACTACTATTATTACGTATTCTAATTCTTTTTTATTTAATGTCGTATTCATACACCATTATACAAGTATTCATATAGTAGCAATTTGGAGATTATTATGACATCATAATCATCATCATCATTATTTGGAGCACGCTAATCCAACGTGGTCACTTTGGATCCATCTACTTGAATATAATTCATGGTTCTTTCAACCAATGATGTAATAACTCATCATCATCATCATTATCATAATATCATTAACAACTTACGATCATAATACATCATTTTCATAAAACAACTCCTCATCATCATCATTTTTGTCCACGAGACATCATATAACAACTAGGTCACTAGGCATAATAACAACTCCTCCCTATCATCATCATAGTACTCATAATCACAACTCCTCCTCCTCATCATCATCAACTCTAACACATTGTAGCACATAATAACAACTTCTCATCATAATCATAGTCATAATCAACACTAACTAATTGTTCTTAATACCTAGAACCGACTCCTCTCTCCTAGGTAAAATACCATAAAATAGATAAACCGGTCCATCTCCATAATGGAGAATGGAGATAAACCAATCTCCAACTTGTGGCTTGCACACATTCATGTTGTCTACAATTAGTAGTGTGTGCGCATTCATCACTTTGCTCCATTCTTTGATTTTTGGGCCTTCCATCATTTGAAGAAATCGAGTATGCACCATGGTAAGCCTTAGAAGGAGTTGGTCGTAAGCTAACCATATGCATATCACCTTCGATAAACATCATGTCAGGCACAACCTCCTTCGGGAGCCTCTGTTGCAAAATGTATTAGTAACATATATAGTTATCAACGTAGTTTACTTAAGAAGAATGTATGCAATGAAGTTACCATCATTAACAAAATCTTACCAAGTTTTTGGCAATGAAGTTACCATCAAGCAATTTATGGACTAGTGGCACGTATGTAGTAAAATTTGGGCTGATGGAGTGATTGGTCTTAAAGGCCTCAACATCATCTATGAATGAGACAAGATAACCTTTCTCCTCACCGTTAAGCTCGGAGTCATAGCTGTAGTATGTCCTGTCTACACCCTTCTAAGTATTTATTAAAGATAAGAAATAAGCTAACAATTATAAATAAATAAGTTTAGTACCGATGAACACCAAATATTTTTAAACTAACAATATAAATTACTTAACTTAACAAATTAGTTTGACAAACTCACATTTAGGCAAAACTGGAGGCCTATCGACATCCACACAGATGTCGATATTATCATCATCATCATCTTCGAGAAAAATATCAAATGTTATTTGCATACCCTCCTCAAATCCATATGCCTTGCAGAGAGCTTCCCAATTAGAGCAATCGAAATGGGGGTGATTGACCGCATTGTACAACTTAACCAGAAACGCATAACCATGTTTAGTCCTTAAGTGAGCCCTGCTCGTCTCCATATTCTCAAAGTCTTTGAAACCAAGCTTCTACAATACATATGGTCTTCCATGGCATGGTATGTACTAGTAGAATTGAAAAAAAATCTAGAAATTACATGTTGAACAAAAGAAGCACAATTGATGATATTAATTACGATGAAATGCTTGTCGTTGTGTACCATACAAACATCAAAGGTCTCTTCCAGCTTCACAGTGAAAAGCCTATCATTTTGTAGGTGGGGAAACCTGTCGCACAAAGCCCGGTCATCATAGAAGTAATCGCACTCCGGGATCCTATCGTCATCAGACATCTCCTGTGTTCAAATTTCAAAGATTATAAATGTCGTTTAATTCTCTTTCTGGAAATCCAAGGCATCCGATATTTCCTCCATTCTAGCACAAGCCATGCTAAAATTCACGGAAAAATCCGGCATGACCTTTTCTATAAAGGACATATCAAGTGCCTGAAATTTTCTGGAACAGTAATTAATCAATGCTCCGGCAAAACATAGGCCACTAGCTCGGAGGTGTTCCCTGCAAACATATTATAGGCCACTAGGGCAAGCACTCTTAGTACACAAGACTACATATCTATTGTCTAAATTTCAAATTGCTATCATTTCATTTTTTTTGTGTGAAACCATTTCATATCATTAGGTCTCTCTTTCTCTCTCTCTCTCTCTCCCAAAATACCTACATTTACTAAAAAGATATACTCTATTCAAACACCTAAATTTACTAAAAAATTACTCCATTCCAACACCTACATTTACTAAAAAAATCTACTCTATTCAAACACCTATATTGAAAATATTCATTTCAAAAGACCTACATTTACTAAAAAGAATATACTATATTCAAAAGACCTACATTGAAATAATCTACATTCTATTCAATGCAAATAATCTACATTCTATTGTATTGAAAAAACATTAAAAACTATATTATGCAAGAACAGAGTGAGGAGAGAT
>NC_041383.1:363208342-363261505 GCF_002162155.2 Triticum dicoccoides
GGAGAGAGGAGGAGTGGGAGGACGGAGGAGGGGGTGGGAGGAGGGCTTGGCCAGAGGAGGAGGGAGGAGGATTGGCCAGAGGAGGAGGGAGGAGGGCGGTGGGAGGGGGAGGGAAAGGAGGGAGGACGACGCCGGCAATTCTGCGTCGGCAGTGGCAGAGTGAGGCAGTAGCGAGTGAGGGAAGGAAGAAGATGGTCGGGCGCGGGGGAAGAATTTGGGGATAAGGCACCCATAGCAGTAGCTGCGCCAGAGAGAGCGCTACTGCTAAGCCCAATAGCAGTAGCGTTGGTGGTTGACTAGAGCTACTAGTATGGATAGCCCCGGCCGGTGGCATTGGGACCACTTAGTAGTAGCACTGCCTCGTAGCCTGTCGCTACTGCTACCTTTTTACCTGTAGTGCCCGTTGCTGACGCGCGCTACTACTACTTAGCCGTAGCGCGATAAATAAACCTGACCAACTACTAATATTCTATCTATAAGCATTCTCCTACTAGTGTGTATACAAAGATACCAAACGGGGTGAAATTGAAGTGCATTTCTCGGGAAGATGGACAAAAGCTATTGGCGGAGATACATGGGGGCATATGTGGCTCTCACATAGGATCAACAACTTGTCGGGAAAGCATTCCGGCATGGTTTCTATCGTACCACTGCCCTCCAGGATGCAACTGCGTTAGTGACCAGGTGTGAACCATGCCAGTTCCATTCAAAGAAATCACATAAGCCAACTCAAACTCTTCAGACAATCCCTCTGTCCTGGCCTTTCTAGATCTGGGGGCTCGACATATTGGGCCCCTTTTCCTGTGTTGTCGGGGGCTTTGAGTACTCGTACGTTGCAGTTGAAATGTTCATAAAGTGGCCTAAGGTGGAACCAGCGAGGAAGGTGACAGCATAGTCAGCTGTCAAGTTCTTCAAGGGACTTGTTTCCCGTTTTAGAGTTCCCAACAGAGCCATCACCGACAACGGCACATAGTTCACGAGCCGCACCTTCATGCAGTACATCCAAGACCTTGGCAGCAAGATTTGTTTTGCATAAGTTGCTCATCCAAGGAGAAATGGCCAGGCAGAGAGGGTAAATATTGAAGAGTTGTGAGGCCTCAAAACAAGAACTTTCGACAAGATGCACATGTGCGAAAGGCGTTGGATTGATGATTGCAGGCGGTTCTTTGGTTACTCAGGATGACACCAAATCGTGCCACTGGCCAGACGCCCTTCTCCCTAGTTTATGTTGTAGAAGCTGTGCTCCCCATGTAACTCATATACGCATCACCTTGAGTGCTTACTTATGATGAGCTTGAGCAAGAGTAGCAGCGTCAGGATGATGCCATGCTCCTTGAGGAATATCGTCTTCGGGCTACTATGCGTTATGGACATTACCAATAAGCTTTGCATCTCTATCGTAGCCGCAAAGTTCATAATCGCACTCTTGAGGAATGCGACATTGTTCTTCAGCGAGTTCAATCCACCAAGAATTCAAATAAGTTGACGCCAAAGTGGGAAGGCCCTAATCAGGTAGTATAAGTGTCATGTGTACGACCATCTATGGGATCATGGCGATACCTTTGTGGTTTGACTGGAGGGATTGGCAAGCACAAAGAGCAGAATTAGCAGAAAACACACATGGTTTACCTAGGTTTGGGCCGTTGGACCTGTAAAACCCTACTCCTGCTTTGTGTATTGGATGTGTATATGTCCAGTTACAAGGAGCACTCTTCCAGCAAGGTGCTCAAAAAGTGATGCTACACGTGCAAATGGACAGGGTTTCGACCTTTGTTGAGGTAGCCATGGGACTCCTTTTATGGACTAAGGGGTCACCACAGTGGCAAAATGCTAAATAAACACTGCAAATAGTGGCTAAAGTGACAAATACCTAACTCTGACAGGTTAGGACAAATGCATTAAATGCACCATGAGGTGTCCTGTGGATGGAGCTCCCTGGCTAGGTCTCTCCTTCTGTGTAGTTTGCCCATCTACCTTTTATTTCTTTGACACATCATTTGGATGGGTGTCATCAAAGTTGTACCTTCAGAGGCAAGCTGTTACATACCCAAACAAAGCTCGCCTAACTACATGCCCACTTGACACCTAATCGACAAGTGACAACCTGATTGATGAGGTGGAGCGGTGGCAACATAGTGGGATTCTTGCCGGGCTTGAATCTTGGTTGGCTCTCAACGGCAAGGATCTTGCTGGGTCCTCAAGTCATATCTTCAGTATTTCTGATCTCTAGCTTCGGAGATCTTCTTTGTGTGCTCATAATCTGATCTTGAGCTTTGGCTTTAGTTATCCTCTGGCAAACCTTGTCGTCGTGAAGGTTGCCACTACCTGTGCATAAGTCTGGCGTATTAAAGACCCAATTCTTAATACACCAACAATGAGTCACTAGGCATGCCACAGTCCACCTAGAGATTGAAGATGGGACCTCTGTGCATAACTCATCGAATATTGAGCATCTTCACAAGTTCTATCAATGAGGCATGGGTTGCCAGGCTGCCCGGCAACCACTTTTTGTACAAGTCTGCCGACAAGGGACGTAATCCTTTGTACACAGCTAGGCGCAGACCCTATGCATAATGAAATAAAGCTAAGCGTTCCACAACTCTTGTCAATTCACATGTTTAATTATGTGTGCTTGTATGTGATGTTGTGTTACATTCAGACTTCTCCAAAACAAACTTGTCCCAGTCCTTGGTCAGTTGCTCCGATGGTTCGTCAGTTCTTGGAGAGAATCAACACCTAGATTTGCATATCTTCGACAAGGATGAGCATGAGAAGAGAGACAAGGAGATGGCTCAACATGGTGCTGGGGGAACCGGCAGGAAATGTGGTGGTCGAGGAGGTCGCCGCGGCAAGGCTAAGTAGGGTAAGGAGAAGCCCGCTAGGGGTCGTGACAAGAAAGAAGAAGATGATGACGAAGACGAAGAGGACGTCGACGAGTCCAGTGAGCATGAGTTCCAGACAGCCATGGAAGCTGTGTGCATTGACGGAGGCGCATCTTTGCACTCCTCTCACTACAAACTCTCTTCAAGGATGCGGGTAAGTTTGTCTTATCATGTGATGAATGTCGAAGAATTGGTAATACTGGTAGACGTTCGGAAATTCCTATTGATTATTCACTTGTTATTGAACCATTTAATGTTTGGGGATTTGGTTATATGGGACATTTTGTCATGACCCAACACATAACACTACACATCATACGTGGCAGAACATACACGTATGTGTTGGAACAACATGGCATCACAACATAACTCTATGACTCAAATTATTTATTTAAGAGGCCTGGAAGAGCCATACATAACATGATATTAGAAACATGCATCTCATGACCCAACATACAAAGTTATACAATCAGCAAGCGGAAGCATAAACCTGTTTGAGTACGCACAGCTAAAAATAAAGAAGGCTAGAAAACATGTCTATCTACAAGACCTTCCAAAGGAACCTGACCTCTGTCCGGAATTCCCAAGCTAAACACTGAAGCCCACGTGGAACTAATAGTGATATTGAAGTCTCCACTGGAATAACATAAATTAAGCAAACGTGAGTACAAATGTGCTCAACAAGACTTACATTAGAACAATCTACACATGCATCAGGTATCAACAAAGGGGTGGTGGAGTTTAACTGTAGCAATCCAGCTTTGACTCAGTGGCTATCATGTACTACGACTACCAGTATTTTCTTTGAGGTGACAAAGCGCACACGAGCACACATATTCACCAGATCAATGCACCACTATGGATCTGCTCCCGCCTCCCTACGAGAAGGCCATCCATAGCACTCACACTTATCTTGTGCATTTTAGAGTATCCATTTCAACTTGTCTATGAACAATGTAAGCTTTCCAAGTAGTCCAGGAGGACGCGGCTATCCGAGTAGATCACTAATAACTTTGTAGGGGTGTACTCCTTCACACACACTCTCACCACTTACCACCTTGTACACTTCATGTATCTCACAACCTTCAAGCGAAAGCCTGGTGAGGGTGTCAGCCATGACTTGACTAACCACACAAGACTCTAGTCCGGGTTTAACACCTATTTGAGGTTGTATCCGCAACGGAAGTCCGGTCGATGTTTCGATCATGGCCCCAAACAAAGAGAGCAAGGTTCCCAAGAGCATCATTCGGGTGTCATCCTGGTACACCGTGCCTCAGTTTCTCTACCGCATCATAGCCCAACCTGAGGGCCAGCTCTACGCACGGCCCCCAACACATATCCTACAAACACCAGAAACTAGTTGCAACTCCTAGACAGATATCAAGGTAATTAATAATTCGAGAGGGTCCATGGGTTTTGGGCCCAACATGTGGTAGTAACTATCTTGGATCACAAACACAGAACTCAGTTCCCGAGGATGGTCCCAATGAGACAACCCACCATATACTCCTACATGGCCTCTCATTGCTACCTTTACCAAAATCATGTTCACACCCTTAGCTCTCAAATAATAGGACATGATCACAACCATTCCAATTCATTGCATAGATGGATCAGACTCGACACAACTCTAAGCATAGCAGGCATAACCACAAGTAGGGGTGAGTAGTCATCTCATGGCTCAACCAATTCCTACTCGTGCTAGTAGGTTTTAATTATTTACTGTGTACTGTGGCATAGACATGTCATGCAGAGGAATGGGTTCAACTACTGCAACAAGTAACAATTGAATCCTTGTTGTCCTAATGCATTAAAAGAGAGCAAGAGCGAGAGAGTGGTATTTTATTGGAATGCTCTAAGGTAGGTTTCAATTATTTACCGTGGCATAGACATGGCATGCCGAGGAATGGGTTCAACTACTATAACAAGTAACAGTTGAATCGTTGTTGTCCTAATGCAGTAAAAGGGAGCAAGAGCGAGGGAGTGGTATTATATTGGAATGCTCAAAGGGGGTTTGCTTGCCTGGCACTTCTGAAGATAGTATAGCTATTCACCAGTGTCAACGATCACAATGTCTAAATCGCCTGCTACCGAGAAAGAACAACACCGACAAACAAGAGAAGAACACATTCAACGCAATGCACAATCTAATCCATGGTATGTCATAATAAGGTACTTAATTTATGTAATGCAATATTTAGCCAAGTTAGTTGAAGCGGAATTCAAACAAGATCAAGTTCCAACTCCAAATGCTATTTCATAAATGGCCCTTATCGTCATTTGTCCTATTCAGTGAGGTTAACATGTTCAAACATGCATGATCATGGCATATTTTTTGATCATTTTTCATATATAAATTATTTTCATTGTATTTATGGTTTATTTTCGACGATTTTTGAAGTTTGTGACAATTTCCAAAATTTCCAAAATCATTTCTGATTTACAAAAATCTAGAAAAGCTAATATTGACGTCATCATGATGTCAGCAGGTCAGCTAGACCGTCCAGAGTCAAACCTGAACAGTGGGCCCCACTAGTCAGTGACTTGGTGTCTAAAAAGGTTTAACTAAAACCTAACTAAAAGTGTTAGCAAAGCCTGGGTGCACTGTCAATGACTGTTGTTGGTGTGGATCCGGCGACCTATGGGGCAATACAACCCCTTTCCTGGTTTGGCAAGGGGGAGCAATCAATGCAAAGAGGAAGGGCAACGAGAGACGACACGATTTTACCCAGGTTTTAGCACAAGTTTAAGCATTCACAATACATTTCAAGCAAGCATGTCAAGAGTATAAGCAGCCGAAAGAGTAAAGCATGCTAGTAGCAAGAAAGTAAAGGGATGGGATTGGAGTGTGCAAACGCAATGAAGACACAGAGGTTTTTGCCGTGGTTCCGACAGGTGGTGGTATCGAACATCCACATTGATGGAGACTTCATACGTAGGAAGGGTAACGGTTGTGCGAGTCCACAGAGGGCTCCACTCACGAAGGGTCCACGAAGAAGCAACCTTGTCTATCCCACCATGGCCATCGCCCACGAAGGACTTGCCTCACTTGGGTAGATCTTCCCGAAGTAGGCAATCTCCTTGCCCTTAGAAACTCCTTGGTTAAACTCCACAATCTTGTTGGAGTCTCGCAAGTGACACCTAACTAATCTAGGAGACACCACTCTCCAAAAGGTAATAGACGGTGTGTTGATGATGAACTCCTTGCTCTTGTGCTTCAAATGATAGTCTCCCCAACACTCTACTCTCTCTCTCTCTCTCTCTCAGATTTGGCTATGATAGAAAGAAGATTTGAGTGGAAAGCAACTTGGGGAAGGCTAGAGATCAAGATTATAGTGGTAGGATTGGAATGTATTGGTCTCAACACATGAGTAGGTGGTTCTCTCTCAAAAAATGATTAGTGGAAGTGTAGGCATGTTCTGATGGCTCTCTCATAAATGGAGATGGGGTGGAGGGGTATATATAGCCAACACACAAAATCCAATTGTTACACACATTTGATCCAACTTGGTCAGACCGAATAGATGAACTCGGTGAGACCGATTTAGATCGAAATGTGAACGTTAGGAATCTTGGTGGGACCGACATGATCAACTCGGTGGGACCGATGTGCTAGGGCTAGGGCAAAAGCTCATCTTAGTTAGACCGATTTCAGCAATGAGCAAACAGAGAGTTGGTCAGGCAAACTCGGTGGGACCGATCGCTCATTTCGGTGAGACCGAAATGTTATGAAGGGAAACAGATAGTTTGGAAGGCCATCTCGGTGAGGTTGAGATCCTGATCAGTGAGACCAAATTGTCTAGGGTTTCTGGCAGTGGCTATGTCAACTGAAATCGATGGCGCCGAATAGATTAAATCGGTGGGGCCGAGTTTGACTTTTGGTTTTGGACATATGTGTAAATGACAAAGTGGTTGAGGGTTTTGGAGCAATATCACTAAGCGCTTTGAGCAAGCAGCCCATTAAGCAACACCTCACCCCCTTTTAATAGTAATGGCTTTCCTACTGACTCAATGTGATCTTGGATAACTAAAATGAAAATGAAGAGTCTTGAGCCTTTGCCAATCTTTGTCCTTAGCATTTTGAAGGTGTTCCACATCCTTTTGTCCTTGCCATGCCATTTGTTGAAATCATCTGAAATATACTCGATAAAAGTATTAGTCCAACAAGAGATATGTTGTCATTAATTACCAAAATCACCCTGGGAGCACTTGTGCTTTCAATGTCCCCCTTTTTGTTAATTGATGACAACATACATCAAAGCTTTAGATAAAGATATGAAGAGTAACAAGTAAAGCTTTGGAAGGACATGTAACATGCATAGGCTCCCCCTACATGTATGCAATTATGTAAAGATGGAATATAAGAACATGTGAGTGCATAAGCATGTCAGAGCAAGCAATGAGTTACAAGCATCTTGGCTATATGCATCAAAGCAGATGATGTAGATAGAATAGGTGTACCTACATGTTCATGAATCCTTCTTGCAAACAATATGTGCAGCAGCAAGAGATCGTCATGCACATGAGTGTGATACATATACTTACCTTGTGGTCTTGAGCTGGCCTTGGAAGAGATGAGCTTGAGAAAACAAGGTTAGATAACACAAGAACACTCTACATAAAGCAAGTTCAGGAAACCACAAGAGTACCAAGGTTGGGATGACATGTAATGAGTGAGTACTTAGTACTTCATTTGGATATTGACATGTCCCCAAAGATTAAAGATATGCAATGAATTCCAAAGATTTTCTTCCCCTAGATATGATCTCTTTCTCCCCTGAATTTGATATTAGATAATGGGAGAAGGTAGGGTAAGAGAAAATTAGAGCAAAAAATTGTACAATCAAATATATTAACATGTCTTTCCCCTCTTAAAGACATGTGACTTCTCTCCTCTATTGTTAACAAGCATCTGGAGAAGCTAAGATGTGCTTTATCTCCCATGTGGTAATCTTTGATGTTCTCTCTCCCCCCTTTGACATCAATTTCAAAGAAGGGAATTTCTACAGTATGAGTCAAATAGGTTTGGTCCTTGAGACACAATACAAAGCAGCATGTAGTTTATGATGCGGGTAGAGGATAAGAATCATCGAGTGGAGCTGGAGAAGAAATAAAATATGGAATGGCAAAAAGTTTTCTAAACAGTGAAATCGGTAACACCGATCCATTTTCATCGGTGACACCCAGTTGGCACTGTCATGGATGGGGCATATCGGTCAGACCAGGTTAGTCCCCGTTGGCTATACCGATGAACTATCTACAAGTAATCCCTGTAGTTTGCTCTAGCCAAGAGGCATGAATCGGTGAGTCCGAGTTCAATGTAGAGGAAAAATCTTGTCAACTCAACTCACTAGGGAATTGAAATCTCACAAGGATTTGCAAGGAAATTACTAAAAGATTTGCAACGAATTAAAAAATAAAAGAGATCTAGATGAAGTTTTTTTTGAAAGGGGGAACAAGATAGCAAGAAACATGTGCAAAAACACAAAGTAAGTGAACAAAGAAACACTAGAGAACTTCATCTAGGAGGGGTCAGCAACAAAGTCACCTATGTTAGAGTATATTGACTTAGGAGTCAAGTGAGATCACTTGATCATAGGTCATACTCATCATTTAAGCTCAAAATAGGGTAACCATTTTTTGTTTAAGCATTTTGATGTATTCACATCTCGTTGAGTTGCTTTGACTGATGACTTGGGTCAAAGCTTCTCTAAGATGGAATAACATACCTCGGGTTGTGTTGATCTTGGTCATGTAGTTGAACTTGCGCTGAATGCTCAAGGTTGATGTAGTCCACCAAGAGTTGAGAGCACCACTTGTAGTTTGAGTTCATCTTCCTACATGGGTTAGTCTTGCAAGGAAGAGCACTTGTGTATCCAAAATGACGATCATGAAAATTGATACCAAATGAAATTTGATATATAGAAATTGTCAAAGGATATGTTGAGTGAGATCATCCTTCCTTGTATTCCACAACCATATAGTAGAAACTTGGTGATGTAGAGATTGCTTGAGATGTGAGTGACTTGCAATATCATAAATTTGGGCTCATCGAAGTACCTACAAGGGTTAGATAACATGCAAGGGTACAAGTATCGATCCAAGACATATGATCATCTTATTAAGAGAAATATCAAGGATTAGTCATCGAAAGGATCATGCGTTGCATGCATCTAGATGGAGTTCCTACTCCAAGTTTGAGGCATCAATGATGTTCAATTCACCTCTGAAATGGTACAACACTTTCTCATCAATCGGCTTGGTGACTATATCCGCCAATTGCTTATCGGTACGAACATGCATAATATTGATGTCTCCTTTAGCAACATGATCCCGAATGAAATGATGACGAACTTCAATATGCTTAGTCCGAGAATGTTGCATGGGATTGTCAGCTATCTTAATAGCACTTTCATTGTCACAAAGCAATGGAACATGTTTCACATGTATCCCATAATCCTTAAGCGTTTGGGTCATCCAAAGTAAATGAACACAACATGATCCAGTGGCAATGTATTCCGCTTCGGAGGCGGATAAGGATACCGAGTTTTGTTTCTTGGAGGACCAAAATACAAGGGATCTACCAAGAAATTGATAAGTACCCAAAGTGGACTTTCTATCAACCTTGTCTCCGGCATAGTTCGAGTCGGAGTAGCCAACAAGATCGAAAGAAGACCTCTTAGGATACCAAATGACAAAGTTTGGTGTATGAATTAAGTATCTCACTATCCTTTTCACAACCTTAAGATGACATTCTTTAAGGGCCGCTTGATATCATGCACACATGCACACACTTTGTCTAATATCGGGATGGGAGGCACATAGATATAACAATGAACCAATCATAGAGCGGTAAACCTTTTGGTCAACCGGTTTGCCATCCTTGGCCAAGTCAAGATGTCCACTAGTAGGCATGGCTGTTTTCATACCTTTGCATTCTTGCATGTTGAAATTCTTGAATAAGTCATTGGTATACTTTGTTTGGGAAACAAAGGTACCTTCCTTAGTTTGCTTGATTTGCAAACCAAGAAAGAATTTGAGTTCACTCATCATAGACATCTCAAACTTCTCCTACATTAGCCTTCCAAAGTTTTCACTAAAATGAGGGTTAGTTGAACCAAATATGATATCATCCACAAAAATAATTCACCATTAACCCTTTTAGTAAAAAGTGTAGAGTCAAATTTTCCAATTTCAAAGCCTTTTTCAATAAGAAACTTAGTCAAGCATTTATACCATGCTCTAGGAGCTTGCTTAAGACCATAAAGAGCTTTGTGAAGTTGGTAAACATGATTGGGTTTCTTGGGATTAGAAAAGCCGGGTGGTTATTTAACATAAACTTCCTCCTCAATTTCACCATTTAGAAAAGCACTTTTTATGTCCATTTGATATAAAGTAATGTCATGATGATTGGCATAAGCAAGTAAGATGTGTATGGACTCTCAAGTCTAGAAACGGGGGCATATGTCTCACCATAGTCTATACCTTCGACTTGAGTGTAGCCTTGAGCGACGAGACGTGCCTTGTTGCGTACAACATGTCCATCTTCATCTTGCTTATTCCGAAACACCCATTTGCTTCCAATGACATTGTGCTTCTCATCGGGCTTTTCAACCAACATCCATACTTGATTCCTCTCGAAATTGT
Source organism: Triticum dicoccoides (assembly GCF_002162155.2). NCBI lineage: Eukaryota > Viridiplantae > Streptophyta > Magnoliopsida > Poales > Poaceae > Triticum > Triticum dicoccoides. The sequence continues at coordinate 363,218,872 of NC_041383.1, forward strand.
GTAGCTCTTCATGCATAGCGTTCACCCAATCGGACCATCAAGAGCTTCTTCAACCTTCATAGGTTCAATACTAGAAATGAATGAGTAATGTTCACAAAAGTTATGCAAACGAGTTTTAGAGCGAGTAATTCTCCCAGTTTGAATATCATCAAAGATTTGTTCGACGGGATGATCTCTTAAGACTCTTGCTCGAACTCGTGAGAGCTTTTGTTTGGGTCGGGGTGGAACATCCTCTTCATTGTCTTGTTTTCCCCGTGTCCTTCTTCATTTTTGTTGGTGCTGTTGTTTTCTTGTGTAGGTGGAGAAGGAGGTTGATGAGGTTCATCTTTATGTACTTCCTCGTTTCCTTCGTCTTGAGGTTTCCACTTGTGGATGCCTCCAAGTCAGCTTGTGGTTCACCATGTTGTGAAGTTGAGGCTTCCACTTGAACGGACGAGGTACTCTCCTACACCTCCGTTGGGTGAATCTTGCCAATAGACAAGTATTGAATTGCTTCCGAGGGATCTTTCTCTCCTACATCAATTGGCAATTGCTCTACTTGTGAGCCGTTAGATTCATCAAACTTCACATCTACCGTCTCTTCAACCTTTCGGGTGAAATTTTTGTAGACATGGTAAGTGTGAGAGTTTGAGCCATAACCGAGTAGGAAACCTTCATGAGACCTAGGGGAAAATTTCGAACGACAATGGTTATCAAGAATGTAACACTTTGAGCCAAATACTCAAAAGTAGCTGACTTGGGGTTTGTTATTGGTGAGAAGCTTGTATGTCGTCTTGCCGAGAAGCTTGTGAAGATATAGTCGATTTGTTGCATGACAAGCTGTCTCAATCGCTTCCGCGCAAAAGTGTCTTGGCGTCTTGTATTCATCAAGCATCGTTCTTGCCATCTCAATGAGTGTCTGGTTCTTCATCTCAACAACTCCATTTTGCCGAGAACTCATGTGAAATCCCTTCCTCGTCAAGAAAGGTATCCACATTGGCGTTCTTGAACTCCATTCTGTTGTCACTCCAAACCTTCTTGATCTTCACTTCAAATTGATTTTGGGTGTTCCTAGCAAAGTTCTTGAAGATCTTTTGGACCTAAAATTTATCATCAAGAAAGAACACCCACGTAAATCTTGAAAAATCATCAACAATGACCAATCCGAACGACTTACCACCGAGACTCTTGTAGGCATTGGGACCAAAAAGATCCATATGAATTAGCTCGAGTGGTCTTATTGTGGTCATGATGTTCTTGACGGGATGACTTTGTCGGCGTCCTGGATATGGGGGTATCCAGCACTGCCTGCTTGCGGCCCACCACATGGCTCCATCGACGGCCTGGTACGGCCCAACTTCAGCATCAACAACTCAACACCCTCGCGAGGGGCCAAGCCTCTCGAGGCGGACGACGCCAAGACCCCCGAGGGGATCGGCCTCCTCAGGCTGGCTCTAGAGGGGCGGAGAGTTCTATGTAAGGCTTACCTCACGAGGCTCAGCTGACGTGAGTAATGACGACCAAGGCCAGGCGGGCACCAGGCGGGCGCAGAGTGCAGGTTTCCTCTTCAGTTCAAATGAGGCAAGTGATGTCTACTACGCAACCTTCTCCTTGTAGACGTTGTTGGGCCTCCAAGTGTAGAGGTTTGTAGGACAGTAGCAAATTTCCCTCAAGTGGATGACCTAAGGTTTATCAATCCATGGGAGGCGTGGGATGAAGATGGTCTCTCTCAAACAACCCTGCAACCAAATAACAAAGAGTCTCTTGTGTCCCCAACACACCCAATACAATGGTAAATTGTATAGGTGCATTAGTTCGGCGAAGAGATGGTGATACAAGTGCAATATGGATGGTAGATATAGGTTTTTGTAATCTGAAAATATAAAAACAGCAAGGTAACTAATGATAAAAGTGAGCATAAACGGTATTGCAATGCTAGGAAACAAGGCCTAGGGTTCATACTTTCACTAGTGCAAGATCTCTCAACAACAATAACATAACTGGATCATATAACTATCCCTCAACATGCAACAAAGAGTCACTCCAAAGTCACTAATAGCGGAGAACAAACGAAGAGATTGTTGTAGGGTACGAAACCACCTCAAAGTTATCCTTTCTGATAGATCTATTCAAGAGTCCGTAGTAAAATAACACGAAGCTATTCTTTCCATTTGATCTATCATAGAGTTTGTACTAGAATAACACCTTAAGACACAAATCAACCAAAACCCTGATGTCACCTAGATACTCCAATGTCACCTCAAGTATCCGTGGGTATGATTATACGATATGCATCACACAATCTCATATTATCTATTCAACCAACACAAAGAACTTCAAAGAGTGCCCCAAAGTTTCTACCAGAGAGTCAAGACGAAAACGTGTGCAAACCCCTATGCATAAGTTCACAAGGTCACTGAACCCGCAAGTTGATCACCAAAACATACATCAAGTAGATCACGTGAATATCCCATTGTCACCACAGATAAGCACATGCAAGACATACATCAAGTGTTCTCAAATCCTTAAAGACTCAATCCAATAAGATAACTTCAAAGGGAAAACTCAATCCATTACAAGAGAGTTGAGGGGGAGAAACATCATAAGATCCAACTATAATAGCAAATCTCGCAATACATCAAGATCGTACCACCTCAAGAACACGAGAGAGAGAGAGAGAGAGAGAGAGATCAAACGCATAGCTATTGGTACATACCCTCAGCCCCGAGGGTGAACTACTCCCTCCTTGTCATGCAGAGCGCCAAGATGATGAAGATGGCCATCGGTGAGGGATCCCCCCTCCGGCAAGGTGCCGGAACAGGGTCCCGATTGGTTTTTGGTGGCTACAGAGGCTTGCGGCCGAGGAACTCCTGATCTATTGTGCTCCTGGATGTTTTTGGGTTATATGGATATAAATAGGCGAAAGAAGTCGGTCAGGGGAGCCACGAGGGACCCACGTGGGTGGGGGGTGCGCCCAGGGGGTAGGGCGCGCCCTGGACCCTCGTGGCTTCCTCGAAGCTTCCCTGACATCTACTCCAAGTCTCCTGGATTGCGTTCGTTCCAAAAATAACTCTCCTGAAGGTTTCATTCCGTTTGGACTCCGTTTGATATTCCTTTCTTCGAAACACTGAAATAGGCAAGAAAACAGCAATTTGGGCTGGGCCTCCGGTTAATAGGTTAGCCCCAAAAATAATATATAAGTGTATATTAAAGCCCATTAAACATCCAAAACAAGTAATATAATAGCATGGAACAATAAAAAATTATAGATACGTTGGAGACGTATCAAGCATCCCCAAGCTTAATTCCTTCTCGTCCTCGAGTAGGTAAATGATAAAAACAGAATTTTTCATGTGGAATGCTACCTATCATATTTCTCAATGTAATTTTCTTTATTGCGGCATGAATGTTCAGATCCAAATGATTCAAGATAAAAGTTCATATTGACATGAAAACAATAATACTTCAAGCATACTAACAAAGCAGTCATGTCTTCTCAAAATAACATGGCTAAAGAAAGCTATCCCTACAAAATCATATAGTCTGGCTATGCTCTATCTTCATCACATAAAATATTTAAATCATGCACAACCCCGATCACAAGCCAAGCAATTGTTTCATACTTTGATGTTCTCAAACTTCTTAACTTTCACACAATACATGAGCGTGAGACATGGACATAGCACTATATGTGAATAGAATGGTGATTGTGGAGAAGACAAAAAGGAAGAAGATAGTCTCACATCAACTAGGCGTATCAACGGGTTATGGAGATGCCCATTAATAAATATCAATGTGAGTTAGTAGGGATTGCCATGCAACGGATGCACTAGAGCTATAAGTGTTTGAAAGCTCAACAAAAGGAACTAAGTGGGTGTGCATCCAACTTGCTTGCTCAGGAAGACCTAGGGCATTTTGGGGAAGCCCATCATTGGAATATACAAGCCAAGCTCTATAATGAAAAATTCCCACTAGTATATGAAAGTGACAACATAGGAGACTCTCTATCATGAAGATCATGGTGCTACTTTGAAGCACAAGTGTGGAAAAAGGATAGTAACATTGTCCCTTCTCTCTTTTTCTCTCATTTTTTGGTGGGCTTCTTTGGCCTCTTGTTTTTTATTTGGGCTTCTTTGGCCTCTTTTATTTTCATAAAGTCCAGAGTCTCATCCCGACTTGTGGGGGAATCATAGTCTCCATCATCCTTTCCTCACTTGGGACAATGCTCTAATAGTGAAGATCATCATACTTTTATTTACTTACAACTCAAGAATTACAACTCAATACTTAGAACAAAATATGACTCTATGTGGATGCCTCCGACAGTGTACCGGGATATGCAATGAATCAAGAGCGACATGTATGAAAGAATTATCAAGGTGGCTTTGCCACAAATACGATGTCAACTACATGATCATGCAAAAGCAATATGACAATCATGGAGCATGTCATAATAGACGGATGGTGGAAAGTTGCATGTCAATATATCTCGGAATGGCTATGGAAATGCCATAATAGGTAGGTATGGTGGCTGTTTTGAGGAAGGTATATGGTGGGTGTATGGTACCAGCAAAAGTTGCCCGTCACAAGAGAGGCTAGCAATGGTGGAAGGGTGAGACTGCGTATAATCCGTCGACAACATTAGTCATAAAGAACTCATATACTTATTGCAAAAATCTACAAGTTACCAAAACAAGGTACTACGGCATGCTCCTAGGGGGGATAGATTGGTAGGAAAAGACCATCGCTCGTCCCCGATCGCCACTCATAAGGAAGACAATCAATAAATAAATCATGCTCCAACTTCATCACATAACGGTTCACCATACGTGCATGCTACGGGAATCACAAACTTCAACACAAGTATTCCTCAAATTCACAACTACTCCACTAGCATGAATCTAATATTACCATCCTCATATCTCAAAACAATCATCAAGCATCAAACTTCTCATAGCATTCAATGCACTCTATATGATAGTTTTTATTATACCCAACTTGGATGCCCATCATATTAGGAGTAATTTCATAACCATAGCAAATACCATGCTGTTCTAAAAGACTCTCAAAATAATATAAGTGAAGCATGAGAGATCAATAATTTCTACAAAATAAAACCATCGTCGTGCTCTAAAGATATATAAGTGAAGCACTAGAGCATTCTAATAAATTCCGAATCATGTGTGTCTCTCGCAAAAGGTGTGTACAGCAAGGATGATTGTGGTAAACTAAAAAGCAAAGACTCGTATCATACAAGACGCTCCAAGCAAAACACATATCATGTGGTAAATAAAAATATAGCTTCAAGTAAAGTTACCGATAGACGGAGACAAAAGAGGGGATGCCTTCCGGGGAAGCCCCAAGCTTAGGCTTTTGGTTGTCCTTGAATTACCTTGGGGTGCCTTGGGCACCCCCAAGCTTAGGTTCTTGCCACTCTTTATTCCATAGTCCATCGAATCATTACCCAAAACTTGAAAACTTCACAACACAAGACTTAACAGAAAACTCGTAAGTTCCGTTAGTATAAGAAAATAAATTACCACTTAGGTACTATTGTGAACTCATTCTAAAGTCATAATGGTGTAATAATTACTGTATTCCAACTTCTCTATGGTTCATACCCTCCGACACTACTCATAGATTCCTCAAAATAAGCAAACAACACACAGAAAACAGAATCTGCCAAAAACAGAACAGTCTGTAGTAATTTGTAACTCTCGAATACTTCTGTAACTCCAACAATTCTACCAAATTAGAAAAACCTGAGAAATTTGTGTACCAATCCGGACAAAAAAGAATCAGATCAAAATCCCGTTTCTGTAAATTATCAAAACTACTTTACAGGGTGCGAAAGTTTCTGATTTTCAGCAGGATCAACACAACTATCAACGTAAGCTATCCTAAAGGTCTTACTTGGCACTTTATTGAAACAAAATCTATAAAACATGATTACTACAGTAGCATAATCATGTGAACACATAAAAACAGTAAAGGTAAATATTGGGTTGTCTCCTAACAAGCGCTTTTCTTTAATGCCTTTTAGCTAGGCATGATGATTTCAATGATGCTCACATAAAAGATAAGAATTGAAACATAAATAGAGCATCATGAAGAATATGACTAGCACATGTAAGTCTAACCCACTTCCTATGCATAGGGATTTTGTGAGCAAACAACTTACGGGAACAATAATCAACTAGCATAGGAAGGCAGAATAAGCATAACTTCAAGATTTTAAGCACATAAAGAGGAAACTTGATATTATTGCAATTCCTACAAGCATATGTTCCTCCCTCATAATAATTTTCAGTAGAATCATGAATGAATTCAACAATATAACCATCACATAAAGCATTTTTTCATGATGCACAAGCATAGAATTTTTATTACTCTCCACATCGGCAAAATTCTTCTCACTCGGAATAGTGGGAGTATCATAAGAGACTCAATTACTATAAATTGTTTCCATATTAAAAGAGTAATTTTCAGAAAAAGGGTAATCATAATCATGACAAGTTTTATAAATATAATCATCGCTACTTTTTATAGCATAAGTTTCATCACAATAATCATCATAAGTAGCAACTTTGTTCTCATCATAATCAATTGAAATCTCTTCCAAAATAGTGGATTCATCACTAAATAAAGTCATGACCTCTCCAAATCCACTTTAATAAATTTTATAAGATTCAACACTCTCCAAAATAGTGGGATCATTACTTCCTAAAGTTGACACTCTTCCAAACCCACTTTCATCAAAATAACCATCATAATAGGAGGCATGCTATCATCATAATAAATTTGCACATCAAAACATGGGAGGCTAAAAATATCATCTTCATTAAACATAGCATCCCCAAGCTTGGGACAAACATTAATTGCAGCAAATATATTCTCAAACATGTCATTCTCATGAAACATAGCATCCCCAAGCTTGGGCCTTTTCATATCATAAGCAATCACTCTCATCATTAATAGTATGGGTAGCACCAATAGTATAGCAATTATCATCATCACAATGAGTAATAGGAGAAACATCATTTGGGAGGCATACCTTTCTACCTTTGCTTCTCCGTCTTATCTTTTTCTTCTTCACATCATGTGTGGGTTTAACCCTCTTTTTTGAGATCCTTATTAATGAGATTGGTTGAATAGAAAGCTCCTCCTCGTTACCTGATTCATCATAAGAAATAATAGGAGGATATTGGGAAGGCTCTTCCCTTTCATTAGTATTCTCTTCATCTTCTATTTGTTTTATTTTCTTTATGTAATTGGAAACATAAGGGTTTTCAATGCAATTCACCGCACAATACATAAATATTTCTTCTAGATGAAAATCAAGAACTTTATCAAGGACAAATTCTAGCATATCTTTAGTTATACTTTTTATTTCTTCATAGCCCAAAAGCAAACTATGTTCATTATGATGTGCAAGGGAATCAAGACATCACAATTTTTTGACAAGATACGATCATGAAACAATTTGCATTGGGGATTTAAATGATCACATTCATTGCAAAGTTCACAAGGATGGCAAAGAAATTTTAAATTTTCAGCACAAGCATCTAGCCTTTCTTGCAACCATTTAGTTTCTAAATACTTATGCCTCTTGCAAAATCTATCTTCCCTATTTGATGTGTACTTGCAAACTCTATGCACTCCACAAAAGTTGACATGCTTATAAGAGACATTTTCATCATGACTAGTGCAATCATCATTAGTACTATGGATATTCAAAGAGTTCATACTAAAAACATTGCAATCATGCTCATCATTCAAAGATTTAGTGCCAAACATTTTATAGACTTCTTCTTCTAGCACTTGAGCACAATTTTCCTTTCCATCATTCTCACGAAAGATATTAAAAAGATGAAGCATATGAGGCAAAGTAGATTCCATTTTTTTGTAATTTTCTTTTATAGACTAAACTAGTGATAAAACAAGAAACAAAAAGATTTGATTGCAAGATCTAAAGATATACCTTCAAGCACACACCTCCCCGACAATGGCGCCAGAAAAGAGCTTGATGTTTACTACGCAACCTTCTCCTTGTAGATGTTGTTGGGCCTCCAAGTGCAGAGGTTTGTAGGACAGTAGAAAATTTCCCTCAAGTGGATGACCTAAGGTTTATCAATCCATGGAAGGCGTAGGATGAAGATGGTCTCTCTCAAACAACCCTGCAACCAAATAACAAAGAGTCTCTTGTGTCCCCAACACACCCAATACAATGGTAAATTGTATAGGTGCACTAGTTCGGCGAAGAGATGGTGATACAAGTGCAATATGGATGGTAGATATAGGTTTTTGTAATCTGAAAAATATAAAAATAGCAAGGTAATTAATGATAAAAGTGAGCGTAAACGGTATTGCAATGCTAGGAAACAAGGCCTAGGGTTCATACTTTCACTAGTGCAAGATCTCTAAACAACAATAACATAACTGGATCATATAACTATCCCTCAACATGCAACAAAGAGTCACTCCAAAGTCACTAATAGCGTAGAACAAACGACGAGATTATTGTAGGGTACGAAACCACCTCAAAGTTATCCTTTTTCATCAATCTATTCAAAAGTCCCTAGTAAAATAACACGAAGCTATTTTTTCCGTTCGATCTATCATAGAGTTCGTACTAGAATAACACCTTAAGACACAAATCAACCAAAACCCTAATGTCACCTAGATACTCCAATGTCACCTCAAGTATTTGTGGGTATGATTATACGATATGCATCACACAATCTCAGATTCGTCTATTCAACCAACACAAAGAACTTCAAAGAGTGCCCCAAAGTTTCTACCGGAGAGTCAAGACAAAAATGTGTGCCAACCCCGATGCATAAGTTCACAAGGTCATTGAACCCGCAAGTTGATCACCAAAACATACATCAAGTAGATCACGTGAATATCCCATTGTCACCACAGATAAGCACATGCAAGACATACATCAAGTGTTCTCAAATCCTTAAAGACTCAATCCAATAATATAACTTCAAAGGAAAACTCAATCCATTACAAGAGAGTAGAGGGGGAGAAACATCATAAGATCCAACTATAATAGCAAAGCTCACGATACATCAAGATCATACCGCCTCAAGAACACGAGAGAAAGAGAGAGACAGAGATCAAACACATAGCTACTGATACATACCCTCAGCCCCGAGGGTGAACTACTCCCTCCTCGTCATGGAGAGCGTCGGGATGATGAAGATGGCCACCGGTGAGGGATCCCCCCTCCGGTAGGGTGCCAGAACAGGGTCTCGATTGGTTTTTGGTGGCTACAGAGGCTTGCAGCGGTGGAACTCCCGATCTATTATGCTCCTGGATGTTTTTGGGATATATGGATATATATAGGCGAAATAAGTCGGTTAGGGGAGCCACGAGGGGCCCACGAGGGTGGGGGCACGCCCAGGGGGTAGGGCGCGCCTTGGACCCTCGTGGCTTCCTCGAAGCTTCCCTGACGTCTACTCCAAGTCTCCTGGATTGCGTTCGTTCCAAAAATAACTCCCCGAAGGTTTCATTCCATTTGGACTCCATTTTATATTCTTTTTCTTTGAAACACTGAAAGAGGCAAGAAAACAACAATTTGGCCTGGGCCTCCGGTTAATAGATTAGTCCCAAAAATAATATAAAAGTGTATAGTAAAGCCCATTAAACATACAAAACAAGTAATATAATAGCATGGAACAATCAAAAATTATAGATTCGTTGGAGACGTATCAGCAAGCCACAGGCGCGGAGTCCCGAGGAATCAGCCAAAGGTTTCCATTCCGGTGCAACAAGACCAAGACCGCTAGGACGGCAGGACGGAGGTCATCGACGAGCCCACCGCGGCGCCACGCCCAGAGGCTTTTCGCAAGCGAAGAATACTTTTGTCAGGATAAGTTGTACTACTTGTCCCCTTTCAAATCCGGTTGTTGTGGGATCCCTTCTCGCTAAAATTTGGGAAGAGGACCAAGGCCACTATAAATAGGACTAGCCACCACCATAGTGGCAAGATAGGCTGAACTAGCTCACACCTCACCAGCTCCCTTGAGCTCAAGAACACCTCACCTCCTGAGGCCAGTTCATCCACTATACTAGTTCATCCTCAGCCCACCGAGGAAGTCCACCAAAACGCTGGAATAGGGTATTCCACCGCAAGGTGGCCCGAACCAGGATAAACTGTTGTGTCTCTTTGTCTTTTTGAGCTTGTCGCGCTAGGCCTAGGAGGATCGCAAGTAGGCAGGCTGAGTAGGTTGAGATCTCCACACGCACCCCAGAGTACGAACCTCTCAATGGTTTGCGGAACCCATAATCCAACATTTGGCGTGCTAGGTAGGGGTGCGTCGGAATCTCCTACCTCGACCGCCAGATCGCACCGCCGGCCCCGATGGCGGGCGCTTCTCCGTCGACCCAGCCGACACGCACTCCCAGAGAAGCGCCTGGGCTGCGCGGTTTCACCCTCTCCCTGCGGCAGGTGCAGTGTCCGTCCAAGTTCTGACCAGAGATGCCGCCACGTTATGACTTAGCAGCGGATCTGGTCGCCTTTCTTCAAGCATGAGAGGAGGCAGTCTGGGCGGCCGGCGGAGACTATAAGGTGAAGGCCAACTGGCTCCCCATGGCCCTTGTAGGCGCACCACGTGCTTGGTTACTCAATCTGCCAGCATCCTCTGTGGCCTCCTGGGAAGAGCTACGCGACCTCTTCTTCGCTCGCTATGCGGCACCGGCGCCCCCGGTCATCGCAGCTCTCCTAGGTGTCTCGCAGGCACCATCCTCCGACCGCCACATCAAGTAGTTCTAGCAGCAAGTAAGCGCCACACAGGTGGGCTCGGGGGCTCCCCCGGGCTAGATGGCGCCCAAGGCCGACCTCACCTTCGGCCTCGAGGATCATCCCACCACCATGACGGGAGCAGGCGCACTCCCAATGCTTTGCACCCCCACCATCTGCAACGTGGCGGTCACAAAAACCCTCATCAACGGTGGAGCCAGCCTCAACATGCTCTCCCCGGAGGCATTTGGCCTGATGCACATGCCGCCTAGCCGGTTCCGCCCCTCCAAGCTTTTCTCCGGGGTCGGCGGCGGCTCCACCAGCCCCCTAAGGTAGATCCGCCGCCCTGTCACCTCCGGAACATGCGACAACTACCACACCGAGCTCATCGACTTCGACATCGCCAGGATCGACCTGCCGTACAATGCCATTCTGGGGTACCCGGCCTTGGCCCAGTTTATGGCTGCGATCCACCCTGCGTACAACCTCATGAAGATGCCCGGCAGCAACGGTGTCCTCACGGTAGCGGGGGACACCAAGGGCGTGCTGCAGGCCCTCAAGCTCGCCCTGAGGTCAGTCGCGTCCACGCTGCCCGACGAGAAAGGGGGTCAGGAGGCCCCAGAAGTAGCGCCGGCCAAGAAGAAGCAATTGTTCTCCCATGATCGAGCCAAGACGAAGCAAGTGCTGGTCTGTGAGGATGGAGCAGCCAGCATCACCTTCACCATAGGGGCTGGCCTCCCTAGGGACCAAGAGGAGGCATTGCTCAACTTCCTGCGAGCCAACAAGGATGTATTCGCTTGAGAACCCAAACACATGGCTGGGGTCGCATGGGGAATAATCGAGCACCACCTGAGGGTATGCCCAAACGTGCGACAAGTGAAGCAGAAGGCTCGTCGCCAGTCCACCAAGAAGCAAGCCTTCATCGTCCAGGAAACCCACAAGCTACAAGCCGCAGGGGTCATCAGAGAGGTGCGATAACCGAGTGGCTGGCGAAGCCCGTCATCGTCCCCAAGAAAGAAGGGAAGGAGCGTATGTGTGTCGACTTCACCAACCTCAACAAGGCCTGCCCGCAAGATCCCCTCCCTCTCCCTCGCATTGACCAGATCGTAGACTCCACCACCGAATGCGACCTGTTGTGCTTCTTGGATGCCTTCTCAGGCTACCACCAGATCAAGATGGCCATGCAGGATGTGGAGAAAATGGCGTTCCTGACCCCCTGCGGGGTGTACTGCTACACCTGCATACCCTTCGGGATGCATAATGCCGGGGCAACCTTCCCGCGACTGATGCATATCGCCCTAGGCTCGCAGCTCGGGAGGAACGTAGAGGCCTATGTTGATGATATAGTGGTGAAGTCTTGGGAGGCCAGGACCCTGATAGCAGATCTTGAGGAGACGATTTCCAGCCTGCGCAAGGTGGATCTTTGGCTTAATCCAAAGAAGTGTGTGTTTGGGGTTCCCTCTGACAAGCGGCTGGGCTTCTTGGTGTAACACAGAGGGATCGAGGGCAACCTAGAAAAGGTCAAGGCGATAGAGGACATGAGCCCCCCACAGACCCTGAAGGAGATGCAAAAATTGGTGGGTTGCGTAACCTCGCTTGCGCGTTTCGCTTCCAAGCTGGGGGAGCGCGCCCTCCCGTTCTTCAAGCTGATGAAAAGGAAGGAGCCGTTTGAGTGGACCCCGGAGGCGTACGCAACCTTTCAAGACCACAAGAGATATTTGACCAGCCCGCCAGTGATGGTGGCACCACGCCCTCTCGAGCCCTTGGTGCTCTATCTGGCAGCCACCCCTCACTCAGCCAGCGCCGCTTGGTAACACTGAGGAAGGAACGCCCATCCAAGAAACCTCAGTAGGATGCACAACCATCGAGCAAAGCACATCACCCTCAGGACGATGTGCCTGGGGCCTCGACCGACCCCATGGCCATCGAGGATCCCGAGGGCGGACCTCACGAAGCCATGAAGACCCGTGCCCTCACAAAGAACAAGACTCCGCTGATGCCTCCCCACTCGTCGAGCACCCTGTCTACTTCATGAGCACGGTACTGAGGGAGGCCCGGGCGCGCTACTCCATGCCTCAAAAACTCGTGCTCGCACTCCTGGTCACCTCCGAAAATTGTGCCACTACTTTTAAGGCCACCACATCAAGGTTGTTTCGGCGTACCCGCTAGAGAGGGTGCTCCGGAGCCCGAATGCCGCCAGGCAAGTTTCCGAATGGAACATCGAGCTTCAGGCGTTCAACCTCGAGTTCAACACCACTAGAGTCATTAAGGGTGTGGCCCTCGCGGACTTCGTGGCCGAGTGGACTGACACTCCCGACCGCGGAGTAAGCGAGGACCACTCCCTCTTGCCAGGAGACGAGGAACCAGACGGGTGGAACATGTATTTTGACGGAGCATTCGCGCGATAAGGCGCGGGAGCAGGGGCCGTCCTCATCTCGCCCACCAAGGACAAGCTCTACTACGTGGTGCAGCTTTGCTTCCAGCAGGGCGAGAAGGTCTCCAACAACATTGCGGAGTTCAAAGGCTTGCTCGCGGGGCTCAGGTCCACGACAGCACTGGGGGTGAAGGGCCTCATCATCAAGGGTGACTCTCAACTCCTCGTCAACTTCTCCAACAAGGATTACACGCCCAAGGACGAGCATATGGAGGCATACCTAGAAGAGGTGTGCGAGATGGAGAAAGATATTCATGGGCGTGGAGCTGCAGCACATGCTGCAGAACGAACAAGGAGGCGGATGACATCGCCAAGAGAGCCTCCCGCGGGCTCCCTCAGGAGCCGGGGTTGTTTGAGGAGCGGCTCTTCAAGCTGTCTGCGGCTCCCCCCACTGCGACTCTGACATCGCCTTAGGAGGGTTTGCCTCAGGCACCTGAGACGGGCGCCCCAGCCTATGGCCACCCCTCGGGGGCCCGCCTGCTGCTTGCGCTCGAGCCTCAGGAGGGGTGCTGGACTAGAGAGATCAAGGCGTACCTGCTTTAAGGGACCCTGCCAGAGAAGGAGGAGGAAGCCGAGCGCGTAGCACGTCAAGCCACCGCGTACTGCATCCAGGATGGTGAGTTATATCGCAAGAGGCCCAATGATGTTTCATTGCGATGCATCTCGAGGGAACAGGGGCGTGAGCTGCTAGCGAACAAACATGGTGGGAACTGCGGGTGTCATTCCTCGTCACGCACTCTGATGGGCAAGGCATTCCATAGCAGCTTCTACTGGCCCACCGCGCTCAACGACGCTGCTGAGCTGGTGCGCTCTTGTGAAGCATGCCAGTTTCACGCCAAGCAAATCCACCATCCCGCGCAGGGCCAACACACAATCCCGCTCACATGGACATTCGCGGTCTGGGGGCTAGACATCTTGGGGTCGTTCCCTCGAGCGCCAGGAGGCTACCGGTACCTCTATGTCGCCATCGACAAGTTCACCAAGTGGGCGGAGGTAGAAGCCGTGCGCACTATTCCAGCTGGATCAACCGTCAAGTTCATGAAGGGAATCGTGTGTAACAGCCCCAAAATTGGGTTATCAATTTTTGTGTTTTTATTTCTTCCTGGCACTCATTTTCCAAATATTTCCCCTAAGTTTTGCTAATGACTCTGAGACTTCTTTTCATTTCCAACCTTTCAAAACTTGCTCATGTCTTTTTCAGTGGGCAAGACCTCATTTGCATCATCTCAAACCCTCTCAAACCCTAATTCCAAATTATTGGGATTTGAATATGCCCTTTTGTGATTTCAAAGGGGCCATCATTTTCCTTGATCTGTTGATCATCCCATCTGTTCCTAGAGACCCTCCTATCCTTTTCAACCTTGGATATGCAAAAATACTGCCAAGTCCCATGCAGTATTTTTGAATTATGATTTATTCCTTTTCTTGCCTTTCCGAGGAATAAAATCTAAAGGCATAGCTAGCCATCTCCTAAATTCATGTGAATTGGTGGAGTTGATATTTATGCCTAGTCCAAGCATTGGCAAATATATTGGACATAATTAAATAAGGAAATTGCCTTTTCCTATTTAATATCAATAATGCATTTCTGCCATTTTCTAGAGGAACTACTATTTTTATAGCAGAGAAAATTCCCACATAAATTGTGGAGCTTGTCCTTGCTATATAATCACTAGTTCCATCATTATATCATGTTCCACAAATCAAAAATTGGGCACATGATCCAATGCAAGTTTCTTCCTTCTCTGAAATTTTTCAAAGGAAGTGCTTTATTCCTAATTCCTATTGAGCTGCAAATTGGTAGGGTGATTAATATTGATATATCACCCATGGATACCAAAGATGATCTCAATCCATTCATCCTAGCTCCCAGTGCAATTTTTTAAAGTTTCTGACTAGAATGCAACTTTGTGAAGGAAGTACCTTCATGGAGTTTCCAAATGGGATGAAACTTTGCTATCCTCTCAAGTATTCAAAATCATTAGCCATCCAAATTCAGCTCATTTCATTGATCTATGTGAGCACATGCGCAATTCTTGTTTTCTGTCCAAATTTTCAGTTTGTGAAGCAAGTATATTTTATCTTGCTCCATTATGGCTGAAAATATTTCCAAGCCTTCTCCTGTAAATATAACCCACCTACCCAAGAGTTTGGCTCATTTCATGTAGCCAACATTTTCCTAGAATTTCCCCAAATTCCTGATCTGAAGTGATGCTTGTGAAACAAGTACCAATTTGGCAAGTCCAGTGGGTATGATCTTTTTATAGCATCTACATATGACCGAATCATGAGGATTTGCCAAGTTATAGCTCAAGCCAACACTCCTAGTGAGTGATCCTTCCTCATTTGTTTTCTGGACATATTTTAGCAGTTACAAAGCAACTATGTTAAATAATTGTCCTAATGGTCTCATAATTTCCAGGACCATAGTCCTTGCTACCCTAAGACTCCCAGACATCAATTTTACCTTTGAACCTCTATGGTTTTATCTCTAGGATTTTGCCAAGTTTGCAACAACAAACTTCTGAAGCTTAGTTTACTCAGCTCCCTTTGTCTTTGCCCGTTTCTTTACCATGGTAATACTCTAACATGGAGGGACTACGCTATAGACATGAGCTGGCATCATTAAAGAATCCAGAGCACGCCTTGTCCATGGTGACCACAAGAGCAGCCAGCCAAAACGGTGGTCTATGCACTGTACTGGCCGGCAGCGCTGCTCCAACCGGCTCTGGCCTCGCCATTAATGTCCTACAGTTCCCCCTCGGCGTCCTCTTCCCTCTGGACCGCTCGCCCCCTCTGTTTTCTTCTCCGACGAGCCGTGCCAATGACCGAGCAGTGCACGCTCGTGAGCTCGTCTTCTTCCTCGCCCATGTCCTCTTCCTTCTCTCGTCTCCAAGTGCTGCTCGTCTTCGTGACTCTTTGGAGGTCGTCCGCTTCCCCCATCATCGGCTTCCCGTGGCTCCTACTGAGCTTTGGCCGCGCCTGCCGATGTTGCGCTCATCGCCAGCGCACGGACATGTCGCCTGCCACGTGCCACTTCTGCCCCCTCCCTCTCGAGCCCTTCCCGCGGCTATATAAGCATCCCTCGAGCTCCCTCGTAGCCCACAAGCCGCCCCAAGCCGCTCATTCCTCCCCGGAGCCCTTCTCCGATACCCACCATCGCCATGGCCACCGCCTCGGGTTCCGCTTGATTCTAGCAACCCCGAGCGCCCCTCGCCATCCCTCCTCCATCAGCGCATTCCCCAGGGTCCGGCGAGTCTTCCCGTGCTCGTTCCCCTCCTCATCCCCCACCAGAGCATCTACCTCGCCGGCGGCCGAAGCCCTTCTCCGCCGCGAGCCCTTATGCTCCTTTACCAGTCCTCCTCGCTGGAAACGGAGACCCCCATGGGATGCGCCACTCCTCGGGGAGCACGCCGGTGGCCGGTGCCTCGCCGGAGGTGGCCCGTGTTGTCGGGGCTCGTCGCCGGAGCGCAGCCTTCCTCTCCACCGTGGGCGTGCGTCGGGGGGAAGAAGGGGACGGCCAGGAGGAGGCGTTGACCTCGCCAGGCGGGCTCCACGCTTTTCCCTGACCCCACCTAGCAGCGACCCAGGCGCCCAGCCCCGCCTCTGCCGTGTTGACCAGTCTTGCCTGCGTGGATAAGTGGCGGCACCCCCACCGCGAAGCAGTTTCCCTGCGAGGAAAGCGTATTCTAGGTTAGAACGTTTCCCATTTCAGAAAGCATATTTTCCCCTTCTTCGGCTAGAAATACATTTTCCCTCTGGAAAATGTATTCTCAGAAAAGACACGGTCTGTTTAAACTGCTAGGGACCTGTTTGTAGAAATATTTTTATAGACTAGTCCCTAAGCATTAAACGTCCGTATCTTTTTACCCATAACTCTGAATGAGGTGATTCCAACGCTCAATTTCTCTGTTCGTCGAGCCCTTTTCGATGGGACCATTTTCTTGATGTTTGCACATTCTGAAAATGATCATTTTGCCCTTGTCCGTAAAAAGCCCCCTCCAAGAGAGAACTGTTTCCGACAAATCTTTCTGCGATCGTTTCACACTTCTTCCCGGAGTATTTGTCGACCCCCAGGGAAGCCAACCTCGTGTCATGAGCCCCGAACGTGCATGTTGACTTTGCTTGCATCTTGTGTGTGTGTAGTTGCAATTGTTTCTTGTCGTTTTCGTTTGCAGTTACTCCTTTATGCTTAACATGCATGCTTGTGTTTTCATGATATCTTTTGGCATGATAACTAGAATATTGTTATTGATAATGCCATGCCACTACTCTACTTTATTTTCATGACATCATTATAAAATGTTATGATGATTGTAATACACCGTTGATATGCTAGTACTTGGTATTGTCATGTTCTTTGTGCTATAATTGTTCACTTGAGAAGCGTGGTATGTTATTAAAGCATTCGTATGTTGCATGCTAGTTGTTGCATTCATGTTAAAAATGCTTGCATGATGATTGATGATGGAGGAGTTAATAATATGACTTAATAACAAACCTCCTCCGTCATCGATGGGATCGAGTCATATTGATACGGAGCATCCCACGTTCATCTCCATGTACACCTTCATAGCACATCAAGCCCCAAGTGGACCTACCGGACTTAAGGTGAACCCGCTCCTCTTCAAGATTTACATGAATATCCATAGGACTTGGCGGCTAGCTCACCATGGAACATTGTGCATCTTCAGGTACGAGGACGACCGCCGCCAAGCAGCTAAGGAGCTTCCCGGAGGCCAAGGAGAAGGACCCCAAGGCCACAAGAAGGAAGAAGGAGGGCGACAAGATCGATTCAGCACCTCCCAGGCGACCCCGTGCCCACTGGCCTCGAAGACCCCGTGTGCACGGGCTACTCAGAGAGTCTGCGCTGGAGCACCCCGTGCGCACGGGCCTGTACCGTGCCCACGGGACCCCCGTGCGCACGGGCCCAACTTACCCCGTGTGCACGGGCCCTACAGGATGGACGGCTGTGAGCTGCTGTTTGGGCCTCCTCTTCATCCATTTCGTCCCCATGACTATATATTCCGTACCTAGACCATTTGTTAGGGTTAGCAAAGGATATGTTAGACATATGAGTGCTTTGCTCCATGGATCCACTCCACTAGGAGATCAAGACCTCCTCTTGGAGTGACCTAGCTCAAGACCCCCTTGTGGGAAGGATCTATCTAGATCATCAAGCCCTCATCTCCTTCATAGGATTTGGGATGAACTCTACCATTTATCTTATTTCCCTTTGTTGTTCATGTACCTTGTGGATCTTATGTGTTTGATTGTCTAGTGGATGTGTGATTTGACTTGTTCTTGAGTGCTCCTCTTGTTTTCCCTCCTTTGTTCATCTTGTACTTGGGGATTCCACCTCCAATTCGTGAGAGATCTTCTCTATAGGGTTCCACCCTACATCATATGGTATCATGAGCCATGGTTTCTCACGAAATTGGAGCCCCCTCTTTGTTTTCTAGCTTAGTTTTGTTTGATTTCGTCCTAAATCCGAAAATCCCCACCAAAAATAGCCCCAAATTTTTTTGTGATTTGTTGGTTTAGTGTGATTTTGTTGGATTTGATCCATGAATTTGGTGTTTAGCAAGTAGATCCACCCCTCTACCACCTTCCCTTACCTTCCATCCCTCGAATTTGACCTCACCTTGGTTTTTTCCCACGGATCCGGAGCTGTTCATCCGCTCCTCGAGGACCCCGTGCACACGGGCCATCGGGACCCCGTGCACACGGGACCCCCGTGCACACGGGCAAGCCAGACCCCGTCGCACGGCCCTTCCAGTGCGCTTCGGCCACTGCCCCACCACCCCACACCACCCCTACCCCCAGCTACACCCCATCCACGAGATCCATCCACTTGGAGCCCAAATCGCCAAGAAATCAGCCACACCCGCGAGTCCCAGGTGACCCCGTGCCCTCGATACGTGTACCGTGCGCACGGGACCCCGTGCGCACGGCCCTCCCAGAAACAGCCGCGTGCAGTTCACCATTTCGGCCATATCTTCCACATCCGGAGTCCGATTTTCGCGTTCTTTAGCTCGTTGAGCAGCTATTGACATCCACCATCCACCTAGATAGGTTCCCACACCATTTGACTCCATCAAAATTTTGACATTTTGGCATCTTTGCCTAGGCCTTCCACCATATCATCCGCAAAACCACCATAGCCTTCCGCAACCTAACCCATTTTACTCCATTTAGCATTTGTGGTTGTTTGAGTGGCGACGTGAGTCTCCTAAGGTGTTTCGGCTACTTAGGGACATTTGCTTCTTCACAAACCACCACTACTTCCACATTGCCATTTCCACTTCCACCATTTGACATTTTTCATTTGAGATTTTGAGTTTGCGGTTTTTTACCGTTTCCTAAGGTGTTTCGGCTACTTAGGGATGGGTCTACATCATCTTGGTATCTACATCAAGAACACCGCTACTCATCATCGCAAAGGACGGTAACCTCGACGATACCATTGTATATTCCCCTTGCAATTGCATTGATAACCCCTAGCCCATTTTGCGTCACTTACCTATCGAGACTAGCCATTTGAGTATTGCCGGCAACGTTACTTGTGCACATTAGTGATCCACCATTCCATTGCATACATACCATATCATATTGGTATCATATCATCCATTGTGTCACAAGTTTGTTCCCGCATATATACAATTGCTATCTTAGTTTGTGCATTGTGCAAAAGTGGCCATTGAAAAAAAAAGAAGAGAAAAAGCTTTTAAGCAAAAAGAGAGCAAAGAGCTCGTGAGCAAGTGCCATAGCATCATACCCCATTGCACATAAGATTGTCATATCCGATCATCTTGGATCATCTTGAGAGAAACACTGGGAACCATACATACATAGCATACTTGGGATAGAAGTTTATCTATTTTGCATCTTATAGGTTGTGCACAAGTGTCGTATCCGCCTATTGAGCAATCATGCTAGCATCTCTCTTGAGTTGTGCAACACGAGCATTTTCCGTGGACTCCACATTTTGTGCTCATTCCTTGGTTGCACGACCCCATTTATCTATCCGTGTGTGTGTTTTCGTGTACCTCATTTGCTATTGGTCTACTTGTTTCACTTGCGAATTTGTGAATCTTTTCCAGCATTATTGACTCTTGCTAACATTTTGCATCAAATTTTTGTGCCACTATCCTCACCGAGCTGTACCATAAGCCTTTACTTGTAGGTGTGAGTGAACAAGTCCGGTACCAATTCCACTATTCTTTCATTTCACATTGAGTGATACAAGATACATCCTCAACTTTGGGAAAAGGTAACTTGGTATTGTTTATCTCATTTCCTACTCACCTCTACTCGAGTCTTGTGATGGATAGGCAAGGCATTTCCTCTCCGGTCTACAACAACAACGACGGCATGAACGACTACATCACCAAAAGGTCCATCTTCGGACTACGACAAGAAATGCAAGGAGCACAATCAAGATTGCAAGAGCGTATCGAGAACCTCTCCATCGACATTCATCTCTCCGAAGCAAGGAAAAGGGACTACATCGACAACAAGCTTGTCGCACAAAAGGAGGAGCAAGATGCGAGGATCGAAGAGATTAGAGCTTTGATCAAGTCTTCTTCCACTTCATCATCCTCAAGACGATGACTCGAGCCACAAGTCTTCGGAGCGCGAAAAAGATGCAAGTGCAAATCATCCTCGTCCACATCTACATGGCGACCACCATCACGTTCGTGATCCACATCATCATGAAGGGCAAGTCACCTCCAAGCATCATGTGCACGACGACGACGAACGACATCTACTACGAGCTCAAGCACGACAACAACATCATCATGATGAAGATGCTCCACAAGCGCAAGTGCACAAGTCCCAACAAGCCCTACTTCATGCCAAGTCAAAGCTTCATAAGCACAAGAGAAGACCGCGAGACGAGCACCACCAAGACGGTGCTACGGCTACACCAACCACTTTGGCATCTTCGCCAAGTGCTATCGAGGCATCTTCGCCTTTGGACGTACGGCATCTTCGCCTACTTCCCACGAGTACGCCTACAACGATTTCATCATGTCCAAGGCGACCACCTACGAGCGAGGGCGACACTTCCATCTTCGGAAGCCCCTCATGGACGATGGTCGAGCAAGGGCCATCCCCTTCGACTACGGCGACAAGCGCGAACCTCTTCAACAACATGAAGATGGTGCCCATATTGGACTCATCCTCCGAGTCAAGCTACGAGACCGCGCATGGAGACTTCAGCCACCATATTGAGAGTGAGAGTGACTTCACCACTATCCCCATATATGATGAGCCGCACCAATTCCCATGTGAGGAGAGCCACCATCACCACCACTTGAGTGATTTGAGTGCCTCCACAATATGCGACATTGAGTGCACATAGCTTGAGGGAGTGAGTGAGCCACCGCCACATAGAGAGAGTGAGATAGTTGATGAGGCATATGAGGCCATATTGGTTTCTAACAACTTAACCTCTACCTCTATTGTGTCTTCTCATTTGGTGCTAGGTCCCATATATGATGACGCGCCAATCCTCGACGACTTCGTCCTCCCTTTGGACATGACGATGGCCATGGTGGAATATGATGCACCCCCCACATGGTTCCATCAAGATGAAGATGACAACGAGACGATCTTCAACACCTCACCTGCAACACACGAGCGACGCTCCAAAGGTAACATAGGTGATGGTGCTTCTCTTGTCCCACTAGTGGACTCTCTTGACAACGATTGCTCCCATGACGTTGACCCACCTATTACCATGCTTCATGCTAGTGAAACTTCTTCATGCCTTGACTTACCTATTTATGATGAATATGATGATGAGCATGTTGAGTTGCCTAGTTGTGATGCTATGCTTCATAGGATATCTTGTGAAAATTCTATTGGTCACATCATGTTTGACAATCCATTGAACTTGTCATATGCTATGAGTGAGATCTCCCATATTGCATCATTTCAATCTCAACATAGTAACTATGCATGCCCCATTAAAATAAATCCCATTTGCACTTATGGCATAGATGATGAGATGATGGTCATTGGCTTTTGCTTCTCTTGTGATGATATTGCCATGCTTCCTTTACATGATTTGCGCAATTCATCTACTATGTCATGCCATGATCACATTGTTCCAAATATGCATTGTTTTGGATGTTGTCAATATTCTCCATGTGATGTTACCACTATTGCTCATGAGGAGACCCCCATAGTTTCCTCATACATATTAGGAGATCTTGATACATTTCATACTTTGCATGATTTCCATGATTGCTTGCACCATATGCATTCCATGAATAACAATGCTCTAGATATTTCCCATGATGCATTACACAATTTGAGTCTCCAATATACCATACATACTAACAAACCTCTCATGATGGATGACATGTTTCTATATCACGCATCTCATTTATTTGAGCATTGGCTATTTTGTGCTCACCGACACATGCACGTATGCATCATGATGGATGATGTGTACATCTACCACGCACACACAATTTTTACTTTGACTTTGTTTTGTGTAGGTACTCATGTATACTCGTCAACCTCTCAATCCCAAGAGTTGACGAAATGAGCTCTTGAGAGCAACGATGCTTTGGGATCCCATGGACTATCCTCACCACTGTCCCCTTCGCGCAAGGACTACGCACAACTCCTCTACTTGGCTCTCACACGGCTATGGGCCATTTACCATTTGTCACATTATGCTCATTTTACCGTGTTCACTTTGCATGCTATGCTTGCTTCTATGCCTTTGCCATGCAATTGTGACCCTTGCTTGCATCTACCCATGTTTCATCATTATGCTACTTCTATGTGTATTTGCATGCTTGGTGGAGATCCTTGTTGCTTTTGCCATGTTTATCATGTGCCTCATGCTATTGATACTATTTTGCTCATATCTTGCCTTTATGCTTGTGATATGTCATGTGCATTATTCATGCCCACTATTTGCACACATGACATGATTGCCATGATTCCTTCTAGTATGTTGCATCTTCACACTACTAGCATGCTTGACTTGATTGCTATGATTGCTTGCTATGTTGCATCACCCATGTTCCACTATCACTTGCTTTCTTGGGTTGATGACATATATGCATACACTTGTTCTCGCATCATATGCCTACATACTATGAAATGCTCCCTTGTCCTTTCTTATGATGAGAATGATGCATACACTTGTTGGGAATCTCGCCCCTCGAATGATAGTCTTGCTTTTGCACTAACCTCATTTGTTTTTCCAAGTGTTTCTCATGTTCTTTCACTTTGAAGGATTCACAAGGCATCGACATCGACCTATGGTACATCCATGCCTACCGTGTACATGGCGATACGGTTTATGATCCGAGGTCGGATCTTTTCAAAGGGGAAGGAGATGATACGGAGCATCCCACGTTCATCTCCATGTACACCTTCATAGCACATCAAGCCACAAGTGGACCTACCAGACTTAAGGTGAACCCGCTCCTCTTCAAGATTTACATGAATATCCATAGGACTTGGCGGCTACCTCACCACGGAACGTTGTGCATCTTCAGGTACGAGGACGACCGCCGCCAAGCAGCTAAGGAGCTTCCCGGAGGCCAAGGAGAAGGACCCCAAGGCCACAAGAAGGAAGAAGGAGGGCGACAAGATCGATTTAGCACCTCCCAGGCGACCCCGTGCCCACGTGCCTCGAAGACCCCGTGCGCACGGGCTACTCAGAGAGTCTGCGCTGGAGCACCCCGTGCGCACGGGCCTGTACCGTGCCCACGGGACCCCCGTGCGCACGGGCCCAACTTACCCCGTGCGCACAGGCCCTACAGGATGGACGGCTGTGAGCTGCTGTTTGGGCCTCGTCTTCATCCATTTCGTCCCCATGACTATATATTCCGTACCTAGACCATTTGTTAGGGTTAGCAAATGATATGTTATACATATGAGAGCTTTGCTCCATGGATCCAATCCACTAGGAGATCAAGACCTCCTCTTGGAGTGACCTAGCTCAAGACCCCCTTGTGGGAAGGATCTATCTAGATCATCAAGCCCTCATCTCCTTCATAGGATTTGGGATGAACTCTACCATGTATCTTATTTCCCTTTGTTGTTCATGTACCTTGTGGATCTTATGTGTTTGATTGTCTAGTGGATGTGTGATTTGACTTGTTCTTGAGTGCTCCTCTTGTTTTACCTCCTTTGTTAATCTTGTACTTGGGGATTCCACCTCCAATTCGTGAAAGATCTTCTCTATAGGGTTCCACCCTACATCACATATTGCCACCAAATCGAGCTTTTTCTAGTGCAGCCACATTTGCTTGTTATGGGCAGGCACTAACTGGGTCTATTGTCATGCCTCTCACCGGTGCCTCCAATAAGGGAAGGTTATGGGCGCGCGCTACCCTTGCCCGGTAGGCAGACATAAGCCTTGTGTGCTCCGATTTGGTTTTGAGCTCATGTACCCGTTTGAGACCATTTTGCCACGATGTGGCCATTTTGCCACGACGATGGCCATTGGTGTCTGGGGTAGACATTGGGCCACCCATGACTTGGCCCAGTGAAGAGTGAGTCATAGTGGCCGGGAGAGTGTCATGGCAGTAGGAAGGTTTTGTCGGAATGCCGTTGGTCCACATGATTGGGAGTGCGAGGCCATGGATTCCGTGGTGTGGGTACAGTGTGCTGCCTCTGCAGAGTGTATTTAATCTATCGATAGCCGCGTCCTCGGTCATGGGCACAAGTTAGTAGTAGGTCACACTATCGTGTCTTGGTCGAAATGGAGGATAAACCTAAAATAATTAAGTTGATGATTAATAAACAATGTGATGGCTTGGACTATGAGATAGTCATGAGAAGAAACAGTGATGTTGATATGATCACGAGACATGGTCTCAGTGGGTGTTGAACCAAGAGTGTTTCTGTTTGTGATCCATGAGTGATCACTGTTTGGTTACAAGATAACCCATTGAACTGAGCATGGTTCCGTTTGTGATCTGTGAATGATCACCGTTCGGTTGCGAGGCAACCCGTTGGTAAGAGAGTCTGAGGGACTCAGTGCACAAGTTTGGTTGCATTGCATGAGTAGTAAGTTGTTATTTGCATTTAAAGAACCATGGAGGAACATGAGATGGTTGCATACAGTTAACATGTTATGTCTGCATCGGATATGATTGATTGTTTTTTTAGCATAGTTTCATGATGTCATGCCATGTTTTGATTGAACTTATGCCATGCTTAGATTATGTCATGTTATGATCAAGATGCTATGCTATGCCATGTTTTGTCGTTGCCATGTTAGAAGTAAGTTTGATATGCCATGCTATTGCCTTGCTAATAGATGCCATGATGTTGTTCATGCTTAGTATGATTTATGACTCTAGTTAATATCATGCCATGCTTAGTTTCTACTATGAGATAGGTTGTTGCAGACGCTTGGTTCTTCCTTTGTCATCTGTTTGTTTGGATACTATGTATTTGGTTGTCTTGCAAGTACATTCAATGTACTGACCCGGCGAGTCATGCCAGTTTTGTAGGTCGTACCCGAATTGTTCGCTTGTTCCGTCGTGCTAGGCCGTAATATTGCAAGTCCTATGAGTTGTGGAGCCCGGCCAGAGTGATATTCTGCCAAACCAAGACTTCCGCCGCCATTTAAATAGACTTCCGCTGCCATGTAAATAGCCATAGGGCTATGCTAGATAATTGTATTTATCAATGGTGTAATCATATACACATGTATTTGATGAATATTCTTGTACCTGGAATGTTGTATCTTGTTCCTGTCGTGCGCCAGGTGTTATCCTGGGCTGACGTGCGACGGCCCCCTGCTCCATGCGGATTGGGGGTGCCACAGGAGGATGGTGTCAGAGCAGCCAGGCTGGCATAGGTTATCCTAGCATTAGATCAACCCGTAATGACCCTAAGGGATTTGACCCATCTCTGGCGTCCGGCATGGCCACTGTTAATCAACAGGTGGCGCAGTCGGGACCGACACGTCCTCACCCCGCTGTCCCCGCCTAGTTATCCGTGGAGCGAGTAGCAACCCTATCCTCTATGGTTGGCCGCACCGCTTACCCTTCACCATTAAGGGAAAGGGGCCACACCATGCGGGCCTGCCCCGTGTAGCTGCCTATAAAACCCCCTTTCCGCTAGCCGTATCACTCGCCCCTCAGTCAGCCATGTCCCTGTAGAGAAGCTTAGCTAGTAGCTCCCCAGCCATGATTAGCAGCTTCAAAATTTCCAAGTATTACACCCGCACATGTGCCGTCAACCACACTGGGTTTCCACCCCTTCTTACGGAGATGCTCACCAAAGCATTTGGCTGTAAGGCTAGCCTCAATTACCTGGTGTTTCAATCGACACCCGTCCCTCACCTTTATCACTTTGATGCAAGAGTGCACATCAGTCTAGGTCCCGCAGTAGATGGCCAGCCTTTGGTTTTTTAGGATAGAGCCATGCCTACCACTGACTTAGCCATTCAGGCCGCTGCTGTGGAGGCTATGCTTCACCTCCGAACCAAGTTCCCGCATGTGGCAACGAGGCGGGAGTTCTGCTTTTTCCCCATTGTGGCAGAAGCAGGAATGCAGCCTTCTCTCGCTATACAAGGAGATGACCCCGCAATCGCTTGCTTGGTGCAGTATATCACTTCCTAGGGGATGATGATTTCAAATATGCTTGCCGAGTTTAGAACCATGGACAATGATCTGGTATGAGTCGTCAAGGAAGCTTATCGTGAGGCTCGCAAATTCGCATCTCAAGCAGTTTGCCCAATGCCATCCGAACTAGTGCTACCCTGTCAGCCGGTGTTGTGGCCTAAGCCCAACGTCATCACCCTCGACAAGGCTCTATTACGGATCCACCAGTAGCTTTTGCTTGGATCGATTTCAGCCACACCTCCAGCAGTAGAGCCCCAACCCATAGTAGTGTCAGATGATGAAGATGGATATTGGCTCAGTCTTCGTCCTCCAGGAGAGTCCTAGCAAGGCCAATCTTCTTCATGACCTTACTCATGTAGTCAGTGGTTTCTGCTAGTCGATCAGTCTGTTGGTTCATATTCAATATGAGGATAGAACCATGCATCCCGGAGTGATTAGTTTCGTTTAGCACGTAGCGCATTCGTGCTTTGTTGTATGTTGTTCCTGTTGTAATCCGTATGGTATGTATGCTTGCTTTCTTTTGTTTTTGTTTTTGTTTTTGTTTGTCTCTCTGTCAAACAGAAATGTTTGACAGGGTTGGCAATGTGTGCTAACAAGATTTTAATCAGTAGAACACATACACTAAAAACAACATTGACTCGTCCCGAGTCTTTAATAAAATGCGCGCTGGTGTAGGTATATGTATACCAGGATTACATTTACCCACTAGCATTAAAACACTTTAGTATGATATGTATGGTGTGTTTTTCTGTTGCTTGTTTATTACATCTGTCTGTTTTTTTAGATTTTACTGCATACTGCACACATACCCGGTTCACCCACGAGTACAATTGAGCAGTACTCGAGGGAATGCAAAGTCACATATCCCTCTCTATCTGTGCATACCTTGTGTGCCAGATTTTCCAAACCCAGAACCTCGAAGAGGCCATTTTCATCTGGCCATTTCTCGTCCCTGATTCTTTTTCATGAACCCAATTGCATTTTCGGAGAAAAAGCTGTCAACTTTATTTCACTCGATCCAGTACATCTACCCCGATACAGATTTCAACTCCGATTCTACCTCGACACCTACATTTCGTGGAGCAATCCGCGAAATTTTTCCCATGCCCTAGCTTGATTCCTGAGCTGGCGTAGCCACCTCACTCGCATCCGAACTCCGTCACCACCACCTTCACTATCTTGCGTCGTGCCGCAAGTCGCCACCACCGCTCCACCGTAGCACACGATTACTCTGCCGGCGCAGAGCAACGGAGAATCAAGCATGGCAGAGGACCACACCATGCGCCATCTTCTTCCACACCTCGAGCCACCGCACCCAGCTGTGCGTTGCCTCGAGCCCGCTCGTTCCTGATGAGAATCAGCAGGAAGATCGACGAGCCGATCAGCGTGCCCAGCAGTGCCACGAGGAACAACCGTAACGCCACCAAGAACACCTACTCGCCGAAGGAGCTCAGCTCGATCTCGCCCAAACCGAAGAGGTAGTAGAGCGGCATTGGGTTTGTGTGTTGGAAGCGAGCCGCGCTACCGTTTTTATAGCCCAACCCCGGTGTACGATGAGTGGAGTCCAGGAAAATCGCTCGTCGCCCGATCACCGGCATCCAGGAGGCGAATCTGCTGACAAGGTGCTGGCCCGCGACGTGAGTGCTCGCTGCACCGGCGTCATGCACGCCATGCACTCCGTCTCTAGGGTCCTCATCACCCTAGGAGCTAGATTCGCGCTGCGCCAAGCCGCACGCATAGCAGCTGCACAAGAGAAGTAGTTAGCCGGAGGTTGAAGAAGGAGGCTGGCAGTGGGCCCTGGACCCATGTGTCAGCAGGTGAATCCACTGTTCACTTGGTGCATCTAGCAATTTTTCGAGAGTTTGATCTCGTGTGCCCCTAGCTGTTGATATACCCATGTTTGCCCATATCTCTCCCTGGGTGTACCAATTATCGGTGCCCCAACTCATTTGAATTTGACAAATTAACCCAGAGGTTTTTTTTCTCCGGAGTGGTTATCTTTTGATTTGTGTTGTAACCCTAGGAATCTTGAGGACGAGATTCTTTTAAGGGGGAAGGTTTGTAACAGCCCCAAAATTGGGTTATCAATTTTTGTGCTGTTATTTCTTCCTGGAACTCATTTTCCTAATATTTCCCCTAAGTTTTGCTGATGACTCTGAGACTTCTTGTCATTTCCAACCTTTCAAAACTTCCTCATGTCTTTTTAAATGGGCAAGACCTCATTTGCATCATCTCAAACCCTCTCAAACCCTAATTCCAAATTTTTGGGATTTGAATATGCCCTGTTGTGATTTCAAAGGGGCTATCATTTTCCTTGATCTGTTGATCATCCCATCTATTCCTAGAGAACCTCATATCCTTTTCAACCTTGGGTATGCAAAAATATTGCCAAGTCCCATGCAATATTTTAGAATTATGATTTATTCCTTTTCTTGTCTTTCTGAGGAATAAAATCCAAAGGCGTAGCTAGCCATCTCCTAAATTCATGTGAATTGGTGGAGTTGATATTTATGCCTAGTCCAAGCACTGGCAAAGATATTGGACATAATTAAATAAGGAAAATTGCCTTTTCCTATTTAATACCAATATTGCATTTCTGCCATTTTCTAAAGGAACTACTATTTTTATAGCAGAGAAAATTCCCACATAAATTGTGGAGCTTGTCCTTGCTATATAATCACTAGTTCCATCTATATATCATGTTCTACAGATCAAAAATTGGGCACATGATCCAATGCAAGTTTCTGCGTTCTCTGAAATTTTGCAAAGGAAGTGCTTTATTCCTAATTCCTATTGAGCTGCAAATTTGTAGGGTGATTAATATTGATATATAACCCATGGATACTAAAGGTGAGCTCACTCCATTCATTATAGCCCCCTGTGCAATTTTTCAAAGTTTCTGACTAGAATGCAACTTTGTGAAGGAAGTACCTTCATGAAGTTTCCAAATAGGATGAAACTTTGCCATCCTATCAAGTATTCCAAATCATTAGCCTACACCAAAATTAATCTCATTTCATTGATCTATGTGATCACATGAGCAATTCTTATTTTCTATCCAATTTTTTAGTTTGTGAAGCAAGTATATTTTATCTTGCTTCATTATGGCTGAAAATATTTCCAAGCCTTCTCCTATCAATATAACCCACCTACCCAAAAGTTTGGCTCATTTGATGTAGCGAATGTTTTCCAAGAATTTTCCTAAATTTCTGGTTAGAAGTGATGCTTGTGGAACAAGTACCAATTTGGCAAGTCCATTTGGTATGATCTTTTTGCAGCATCTACATATGACCAAATCATGAGGATTTGCCAAGTTATAGATCAAGCCAACACTCCTAGTGAGTGCTCCTTCCTCATTTGTTTTCTGGACATATTTTAGCAATTGCAAAGCAACTATGTTAACTAATTGTCCTAATGGTCTCATAATTCCGAGGACCATAGTCCTTGCTACCCTAAGACTCACCGACATCAATTTTATCTTTTAACTCTCTGGTTTTATCTCTAGGATGTTGCCAAGTTTGCAACAGCAAACTAGTGAAGCTTAGTTTACTCAGCTCCCTTTGTCTTTGCCCGTTTCTTTACCGTGGTAAGACTCTACCTTGGAGGGACTATGCTGTAGGCATGAGCTGACATCATTAAAGAACAGTGGTCTACGGAGTGTACTCGTCGGCAGTGCTGCTCTGACCGGCTCTGGCTTCACCATTAATGTCCTACAGTTCCCCCTCGACGTCGTCTTCCCTCTGGACCGCTTGCCCCGTCTGTTTTCTTCTCAGGTGAGCCGTGCCAACCGAGCAGTGCGCGCCGGTGAGCTTGTCTTCTTCCTCCCCCATGTCCTCTTCCTCCTCTCGTCTCCGAGCACTGCTCGTCTTCGTGACTCTCTGGAGGTCATCCGCTTCCCCCTCTTCGGCTTCCCGTGGCTCCTAATCAGCTTTGCCCGCACCTACCGACACTGCGCCCATCGCCGGCGCATGGACACATTGCTTGCCGTGTGCCACCTCCGCCCCCTCCCTCTTGAGCCCTCCCTGCGGCTATATAAGCAGCCCTCGAGCTCCCTCGTAGCCCACAAGCCACCCCAAGCCGCTCATTCCTCCCCGGAGCCCTTCTCCGATCCCCACCATCGCCATGGCCGCCGCCTCGGGTTCCGCTTGATTCCAGCAACCCGAGCGCCCCTCGCCATCCCTCCTCCATCAGCGCATTCCCCAGGGTCCGGCGAGTCTTCCCGTGCTCGTTCCCCTCCTCATCCCCCACCAGAGCATCTACCTCGCCGGCGGCCGAAGCCCTTCTCTGCCGTGAGGCCTGCTACTCCTTTCCCAGTCCTCCTCGCCGGAAACGGAGACCCCCACGGGATGCGCCACTCCTCGGGGAGCACGCCGGTGGCCGGAACCTCGCCGGAGGTGGCCCGTGTCGCCGGGGCTCATCGCCAGAGCGCGACCTTCCTCTGCACTGTGGGCGCGCGTCGGGGGGAAGAAGTTGACGGCCGGGAGGAGGCGTTGACCTGTCCAGGTGGGCCCCGCAACTTTTCCCTGACCCCACCTGGCAGCGACCCGGGCGCCCTGCCCGGCCTCTACCGTGTTGACCAGTCCTACCAGCGTGGATAAGTGGGGGCGCACCCGCCATGAAGCCGTTTCCCTGCGTGGAAAGCGTATTCTAGGTTAGAACATTTACCATCTCAGAAAGCGTATTTTTCCCCTTCTTTGTCCGGAAATACGTTTTCCCCTCTGGAAAACGTATTCTCAGAAAAGACATGTTCTGTTTAAACTACCAGGGACCTGTTTGTAGAAATATTTTTACAGACTAGTCCCTCAGCTTTAAAGGTCCGTATCTTTTTACCCGTAACTCCGAATGAGGTGATCCCAACGCTCAATTTCTCTGTTCATCGAGCCCTTTTCGATGGGACCATTTTCTTGATGTTTACATATTCTGAAAATGACCATTTTGCCATTGTCCATAAACAGCCCTCTCTGAGAGAGAACTATTTCCGGCAAATCTTTCCGCGATCGTTTCACACTTCTTCCCGGAGTATTTGTCGACCCCCAGGCAAGCCAACCTCGTATCATGAGCCCCGAACTTGCATGTTGACTTTGCTTTCACCTTGTGTTTGTGTAGTGGCAGCTGTTTCTTATCGTTTTCGTTTGCAGTTACTCCTTTATGCTTAACATGCATTCTTGTGTTTTCATGATATCTTTTGTCATGATAATTAGAATATTGTTATTGATAATGCCATGTCACTACTCTGCTTTATTTTCATGTCATCGTTATAAAATGTTATGATGATTGTAAAACACTATTGATATGCTAGAACTTGGTATTGTTATGTTCTTTGTGCTATAATTGTTCACTTGAGAAGCGTGGTATTTTATTAAAGCATTCGTATGTTGCATGCTAGTTGTTGCATTCATGTTAAAAATGCTAGCATGATGATTGATGATGGAGAAGTTAATAATATGACTTAAAAACAAACCTCCTCCGTCATCGATGGGATCAAGTTATAGTGCCACCAAATCGAGCTTTCTCCAGTGCAGCCACATTTGCTTGTTATGGGCAGGCCCTAACTGGGTCTATTGTCATGCATCTCGCCGGTGCCTTCAACAAGGGAAGGTTATGGGCGCGCGCTACCCTGGCCCGGTAGGCGGACATAAGCCTTGTGTGCCCGGGTTTGGTTTTGAGCTCATGTCCCCGTTTGGGACCGTTTTGCCACGATGTGGCCGTTTTGCCACGACGGTAGCCATTGGTGTCTGGGCTAGACACAGGGCCACCCATGACTTAGCCCAGTGGGGAGTGAGTCGGAGTGGCTGGGAGAGTGTCATGGCAGTAGGACAGTTTTGTCGGAATGCCGTTGGTCCACCCGAATGGGAGTGCGAGGCCGTGGATTCCATGGTGTGGGTACAATGTGCTACCTCTGTAGAGTGTATTTAATCTATCGATAGTCGCGCCCTCGGCCATGGGAACAAGTTCGTAGTAGGTCACACTATCGGGTCTTGGTCGAATTGGAGGATAAACCTAAAATAATTAAGTTGATGATTAGTAAACAATGTGATGGCTTGGACTATGAGATAATCGTGAGAAGTCACAGTGATGTTGATATGATCATGAGACGAGGTCTCAGTGAGTGTTGAACCAAGAGTGGTTCCGTTTGTTATCCATGAGTGATCACCATTTGGTTAGAAGGTAACTCGTTGAACCGAGCATGGTTCCGTTTGTGATCCGTGAATGATCACCATTCGGTTGCGAGGCAACCCATTGGTAAGAGAGTCTGAGGGACACAGTGTGTCGGATGTAGGGTTCTAGCAGAATCTTAAGGTTCGAACTCTGGGGTGCGCACGAAGATCTCTCCCCTACCGATCTACGTCTGATTGCCTCATGAGATCTAGGGTGAAAACAATGAACAACACAGGGGACACGATATTCATACTGGTTCGGGCCACCATTGTGGAGTAATACCCTACTCTAGTGTGTGGTGTGGTGGATTGCCTCTGGGGCTGATGATGAATAGTACAAAGGGAGAACAGCCTCGCAAGAGGTGTTCTTGAGCTGGTGCGATGAACTGTTTCGGTGAGTTCGACCGCCTCTCTCTCTCTCTCTCTGTCTAGGGCTCTCTCTGGTCGCCCCTCTGCCTTGTGGTGGCTAGTCCTATATATAGAGGCCTTGTGCCTCTTCCCAAATATTGAGCGGGAAGGGCGCCAACAACAGCCATTTTGAAGGGGAACATCTAGTACAAGTTATCCTGACTAAAGTTGGTCTTCGGCTACCAAAAGCACTGGCGATGACACCGTCTTGGGCTCCACGGTGACCTCCATCCTGCCGCTCCGCTGGTCTTGGTCTCGTTGCACCAAAATGGCAACCTTTGCTTGATGCCTCGCTACTCCACGTCTGTGCTTGCCCCCTTTGCACCAAAGAGGAAACAAGGACACTGTGCAGGTCTGCGCCCGCCTGGCACCCGCCTGGTCTCGATCGTCATGGCTTGCGTCACGAGCACCTCGCGAGGTACCCTGCCTTGATCTCTCCGCCTCCTCGCGAGCCTTCCTGGTGAGGCCATTCCTGAGGAAGCCTTGCGTCATCCGCCCCGCGAGGCTTGGCCCCTCGCGAGGGTCTTGAGTCTTGCGCTGATGAAGATGGGCCGTATTGGGCCACCACTTGAGCTACACCACAGGCCGCAGGCAGGCATGCCTGGGGACCCCCGTTCCCAGACCGCCGACAGTAGTCCCCTGGCCCAAGGCGCTCTCGTACTTGGCTTAGCGGAGAAGCGAAGGGGCAAGTGCGGAGCGCCGCGGGACCCATCAGCCTGCGGCCTTGGGCGCCGCGTGGTGGTTGATTGGACGTGGGCATCTCCGCTTCCCCAGGCTTCCCCATTATCCGCCTGGGTAGGCGGCAACGAGGCTTGTACACATTTATCCTCCCTTTGTAGCCTGCGCGCTCCTTGCCCTTACCTCCTCGAGCCTCTGCTTCCGCCTCCAATCCATCTCAAGTTCTTCTCCCTTCCCATTGCCATGGCGCCAACAAAAAAGGATAAGGGGAAGAGACATGCGCCCTCGACTAGTACGCCTCTGTCGGCTGCTCCCGCCGTCGACAAATCGCTCATACTCAACTTGGAGGCCCTGGAGAAGGTCTGCTCCGCGCTTGCCTCCAGCTTCAATGAGTGCGGGAAGACGACGGTCTGGCCCGCGTCCCACGCCTCCTTCGACAGGGTCGTCACGGAGGTCTGATTCTTCGCCAACGCCTTGTGGGCAGGCCTAGTTCCCCCCTTTTCCGCCTTCTTCAATGCGGTGCTTTCCCATTACCAGATCCACATGATGCATCTTGGCCCCCAATCCATGGCTCTGCTTGCTGTCTTCACCTTCGTCTGTGAGGCCATGGTGGGGATTCCTCCTTCTGTTTCCCTTCTGCGCCACTTCTTCTCATTGCGCTTGTCCGACCCTTCCCGGTGTTTGGGGTGCGTGAGCTTCCAGGCCATGCTAGAGACGGCCGCCTCGGGGATCGATTTTAGCCTCCCACCTTCCATGAGCGGGTTCCGGGAGCGGTGGCTGTATGTGGACGTTGGGGTGCCCAGCCCCCTGCTCGCGCACCCGATGCTGCCTGCTATTCCCAATCCTGGTTTGGATCACGAAGAACTCACGAGCCCCCAACTTGCCTTCACCTGGCATCGCTTCGAGAGGTTGAGGGAGCTCGGGGTGACGGTGCCCAAGGTGGTGAAGGAGTTCCTCCGGTGCTGCATCGCTCCTCTCCAGCGCCATTCCTGCCCAATGTGGGCTTACACTGGTCGCCATGACCGTATGAGGCTCCAGGAAGGGGATCTCGCGCCTGAGACGCTGAAGAAGGTGTTGCAGGTCCTGACGGGCGACCCCTCTCCTGGCAGCGCTGGCCATGGGGGCGCCCTGTTGTATCTTTGCAAAAATAGGGTTGACTTCGCGAGGTAGATGACCCGCTTCGACGAATGGGGGTTGCGCCCGGATAGCCTCGTGGGGCCCCGCGAGAACCCGATTGATGTGGTCCTTCCTCCAGCTGCCCACGCCGACCCTGCCTCAGGAGTCGTTGCAGGAAGGCAAGGATTGGCGGGAGCCGAGGGGCCTGGTGTCGAGGTGCTGATGTCGCATGGGGCTCCCGAAGCGTCATCCTCCGGAGCTGATGGTACCCCTTGCAAGGTGGTGGCTGACGAGGGAACACGACCTTCTGCTCCCGAGGCTGAAGCCCTCGAGGCCTCGACAGGCACCAAGAGGTAGTGTCTGATCGCTCCCCTCAGGCTGGTGCCCTCGATGCAGGCCGGCCTGATGCTTCGGCTCCCATGCCGCACGCCGGCCCTCACGTCGCGAGCCTGGGCCGGTTCCGCATAGATTTCGAGGCCCTTCGCAAGAGGAAGGAGGCTTCCGGTGGTGATGATCGCCCGCACCGCCCATTGAAGCACAGGAACTACTTCGCCATGGACGAGTAAGTCCCTCCTTTTTCATAGTTCTTTGTCTGCCTCTCCCTTTGCTGACAATGGCCTTTCAGGATTCCTTCTGACGAGCCTGCGGAGCCAGCCGAGGAGCCGGTTCCTCAGGCTCCCCTTCCATCACCAACCTTAACTGCCCCGAGCCTCCGTGTCGCCCTTGGTGCGAGCTTGGCTGGGAAGGCATGCCGTTCTGCGGCGCGCCTTGATCCTGTTGTCGCGCCGCTCTCCCCTTATGAGCTCTCCTTGGGCACATCCAGCTTGCCCCGAGCTCATCCCCTGATCATAGGTGGCGAGTGGCTGAAGTCGGTCTTCGGATCCTCATCAGGAGGTGGATCAACGCCAAGCTGGGTCCCCCGCGGGGCCCTCCCGGCAATCGCAGGGACACGAGCCCCCAACCCCCTGCCGAGAGGGGGCGAGCCATTGCAAGGCCCTCCACCAGTGTCGACGGCGGGGGATGGTATTGACGACGTTCTTGGGCGTGCGTAGGAGCGCAGCATTGTCCGCCAAGAGTTCCTCTAGAGGGCAACCGATGCGGTGAGTCAGCTTGGAGCAGAGCTGGCGGCTGAAGACGCGCGTCTCATAGCTGAAGGCTTGAGGCTGGTCGACGAGCGGCGCAAGCTGAAGGCGGCTGTTGGTCTCGCACGCCACCAGCGTGACCTCGAGAATGCCAAGGCTGAAGTATCCTTGGCGGCCTCTCGGGAGGCCTGTTCTCGGGCCCTTGAGGAAGATCAGGAGGCTGACAAGCGACGCAAAGCTGTGGAGGAGCGCGTGTGGGAGCTCCAAGACTGGTGCAACTCCCTAGAGCAGCAGGTGGAGCTGCGCCAATCCGCCCTCGCACTGTTAAAGGCAGGGCCCGCTGAAGAGGTGTAACTCCGGAGGTGTGAGGAAGCGCTGACGATGGAGACCGTCGAGCGCAACCTCGATCTGGAGTGGTTGGAGACGAGGGAGGGCCAGGTTGCCCAGGCGGAGGACAATGTTGGCGCGCGGGAGGCCCTGATCCAGGAGGAGATCGACCATCGCGTGGCGAAGGCTCGCGTCGGCCTTGAGTGCGAGTATGAGGAGCGGCTGGAGTTGATCAGGGCTGAAGCCACGGGCAGGACTGCTGCCTTCAGGACCAGGTTGACTAAAGCCACACAGCGATCTGAGGCCACCGCTGCCACGCTAAGCTCGGCGCAGGCCGAGCTGGCCTCCTCCCGCGCCGAACTGCTCCTTCTTCAACGGCGGGTTGATGATGCTGAGGCTGTTGCAGAGCGGAATGCGGACAAGATCCGCCAGCGGCAGATGTTGGAACACATGCATGGCCCCATGCTCCGAACGCTTAGGGAAAGGGCTAACAAGACCTTGGGCAACATCTGCGAGGCTGCTGCAGAGGAGCCGCATGTGACCAACTACACCGGCAACGTCCAGTTCTTCACTGACGTGGTGACGCATCTGGAGAACCGCTCTAAGAGGTCTCGCCAGCTGGTGGAGGAGCGGAGCCGTGGCCTGCTCGCGCGGGCATTCTCCCGTGTCTTCAGCCATCTTCAGAACCTCGATCCCTTCTTCGACTTCGATGCTGCCATTGCACCGGTGCCTGAGGCTGTACGAGGCGACCTAGCGCGGTGGGTGGAGGACAATGTTGATGCGCTCGTCCGGGCCTTCACCTCCAATGACGATGGGGTGATCATTGCTGCTGATGAAGTCGTCGTGGTGAACGATGGTGGAGACGGCGCCAACAACAATGATGAAGAGGCTGGCGGCAACGACGGTGGTACCAGCGATGCCTCCGGGGACGCCCTGGGAGACGCGGCGAGCGATTTGTCTGACTGACCCCACGCTTCCTCCCGCTGCTACCCTATGCAGGAAGAGACTTGGGCGTGGCCCTGAAGGTTGTGAGAGCATTTTTGGGAGGGGAAGCCCCTCATGTAAGAAGATTGCTGCCTATGTGCTGTCAAGATTGGTGCTGGATGAGTGCCTGCATGATGCCGTGATTGTTGTGATGAATAGGTTGTCGTGGTTTTACCTTTGTCTTGGCAGGCCTCGAGTGGGCCTGTGGTGTCCATTCGAGGGCCCCATGGGGGTCCCATTAGACCATGCGGCGAGAGCCTGGCTGGAGCGAATGCCGGCCGCGGGACAGCGGGCGCACAAGCTGGGCCCTGCCCCACTCGCGAGGGGCCCGCGAGGGGGAGGCAGCTAGTGTGAATTCCAATTTGAACAGAAATCAGAGCACGAGAAAGCACATGAATAAGACACAACACCCCTTCCCGCATACGCAAACACAAATTCAACTTCAACTTTAGATCCGAGACAAGAAAGCTTGTTCGCACGAAAAGGAAAGCAAGAGCAAAAGGCCGCGTCCGGCACCTAGTCTAGTCTTCGACGTCTTCTCACCAGCGCGGAGCTAAGTGCTGCCACTGGGCGTGGGAGCGAGCCCGCGAGGCCCGAGGGCGGCTCTCCGGAGACTCCGGGGCGTGTACAGCCCAAACTCATTATTACGTGAGAGTGTCACGGGCGGCGAGCTTCACAGGCACAAGGCCTTCTTCACAGGTACTGGCCTTGCTTCATATCGCCAGATGAGGGCCCCGCCTTGCGCCACTCTTAACCCCATCGACGGTGACCGGAAACCAGGACAATGCCAATGGGGAGAAGGGGACGCCAGCGGTTCCCACGACGACCACGGGTCCTCTGCCGAGGGCAGGCCTTGGGGCACCTCCCAGGCAGAGGGCCTACCTCCGAAGAACTCCTTGCTCCGCACGCCGTGGGGAGGATCCTGGCTCCCGACCCCTCTCCTCCTGCCCCCAGTGCCCTCCTCCTGAGGGGAAGGAGATTGCCGCACTAGGGCAGCCATCCGCTGCGGTGACCTGAACCTCCTGCGACCCATGGTTAGCATAAGCCTGCTCCTGAGGAATTAGAGGTACCCGGTAGTTGTCGAGGCTCTTGTGAGGCTCCAGGAAGAGCTCGGCTTCTGGCACCTCTTCCTCCCAGCCTGACCCGAGGAACGAGTCGTGGTCTTCCTCCAGCGTGTACCCTCGATCCACCATGTGGGGCACATAGGCCTCCGGGGCCACCACCCCAAAGGCCTCGCCGTGGTGCTTGCCATGCAGCTCGACTTGAGGCTCCATCTTGGGGACGGTAAGGTGGTGGCCCGCCGGGACCAAAGGCAGCGATGCGCATGCCCTCGCTTACCAGGGGCGGTGCTGGTGCAGCCTGCTGCTCGACGTTGATGGCCAGACCGGTGTTGATGAAGCCTTGAGGCGCGCCCGGGGGAGCGTGGGCGCGAATCGGCCCGCCTCGTGATCCTCCCTGGGCCTAGGGTGGAAGCTGGACGCAGAACGGGGGAGCCCCAAATGCAGCGGCATCCAGGAGCTCGGCGACGTGTTCCAGCAGCACATCGCGGCCGCTTTCTTGCAGTTTGCACCGCAGCAGCTCTCGCGCCACCGTGAGCGCGGCCTTCATGTTTGCCTGCTCCTCTCGGGTGTGCGGCGCCGTGGCCGCAACATGGCTTGAGGCCCTTGCTGCCGATCGTACTTGCCGGGGACGCCTGACCACGCCGCCCGCGTCCCGCAGCGTTCTGCGGGGAGCTGGCTGCCTGAGGTGCGGGGTTGAGGTCACCTTGGGCAGGCGGCACGGCATGGGCAGGCCATGCCGCCCAGCGGTCGGAGTTGGCCGTCGGGTCGCCGGACATGGAGGCGGTGACACGGCGGAACGTAGGACGGAAGAAGGAAGATCCCGGTGCACCCCTACCTGGTGCACCAAATGTCGGACGGATGTAGAGTTTCGACAGACCCTTAAGGTTCGAACTCTGGGGTGCGCATGAAGATCTCTCCCCTACCGATCTACGTCCGATTGCCTCGTGATATCTAGGCTGAAAACGGTGAACAACACAAGGGACACGAGATTTATACTGGTTCGGGCCACCGTTGGGGTGTAATACCCTACTCCAGTGTGTGGTGTGGTGGATTGCCTCTGGGGCTGATGATGAATAGTACAAAGGGAGAACAGCCTCGCGAGAGGTGTTCTTGAGCCTGTGCGATGAACTACTTGTGTGAGTTCGACCGCCTCTCTTTCTCTATCTAGGGCTCTCTCCGATTGTCCCTTTACCTTGTGGTGGCTAGTCCTATATATAGAGGCCCTGGGCCTCTTCCCAAATATTGAGAGGGAAGGGCGCCAACAACAGCCATTTTGAAGGGGAACATCTAGTACGAGTTATCCTGACTAAAGTTGGTCTTCGCCTGCCAAAAGCACTGGTGATGACACCGTCTTGGGCTTCACGGTGACCTCCATCCTGCCGCTCCGCTGGTCTTGGTCTCGTTGCACCAAAATGGCAACCTTTGCTTGATGCCTCGGTACTTCATGTCTGTGGTTGCCCCCTTTGCACCAAAGAGGAAACAAGGACACTGCGCAGGCCGGCGCCCGCCTGGCGCCCGCCTGGTCTCGATCGTCATGGCTTGCGTCACGAGCACCTCGCGAGGTACCCTGCCTTGATCTCTCTGCCTCCTCGCGAGCCTTCCTGGCAAGGCCGTTCCTAAGGAAGCCTTGCATCGTCCGCCCCGCGAGGCTTGGCCCCTCGCGAGTGTCTTGAGTCTTGTGCTGATGAAGATCAGCCGTACTAGGCCACCACTTGAGCCACGCCGCAGGCCGGAGGCAAGCAAGTCTGGGAACCCCCGTTCCCAGAACGCCGACACAGTGCCCAAGTTTGGTTGCATTGCATGAGTAGTAAGTTGTTATTTGCATTTAAAGAACTATGGAAGAACATGAGATGGTTGCATACAGTTAACATGTTATGTCTGCATCGGATATGATTGATAGTTTATTTTCAGCATGGTTTCATGATGCCATGCCATGTTTTGATTGAACTTATGCCATGCTTAGATTATGTCATGTTATGATCAAGATGCTATGCTATGCTATGCCATGCTTTGCCGTTGCCATGTTAGAAGTAAGTTTCATATGCCATGCTATTGCCATGCTAATAGATGCCATGATGTTGTTCATGCTTAGTTTGATTTATGACTCTAGTTAATAGCATGCCATGCTTAGTTTCTGCTATGAGATAGGTTGTTGCAGACACTTGGTTCTTGCTTTGTCATCTATTTGTTTGGATGCTATGTATTTGGTTGTCTTGCAAGTACATTCAGTGTACTGACTTGGCGTGTCATGCCAGTTTTGTACGTCGTACCAGAATTGTTCGCTTGTTCCGTCGTGCTAGGCCATAATCTTGCCAGTCCTATGAGTTGTGGAGCCCTGCCAGAGTGATATGCTGCCAAACCAAGACATCCACCGCCATTTAAATAGACTTCCGCTGACATGTAAATAGCCTTAGGGCTATGCCAGATAATTGTATTCATCAATGATGTAATCATATACACATGTATTTGATGAATATCCTTGTACCTGGAATGATGTATCATGGACCTATCGTGCGTTAGGTGTTGTCCTGGGCTGACGTGCGAAGGCCCCCTGCTCCATGCGGATCGGGGTGCCACATCGTGAGCCGGTTTGGGGTCCCCAACCACATCATCACCGTCAGCGGCTCACAGTGCACCAGCAACCTTTTCAAAACATATTGTTCTAACCTTGGAACGCAGATATGCTATGCCTCAGTTGCAAACCCACGGAGCAACGGCCAGGCCGAGCGGGCCAATGCATAAGTCCTGAGGAGCCTCAACACCAGGACCTTCAAGAAGAAGCTCGAGGCATGCGGTAGGGGGTCGCTCGACAAGCTGCTGCGCGTGCTATGGTCCATCCGCACCTCCGCGACCAAGACAACGGGAGAGATGTCGTTCTTCCTCGTCTATGGAGCAGAAGCGGTTCTACCTCACGAGGTCAAGCATCGCTCCACGCGGGTCTTGGCATTCGATGAGGCGCGTGTAACGCCCTCGATGCGGCTATAGCTCCCACGTGTCGAGGCACGACTTAGAGGCATAACCGCATTGAAAGCAATGTCGCAAGTCAGGCAATCATTACAACATCCCATGTAATACATAATAAAAGGGGGAGATACCATAGTTGGCTTACACTCGCCACGTCACATCAGAGTACATAAATAACATCCATCAAACAAACACTCATGGCCCGACTATGGCGCCAAAATAGAAAAGAACCCAACATGCGACAAGGTCCTGAATCGATAACCCCAACTAGGCACCAC
This sequence comes from Triticum dicoccoides, assembly GCF_002162155.2. Classification (NCBI taxonomy): domain Eukaryota; kingdom Viridiplantae; phylum Streptophyta; class Magnoliopsida; order Poales; family Poaceae; genus Triticum; species Triticum dicoccoides. The sequence continues at coordinate 363,260,707 of NC_041383.1, forward strand.
TACTGATCATCCGGAAAAGACACATAGTATCGCTGAGAGTCCTCGTCGAACTCCCACTTGAGCTCGTAATCGTCAACTGGAGCGGAAACACCTGAACCTGCATCTGGAGTTGTAGTATCTGTGAGCCACAGGGACTCAGCAATCTCACACCCACGCGATCAAAACTATTTGAGCTCATAGGAATGGATAAGGCAAATATATGTGGAGCTGCAGCAAGCGACTAGCATATGTGGTGGCTAACTTATACGCAAAAGAGAGCGAGAAGAGAAGGCGAAGCACGAGCGAGAAGCTAAAGGAACATCCTGCGCACGCATAACTCCAACACCGTGTCCACTTCCCGGACTCCGCCGAGAAGGGGCCATCACGGTAACACACACGGTTGATTCATTTTAATTAAGTTTAGTTCAAGTACTCTACAACCGGACATTAACAAATTCCCATCTGCCCATAACCGCGGGCACGGCTTTCGAAAGTTCAATCCCTGCAGGGGAGTCCCAACTTAGCCCATGACAAGCTCTCACGGTCAACGAAGGAATAGACCTCCACCCGAGACATTCCAATCAGACTCGGTATCCCGGTACAACAAGACATTTCGACAGGGTAAAACTAAACCAGCAACACCGCCCGAATGTGCCGACAAATCCCGATAGGAGCTGCACATATCTCTTTCTCAGGGCACACTCAGATTGTCCTAGGTACGGGTAGGCCAGCCCAGAGTTGCCCCTGGTAGCCACCGGTAGCTGACAGGTGGACCAACACTCAGAGGAGCACTGGCCCGGGGGGGTAAAATAAGATGACC
>NC_041383.1:363261515-363263941 GCF_002162155.2 Triticum dicoccoides
CGACAGGGTAAAACTAAACCAGCAACACCGCCCGAATGTGCCGACAAATCCCGATAGGAGCTGCACATATCTCTTTCTCAGGGCACACTCAGATTGTCCTAGGTACGGGTAGGCCAGCCCAGAGTTGCCCCTGGTAGCCACCGGTAGCTGACAGGTGGACCAACACTTAGAGGAGCACTGGCCCGGGGGGGGGGGGGTAAAATAACGATGACCCTTGAGTCTGCAGAACCCAAGGGAAAGAAAAGGCTAGGTGGCAAATGGTAAAACCAATGTTGGGCATTGCTGGAAGAGCTTTACTTAAGACGAACTGTCAAGGGGTTCCCATAATAGCCCAACCGTGTAAGGAACGCAAAATCCGGGAACATAACACCGATATGACGGAAACTAGGGCGGCAAGAGTGGAACAAAACACCAGGCATAAGGCCGAGCCTTCCACCCTTTACCAAGTATATAGATGCATTAATTAAGTAAGGTATATGGTGATATCCCAACAAGTAAATAAATGTTCCAACAAGGAACGGCTCCAATCTTCACCTGCAACTAACAACGCTATAAGAAGGGCTGAGCAAAGCAGTAACATAGCCAATCAACGGTTTGCTAGGACAATGGTGGGTTAGAGGTTCAACATGGCAATTGGGAGGCTGACAAGCAAAAGGTAGGCATCGTAGCAGTGGCAAAGCAAAAGAGCGAGCAAACTAGCATAGCAAAGATAGTAGTGATTTCGAGGGTATGATCATCTTGCCTGCACAGTAGTCAGAGTTGACTGGATCCACGCAAGCAAACTCAACGGGCTCCTCGGTAGTGAACTCGTCTCCCGGCTCTACCCAACAAGATAAACAAGCAACAAGGATACAATCAACCACGGCAAGACCAAGCAATATGATGAAATGACGATATGTTATGCGGGATGCGATGCGGGATGCAAAATGCAAGATATGACAGGAAATGCATGAACCTGGCATCAACTTGGAAAACCAAGTGTGCCACTGGATAGAGGGGATGAAATCGCTTGAAAACGATATAAAGATCATTGGAATCGGAGCTACGGTTTGGAAATGGCGAGCGTTTTAAGATATGACACCGGTATGCGATTTACAGCAAGTAGGCATCTAAAAGCAACGAAATGAACATGCTACAGCCACCAAACATGAAAACAAAATACATGGCAGTGATATACACAAGATGGTTGACAAAACACTAGCACTGAGCCATAGGCAAATTCATCCATTAAGAGGTTCAAACAAGCATGGCTAAAACGCAAATGCAAAACAGATTTCAGACTTAGTGAAATTAACACTAGTCTGAAATTTCAGATCACGATGCTCTCTTCGGAGCAGCAAAACAACATGATAGGAAACCTGAACATGACAAGTAAGAACATGGCTTGGAGCTACTCAACAAGCTTAACAAAACACGCAAAGTGACCTGGGGCCAAAAGGGTTCACAAAATACTCTACCGAGCTCACGAACATAGCTCGAACACAATCAGTTTTCAGACTTAGTGAAAACTGAGACACGCTGAAATATAACTCACGAAGGCATGTAAACAAGCTCGATGCACTCACTACGGTGCAAGTCATGGCAAGGAAATCATATAACCAGCAAGAAGGCACAAAGTGCTAGCTACACATGGCAAGAACGAAGGCAAAGCATGCATGGAACACTAACGGTAGCATCGGCAAAATCGCAAACAAGTTGACGATCTGCCCAGATTAACAACGAAGCAAAAGTTGAGCTCGATTGAGTCAACCTAGAGCACTCCACATATGTAAACAAAGACATGGATGGATAGAGAATAACATAAATATCAAAACTCCCTTACTGATCATCCTCAAAAGAGGCACGGATCACTAGGAAACAAGCTGGACATATAGCATCACGAACTAAAATATCCCAGACTTAGTGAAAATCACTAAGTCTCTGAAATCAGCAATCTCAGGTACCTCTCTTCGCAAGCTTGCACAAGACAACACACACATCCTAAAAATGCATGGGGCACCACTGGAAAGAAGACAAAATGCTTAACAATTCATCCCAAAGGGGCACAGGCATATCATGCACGAATTAAACATGGCAAAAATGACAAAAGTGCATGATGAACTAACGGATCTGCAATTTAACTCACGAAGCCTCCTTCTAACAGCATTTTGGGAATCAAGATGACCTCAAATGCAAATGATGCAATGGAACGAAATGATGTACATGTCGAGGCGAAGATTTTGATATATCATATGCCCAAAATGGAGCTACGGTTACGGAGATACGAGCAGTCAAATTAGGGTTAGAGGTAAAAAGTCAACCCGAGATCCAGATCTGGATCCGGGGTACTGTTCACCTGCGCGTCTCCCGAGGATGACCAGCGCCGGAGCTCGTCGGTGCCGGCCGGAGTGGGGGAAGAGGAGGCCGGGGTGAGGGTGAGGAGGTCG
>NC_041383.1:363264326-363374392 GCF_002162155.2 Triticum dicoccoides
GGCGGGGAGGGCCGGTCCCGGGCCCTCGCGGGCCGGCGATGTGGGCGCGGGCGCGGTGGCAGGAGGGCCACGTGGCGGTTGGCGGCTGGCTGGGCGCGGCGGCGGACGTTGTCCGGCTCGCCCGGACATGTCCGTCGGCGGCGGATCTGGCGAGGAGATGTTTTTTTTTAAACTAGGGTTTGAGACGAGGGGATCCGGGATTTGGAGGAGGGGGTCTATAAATAGACATAAGTGGAGCTAGGAGAGTCCAAATGAGGTGCGGTTTTCGCCCACACGATCGTGATCGAACGCTCTAGGACATGGAGCAGAGTTTGGTGGGTTTTGGGCCAAATTTGGGGGGTTGTTGGGCTGCAACACACACGAGGCCTTTCCGGTCCCTCGGTTAACCGTTGGAGTATCAAACGAAGTCCAGATGACCCGAAACTTGACAGGCGGTCTACCGGTAGTAAACCAAGGCCGCTTGGCAAGTCTTGGTCCAATCCGGAAATGTTTAATTCCCAAACACGAAAGAAAGCTAGAGATGACCACCGGAGGAGAACGAAGCGCCGGAATGCAAAACGGACAAGGGGGAAAAGGCTCGAATGCATGAGATGAACATGTATGCAAATGCAATGCACGTGATGACATGATAAGAGATGCACGAAAAAGAAAAACAACACACGGAGACAAAAACCCAAACCCAAGAAATAAATATAACTTAGCGCCGGAGACGGCAAGAGTTGGATACAAATATGGAAAGTATATCTGGGGCGTTACAGCGCGCCAGGGCGCCACACAGGGGATGGATCTCGTGCTGGGGGAGGAACACCGCCATCGAGCCTCGCTCCATGCGGCGAGGTACCAGTAGGCGCTGCGGCGGTACCACTACTGCAGTGTCCGCTCCATGACATTAGAGGTGGGCGACCTCGTCCTGAGGCAGGTGCTCTCCAAGGAGGGGCTGCACAAGCTCTCTCCCATGTGGGAGGGCCCGTTTAGGATTGCCTGTGTCTCTAGGCCTGGTGCCGCGCGCCTGGAGACACAGGACAGGGTCCCCATCCAGAATGCCTGGAACATCCAGCACCTCTGGAAGTTCTACCCCTGAAGAAAGGCCCTGGCCTGTGAAGCAAGGCTTCGGCCTGTGAAGGTCTCCGCTCGTGACACTATCACGTAATAATGAGTGGGGCCGTACACGCCACGGAGTCTCCTGAGAGTCGCCCTAGGGCCTCATGGGGGCTCCCTCCCACGTCTTAGTGGCAGCACTTAGCTCCGCGTTGGTGAGAAGACTAGTTTAGGTGCCGGATGCGGCTGTTCATTTGCTTTCTGAAGTTGCTTGCAGTTTTTAATGACCTTTCAATGGATTTGGTATTTTCGAACTCTGGTCCCTCGATCTGTTTTCCTCCTGAGCTATTTTCTGCCTGAAGGCAATAGAGAGGTGGCAGTCGCCTGTCACTTCCTCTCGCGCGCCTCGCGCGTGGGGCTAGGCAGGTGTGTGCGCCTCGGGCCTACCCTTGCACGTGCGCACCGCGCCGAACCCGGGTGTGTTAGCCTCATCCTCGCGAGGAGCCTTCGATCAAGCTCACGGGCACTAGCACCCCTCACATCCATGCCTCCCGGGTAGCGCGACGTGGTGCATCAAGTCTGAGCTAATCTATGGAAGGGGGCTCACATAAGGAGTGAGCCGCTCGTCAGGTTTTTCTTTTCCTCTGAAAGCAGCCCTGCAGCGGCTCCGCGGCAGCTCCTGAGACCCCACGACTCCTCGGGAAGGGGGCCCCGTCGTGTACCTGAGGCCAGGTATTTGCAAGGCAGAAAACTACTACCCACATACCAAGCTAAGTTTTCCTATTCTAACTTACCCGGATCACAAACATTACAACACAGCATCAACATAGCAAGCATAGCATAAAAGGCATAACTGCCATAGTTCATTACATGCCCTTGCGGGGTACACCATCTTCTTTTTTTTAATTACAGGAGAAAGGAAAGGCTAAACAAAGAGGGTCCGAAGACGTACGAACCCGGCACCAGTGTCGCATCCTCAAGTAGCACCTCAAGGTGCCGGTCTTGAGTCCAAGTTCGCAGGCCCCCAGCCTCATGTTGGGCTCCTCTCCAGCTTCACTGGAGCACCGCGGTGGGACGAACCACCGATGTCCTCAACCCGGGTACGTTGGCGTGGGGGCCGGTCATAGCCACCACTGCTCGAGCTCTCCGAAGAGGAGGTGCCGTCACGGGAGGAGGAGCGCGCGCCACCAAGACCAAGCTCAACATCGCCACCTTCGTCGTCGCTGCCATTCTCCAGGCAGCACCCCACGCGGCGGCCATCCTCCCTGAACACCCTCACATAGAGGGTCGCCAGGGCGTCATACTTGAAGTCAAGGGTGCACCTTCCGCCCAGGCCTCGCGCGCGAGCAAACGTCTGCCAGCCGCGGGTCAAGACCACGGTGTCGGAGGCAGCGACCTCGGCCCCGACCCACGAAGCTTTGTTGTAGAACCCGTCAGCCTGCAGCCAGAGGCCTCGAGCCCCAAAGAAGGAAGCTCGCCGAAGAAGAAACACAGAAGTTGGAGTGAGGTGCTGGCCGAGCTCTCCAACCACACCACAAATTCAGGGAGCATGTCCAGCAAGGAGAAGTGTGGCCGAGGTCGTCGCACGATCACGGCGCGCCTCCCTTCGTCATGGGGGATGCTCTGAAGCCGGTGGCCCCCGCCGTAAGAAGAGGTGCCATCGCGGGCGCTGAGAGCAATGCCACCTCTAGGGGGTGCGCGCTCGCGCCCCCTAGAGGCCGCTGCAGGAGCCGCGGGATGCTTGCAGGGACGGCCACGGCCTCTTTTGGGAGGCAGAGAGGTTGGCTCCTCCTTGGAAGCCTTCCCCTTCTCGGCCGCTGAAAACCTCCTCGGCAACGCCATGGGAGTGAGGTGAAGAAGAGAAGAAGCGGGCAAGAGCAAGACAAAGGAGAGATGGGAAAGGAGATCCGCCCCTCCCTCGCATTTATAGCCAAGGGAGGCCAAGCACCAGCCTCCACGACCTCATGCCATCATGATCTTCTGCATGCTGCATCGTCCCGTCAAGTCGAACAGTTGTCGAGGCAGCATGGGGAAGCGGAGTCGTCCACGTCCCATCAATCGCCACGCATAATCAAGGCCGCAGGCGGTTAGGGCCCGTGGCGCTCCGCACTAACCCTTTGGCTTCGCCTGGAAGCCAAGTCCGACCGTGCCTTGGGCCTGGGGGCTATTGTCGGCGTCCTGGATATGGGGGTATCTAGCCCTGCCTGCCTGTGGCCCACCATGTGGCAGGCGGACGATGCCAAGACCGCCGAGGGGATCGACCTCCTCAGGTTGGTTCCTGAGGGGTGGAGAGTTCTATGCAAGGCTTACCTCACGAGGCATAGCTGACGTGAGCAATGACGACCAAGGCTAGGCGGGCGCAGAATGCAGGTTTCCTCTTTGGTGCAAAGGAGGCAAGCCACAGGAGCGGAGTCCCGAGGAATTAGCCAAAGGTTTCCATTCTGGTGCAACGAGACCAAGACCGCCAAGACAACAGGACGGAGGTCATCGATGAGCCCACCGCAGCGTCTCGCCCAGAGGCTTTTCGTAGGCAAAGACTACTTTTGTCAGGATAAGTTGTACTACTTGTCCCCTTTCAAATCCGGCTGTTGTGGGATCCCTTCCCGCCAACATTTGGGAAGAGGACCAAGGCCACTATAAATAGGACTAGCCACCACCATAGAGGCAAGACAAGCCGAACTAGCTCACACCTCACGAGCTCCCTTGAGCTCAAGAACACCTCACCTCCTAAGGCCAGTTCATCCATTGTCCTAGTTCATCCTCAACCCACCGAGGCAATCCACCAAAACGTTGGAGTAGGGTATTACACCACAAGGTGGCCCAAACCAGGATAAACTGTTGTGTCCATTTGTCACTTAAGCTTTTCGCGCTAGGCCTAGGAGGATCGCGAGTAGGCAGGCTAGGTAGGTTGAGATCTCTGCACGCACCCCAGAGTTCGAACCTCTCAAGGGTTTGCGGAAGTCGTAATCCAACAGACTTCCTCCAACTTGTTTCCCTACTTGACAAGCACTGGAAAGTCTATCCTTGTCAAATATAACATCTTTAACACCAAGGATATGATCACCTTTAAGAAGCTTATCAAGATTTCGCATGCCCACGTGTCCTAACCTTCTATGCCACAACCAACCTTTAGAAGATTTAGCAATTAAGCAGGTTCTAGGTTGAGCTCTTTTAGTGAAGTCAACAATGTATAAATCACCTCTACGTATACGGTAAATACCATATTATGATTATCTCTTCGAAACACTTGGCAATCTACTTCAATAAATAGGACATTGAAACCGAAGTTGGCTAGTCTAGATACAGAAAGTAAATTATAGCCAAGAGATTCAATGAGCATAACATTTTGGATGGAGCTGCCATGTGAGATGGCCACCTTACCAAGGCCAACCACCTTACCCTTTGAGTTATCACCAAAAGTGACATATTTTCGGGGACCATTATTTTCAGCAAGCTCTCGAAACATATCCTTGTCTCCGGTCATGTGATCGGTACATTCACTATCAAGAACCTATTCCTTTCCTCAGGCCATGTAACCACAAAGGTTAGCCATAATACCAAGGTGTCTCATTGACTCATCAAGATCAAAGTCACTATTATGATCATCCTCATCATAATATCCATGTTCAACATCGTCTTGTGATTCGATCATCACCTAGAGAGAGTGATTCATTAGATTTATGATCATGACAATGTGCATATTTATGTTCCAATGACTTGTGAGATGATGCTACTAATGACTCCAACATCTCCTTTGGCACGCATGAGGTCACGAAGCTCAAATAGACAATCACCAAATTTAGGATCATTAGGATGCATTTTATGAAAAGCAATGGACGTTTGAAGTATCTCATCTAGATTTTCCAAGGAATAGTTTGGAAAGTGCTCCTCAAGATATCTCCATACAGTATAAGCACATTAAAATGTAGGCAAGCATACAAGCAAATTTCTAGGCAATCCTCTTATGATAAGATCAATAGCTCTAAGATTGCGGGTCATGTCAGGATTCGGGGGTAGGATGCAAGGGATCATTAGGAGGCGCACAAGGGCTAGTAATATACTTGTTCAAATTATATTCATTGAAAATCTCAAGCATCTCATTTTGCCAAGCACTATAGTACTCTCCGTCAAGCATAGGCACTCTACGTCTAATACTCCCAACCATAGACTCATCCATCTTCCTCCAATGGTGATTAAACCAAAGCAATGGAGACCAAATCTCTGATACCAATTGAAAGGATCGAGAAGAGGTGTCTAGAGGGGGGTGATTAGACCCTCAACAAGTAAAACTAGCAGTTTTTAAGTTCCGCAAGTTGAGGTGGGAGTTTTAGCACATGTTTAAGCATTCACAATACATTTCAAGCAAGCATGGCAAGAGTATAAGCAGTGGAAAGAGTAAAGCATGCTAGTAGCAAGAAAGTAAAGGGAAGGGATTGGAGTGTGCAAACGCAATGAAGACACGGAGATTTTTGGCATGGTTCTGATAGGTGGTGCTATTGTACATCCACGTTGAGGGAGACTTCAACCCACAAAGTGTAATGGTTGTGCGAGTCCACGGAGGGCTCCACCAACGAAGGGTCCACGAAGAAGCAACCTTGTCTATCCCACCATGTCCATCGCCCATGAAGGACTTGCCTCACTTGGGTAGATCTTCACGAAGTAGGCGATCTCCTTGCCCTTACAAACTCCTTGGTTCAACTCCACAATCTTGTCTGAGGCTCCCAAGTGACACCTAACCAATCTAGGAGACACCACTCTCCAAGAGTAATAGACAGTGTGTTGATGATGAACTCCTTGCTCTTGTGCTTCAAATGATAGTCTCCCCAACACTCAACTCTCTCTCACAGATTTGTCTTTGGTGGAAAGAAGATTTGAGTGGAAAGCAACTTGGGGAAGGCCAGAGATCAAGATTCTAGTGGTAGGATTGGAATGCCTTGGTCTCAACACATGAGTAGGTGGTTCTCTCTCAGAAAATGATTAGTGGAAGTGTAGGCACGTTCTGATGGCTCTCTCATAAATGGAGATGGGGTTGGAGGGGTATATATAGCCACCACACAAAATCCAATCATTACACACATTTGATCCAACTCGGTGAGACCCAATAGATGAACTCATTAAGGCCGATTTAGTTCAAAATGTGAACGTTAGGAATCTCGGTGGGACCGGCATGATCAACTCAATGAGACCGATGTGCTAGGGCTTGGGCAAAACCTCATCTCGGTGAAACCGATTGCATGAACTCGGTGAGACCGATTTCAGCAATGAGCAAACAGAGTTGGTCAGGCAAACTCGGTGGGACCGATCACTCATTTCAGTGAGACCGAAATGTTACGAAGGGAAATAGAGAGTTTGCAAGGCCATCTCGGTGAGACCAAGATCCTGATCGGTGTGACCGAATTGGCTAGGGTTTCTCGTAGTGGCTATGTCAAATGAACTCGGTGGCATCGGATAGATTAGATCGGTGGGGCCGAGTTTGACTTTGGGTTTTGGACATATGTGGAAATGAGAAAGTGGTTGAGGATTTTGGAGCAATATCACTAAGCACTTTGAGCAAGCAGACCATTAAGCAACATCTCGTCCCTTTTAATAGTATTGGCTTTCCTATGGACTCAATGTGATCTTGGATCACTAAAATGAAAATGAAGAGTCTTGAGACTTTGCCAATCTTTGTCCTTAGCATTTTGAAGGGGTTCCACATCCTCTTGTCCTTGCCACTACATTGTTGAACTTATCTGAAATATACTCAATAAAAGTATTACTCCAACAAGAGATATGTTGTTGTCATTCATTACCAAAATCACCCAGGGAGCACTTGTGCTTTCAAGAGTGCTCTCCCCCGGCAAGTTGCTAGGAGAGGGAAGCTACATGCTTACCTTTGTGTGAGGGTTGCAAAGGGTTCGAACCCCTGTACGGGTTTCCTTGGCCCTCCTTTTATAGCTCAAGGGGTTACCACAATGGCAAAAACTTCATTACAAGGTGATTAGACTGATACAGAACTATCATACCTAACTCTGCTAGTTAGGACAAATTGCATTAAATGCATTGCTAGGTGTCGTGTGGAGGAGGAGCCCCAGCAAGGTTGCCGCACCACTTGCTCAATTACCTCCTATTAGCTTGACACGCCATTAGGACGGGTGTCAATAAAGGTAATCCTACTTCCCAGCAAGCTGACACGTACGACTTTCTCCACCTAACCAACTGCGGACTCGCACGACCTTGCTGAAAATGGTATTGTGCTTTGAGATCTTTTCTGCTTCTTCATTAATATGGATTTGGGTCAGCCCCCAGCTCCATCTTGATATCTTTGGCATTTCAATGATGCGGGCCGTTCGTGTCAAAAACCAGGGGCTCGCGCGCACATAGGATGCCGTTAGGGTGCTCGTGCGTGATTTGGGGTAACTGTCGTTTCTGCCATAACTTCCCCCTTTATCGCAGCCTTCTCCCCTTCCCCATGACGCGGATTAGGCTCAGGGCATGGGATTGGTGTAGAAGGGTAGTCGTGGTGGTGGTGCTTTGATCATAGCAGTCAGAATGTCGGATTGGCGAAACTAGGCAGTTGATGCAGTGTGGCGCCTGCCATGGGGGCAGGAAGTTGGATCGGTGGAGCGGGGTGGTCACCCTAGGTTAGTGGAGAGCCAGCCCCTATGCTCACTTCTAAAAAGGAGGGGTGTAAGAGCAGTGATGCTCATCCACCTTACTCTTCTCACTTTCCTTTCTTCTGCTTCCGTCATGGCAAGAGGAAAAGGCCGGGCTCGTGCCTCGACCATGGTGGCGAGAGCTTCTCCTTGACATCATGCATCTGCATTGGCTACGGCCATAGAAGTTGGTGCTGGCGCACAAGGTGGGGCCACAAGGTGAGGTCTGGGTCGATGTGGCACCCACAGTTGAGGCAGACGGAGCGGTGCGCTTGTTGTTTCTCCTCCAACCGCTCTATTCCTGACTGATGGTCATACGTGGGACACAGCGCTCGAGTTCATCATCGAGTTGTGCGATCCACCCACAGTCGTCTGCAGCTCCCTCGTCCTTTAACCAGGGTGATTGAGGTTGATTAGCCGCTTGGGCTATGGATGCGCATGAGCGCCTGCTGTAACGATGTCGTGCGGGCGAACGTTGAGTTCCCCGCGACTCATGTCATGTTCCTTAGGCACGGGTGGAAAACCTTTGCCCGCGCTTACTATTTTGCAGAGGGGCTCGTCCTCCACTTCAAGTTGGTGGAGTCTGACACGCTCTCCATCAAGATCTTCGGGCGTTCAGGCGCTCGGCTTGGGTGCTGTGTGGAAAGCTCAAGTGATGACAAAAGCTCCACCTCGAGCAACAGTGACGAGGAGGACACTATTGGTGAAGACGATGACGGTGAGTTCCCGGCCGTCAAGTCCAAAGACGATGACTCGGACTCCAGCTGAACACCGACAGAACCTTCATCACCACCTAAGCAGCGGTAGCACCACCATCTGTAGCTGGAACCCGGCAGAGCGATTTGCCAAGGGTGCTTGGCCTAGACGCTATTGCCACCTCCAGCTGGACACCGCAGGCTCGTGGGCTCCAGCTTCGTCTTCCCTGCCGGGTGTCTCGCCGAGCCGCATTCCTCTAGTCCTGGAGGGGTGACCAGGGTACTGCCCAGGCGCTCCTTTTGCCTTCTTGCACTCGATGTAAACCCTAGGAGGAGAGGGACAAGAAAGGCATTACGGAGCACATTTCTTTTTTATCGGAAAATGTAAGCATTTCCCGTGTTTGAAGCAAGTATAAACATTTCCTCATCCATATTTGCACTTGTATGACTTGTGCTTGTTATCTCACGCAATTTTGAGAAAAAAACTTGTCAGAGAAAAAATTTGCCTTAGACGCCCTGAAGGACTAGTTCCTCGGCAATCTTCTGTGAGTAGGATATCCAGAAAAGCTTCTTGCCAGTCTCAAACGCAGCTACTACTATCCCTTGTCAAGCAGACTCGAGGCAAGTCTAGGAGCCGGGATAGTGGCTGGCCACTTGCCGGTTTTAAACGCGGCTATAACTAATCCTATCGAGTGACTCGAGGCAAGGATAGGAGTGTGAATGAAAGACACGGCAAGGTCTCCTCGCATGCAAGTTTCTCATACGCAGGTGCAATATGGAATGACGGGAATTTTCAAATGAAACATACTTTCTACTTATCTTTCTTTGCTGTACTTCTTATTACCTGGATAAAAAGGGGCTGCCATAAGTTGGAACATGCACGCTACCATCCTCCCCCCGGGGAAGTTGCGCGCAAGGAACCCTTCTGTCTTTGATGCAAAAAGAAAGAACGGAAAAGATAGCATAGGGCCCTTGGAAGCAGGTTAATCATCTTATCTAAGCAAATGTAACTACATGAAAATCATGCCATAGCATATAGATAATCATGCCATGCAGGTTTATCATCTTATCTGTCTTTGATGCAAAAAGAAAGAACGGAAAAGATAGCATAGGGCCCTTGGAAGCAGGTTAATCATCTTATCTAAGCAAATGTAACTACATGAAAATCATGCCATAGCATATAGATAATCATGCATGCAAGTTTGTAAAATACTTAGTTTTATTCGGATATGCACAAGGTCTGCGTCTGGCTTTGTGCAAAGGATTACAAGCCATTGAGACTATGCTTGTACAAAATGGGTTGCCGGGGCAGGGCTCGGCAACCGCGCCTTATGGGTAGAACGTGCAAACATGCTCAATATTCCATGAGTTTTGCACACGAATGCCATACACGATCTCCATACGGACTGTGCCGGGTCTGGTGACTCGTACTACCTGGTAAGGGCCCTCCCACTTTGACGTCAACTTGTTTGTACCCTTGGCGGACTGAATGTGCGGAAGGATAAGGTCGCCTTCCTCAAGGCTCCAAGCATGAACCTTGAGGCTATTATAGCGGCGCAAGCCTTGCTGATAGCGCGCAGCATGCACAGCCTCCCGAAGACGATCTTCCTCAAGGAGCATGCCATCGTCATGCCGCAGCTGCTCTTGCTCTACTTCATCATAGGCAAGTACTCGGTGTGACTTGTATATGAGTTCCGTGGGGAGCACCACCTCTACACCATAGACTAGGGAGAAGGGTGTCTGGCTAGTAGCTCGATTTGGTGTTGTCCTGAGAGACCAAAGAACCACCGACAACTCCCCAATCCAACACCTCCCGCACTTGTGCAGCTTTTCAAAAGTTCTTGTCTTGATTCCGCGCAACACTTCAGCATTTGTCCTCTCCACTTGCCCGTTGCTCCTTGGATGAGCAATAGATGTGAAGAACACCTTGCTCCCAAGGCTCTGGGTGTATTGCATGAAGGTGCGGCTCATGAATTGTGTGCCTTTGTCGGTGATGATACTGTTTGGGACCCTGAACCGGCAAACTAATCCTTTGAAGAACTTGACGGCTGGCTGTACAGTTACCTTTCTCACTGGCTCCACTTCAGGCCACTTTGTGAATTTTTTGGTGGCGATGAACAAAACTCAAAGCCCCCAGTAGCACGGGGGAAGGGGCCCAAAATATCAAGCACCCAAACCGAAAAGGGCCAGGCGAGAGGAATCGTTTGGAGGGCTTGCGTTGGTTGATGTATGATCTTTGAATGGAACTGGCATGCTTCACATCTTGTTACTAGCTCAGTTGCATCCTGGAGGGCAGTGGGCCAATAAAAGCCTTGCCGGAAGGCCTACCTGACAAGGGTTCTTGTTCCTATGTGAGAACCACGTGCTCCTCCATGTATCTCTGCCAACAACTTTAGTCCATCTTCTCGGGTAATGCACTTCAATTTCGCTCTTTTTGGTCTCTTTCTGCACAGGAAGTTATCCACAAACTCGTACATACTTGACTGACAGGCTACTTTCTCAGCTTGCTCTTGCTCTTCAGGAAGTTCTCCTATTTGGAGAAATAGAACTATATGTTGTGCCCATGTCGGATCTTGGGGCTCGACAACAAGGACTAAAGGCATTTCTTTGGCCACGGCAGCACTGATCTCAGCGGCAAGAATCTGGGATTCTTCCTGGGGCCGCTACTCACCGGCAGGCGCATCACCGCTCTGCTTTGCCTTCGGCTTCTGGGAGCTTTGTCGGAAAGTATGTGCCGTTACTTATCTTCCTTCTCTTTTGGCTCTTGTTGATGGGGTGACTGTGGGTCGAGTCAAGTGAGCACAAAAGTCCCTGGTTCCACAGGGAGCTTTTGGGCAGCATGCTTTGACAGCTGGTCAGCGATGCAATTTTCTGCACAATGGATGTGCTTTGTTTGCAAACCATCAAAGTATTCTTCAAACTTTCTCACTTCATTTACGTACGCTTCAATCAACGGGCTCTAGTAGTCCTCGTTCACTTGTTTGACTACAACTTGCGAACCTCCAGGGCCGATCAAGTTTTGGATTCCCAACTCTACCGCGATTCTGAGGCCGGCAGGCAGCCCCTCATACTCAGCAGTATTATTGGTAGCTTCCTCACGGGGGGAATGCATTTCAACTATGTACTTGAGATGCTCTCCGGTGGGCGCGATAAACAACACTCTAGCATCGGTGCCTTGCAACAAGAAAGCACCATCAAACTACATCATCTAGTTCTTTGCGGTTTCCCTGTCGGGGAGGGCTAATTCCTAAATCTCGTCATCTGCTATTGGTTTCCATTCTGCAATGAATTTTCCCAATGCTCTGCTCTAAATAGTTGATGTACTCTCAAACTTGAGCACAAAGCTTGACAATTCCAATGCCCACTCTACTATTCTATCAGTCGCCTCTAGATTCCTCAGAATGTGCTGCAACAGGAAGCGAGTGACCACCATGATCTGATGTGCTTGAAAACAGTGGCGCAACTTCCTTGAAGCCATTAGCAAGCCAATGAGCAACTTCTGCACACCCGAATACCTCGATCTAGCCCCTTGCAAGAGAGAGCAGAAAAAGTATATTGGCCGCTCCACCACTTTCTTCTTTGATGTGACTTATCGATCATCCATCCTCTCTTGTACCAATCTTCCCTTCCCATATCTAGCTCTGCTGGAGATGATGCCCTTCGTTGTGGGATGGCTCTGCCACCGTTGTTTCTCCATCTTCAACTTCCCTGTGCACAGTCCGCGCAGCGCTGACCACTTGATTCGTCGCCGCCAAGTACAACAGCAACGGCTCTTGCGGTTTAGGCACGACTATAGTTGGCAAAGAGGACAGGCACCCTTTAAGGTCTTGCAGCGCAGCCTCCGCTTTCGGAGTCCATTTTACCGGACCTGCCTTTTTCAATATCTTGAAAAATGGGAGGGCACGTGAAACGTCTCCGTCGTATCTATAATTTTTGATTGTTCCATGCCAATATTTTACAACTTTCATATACTTTTGGCGCCTTTTTATACTTTTTTTGGGACTAACATATTGATCCAGTGCCCAGTGCCAGTTCTTATTTGTTGCATGTTTTATGTTTCACAGAAACCCAATATCAAACGGAGTCCAGACGGGATAAAAACTGATGGAGATTATTTTTGGAATATTTATGATTTTTGGGAAGAAAAATCAATGCGAGATGGTGCCCGAGGGGGCCACGGGGTAGGGGGCGCGCCCCAGGGGGGCAGGCGTGCCCCTGACCCTCGTGGGCACCCCGTAAGGCGGTTGACGCACTTCTTTTGCCGCAAGAAAGCTAATTTCCGGAGAAAAATCTGGGTGAAGGTTTCAATCCAGTCGGAGTTACAGATCTCTGGATATATAAGAAACGGTCAAAGGGCAGAATCTGGGGACGCAGAAACAGAGAGAGACAGAGAGAGAGATCCAATCTCACAGGGGCTCTTGCCCCTCCCACGCCATGGGAGCCAAGGACCAGAGGGGAAACCCTTCTCCCATCTAGGGAGAAGGTCAATGAAGAAGAAGAAGAAGGGGGGCTCTCTCCCCCTTGCTTCCGCTGGTATCGGAACACCGCTGGGGGGCATCATCATCACCGCGATTTACACCAACACCTCTGCCATCTTCACCAACATCTCCATCACCTTCCCCCCTTCTATATTCCATAGTCCACTCTCCCGCAACCCACTGTACCCTCTACTTGAACATGGTGCTTTATGCTTCATATTATTATCCAATGATGTGTTGCCATCCTATGATGTGTGAGTAGATTTTCATTGACCTACTAGTGATTGATTAATTGCTATGATTGGTTTAATTTGCTTGTGGTTATGTTGCTGTCCTACTGTGCCCTCCGTGTCGCGCATAAAACTTATGCCTCTCCCACATAAAACATGCTATCGATCTAGTAAAGTAGTCAATTGCTTAGGGACAATTTCACAACTCCTACCACCACTTTTCCACACTTGCTATATTTACTTTATTGCTTCTTTATCTAAACAGCCCCTAGTTTATATTTATGTGCTCTTTATTATCTTGCAAACCTATCCAACAACACCTACAAAGTACTACTAGTTTCATACTTGTTCTAGGTAAAGCGAACGCTAAGCGTGCGTAGAGTTGTATCGGTGGTCGATAGAACTTGAGGGAATATTTGTTCTACCTTTAGCTCCTCTTTGGGTTCGACACTCTTACTTATTGAAAGAGGCTACAATTGATCCCCTACACTTGTGGGTTATCAAGACCTTTTTCTGGCGCCGTTGCCGGGGAGTCATAGTGTGGGGTGAATATTCTCGTGTGTGCTTGTTTGCTCTATCACTAAGTAATTTTTATTTGTTGTTCTAAGTTGTTCTCTATCTTTAGTTATGGATATGGAACACGAAATACCAAAAAAAATTAGGTGTACTTGCTACTCATGGAGATGGGGAACCTCCTAAAACCCTCGATGCTGGTTATGTGAAAAATATTATGTACTACTTTGATAGTCCTGAGAAAACCCTATTCAATTATGTAAAGGGAGACACGTTGTATCAACGTGAATACTTTAGGGATTATCGCTTGACTCAAAATGGGAAACTATTATGGGATCAAATTCATATGTTACATTGGTATGCTCGGAAACAATGCTTGAGATATGATTATACTTGTTGCTCTAGGATGAAGGCTCCACACCTTCCCTTTTCATGCAAATTCAATGATAATAAAACCTTGGCTTCTTATGCTAATGGTATATATGATTAGTATGATGTGGAACAAATAGAATAATTCATTGCTTCTATGGGTGCTTATGAAATTGAATCTTTGTTTAAAGAGTGTGAAAATCTTGATGATGTTGTTTACATACCTGAAAATTATGCTATACATAAATATTGCTATGATAATCATGAATTCAATTCCGATATTGATGCATTTATTGAGGAAGTCTCTGCTGTCCAAGAAGAGACTAATATTTTGCAGGAGTCTATGGAAGAAGAAATTGATGAAACTATGAGCTCATTGGATGAAAAAGATGATGAGGAGAGCGAAGAACAAAAGGAGGAAGAGAGGATTAGCTACCCGTTCCCACCTTCTAGTGAGAGTAACTCTTCAACTCATACATTGTTTAATTTCCCTTCGTGCTTACCCAAGGATGATTGCTATGATGATTGTTATGATCCCGTTGATTCTCTTGAAATACCCCTTTTTGATGATGCTTGCTATGCTTGTGGCCAAGATGCCAATTAAATTATGCTTATGGAGATGAACTTGCTATAGTTCCTTATGTTAAACATGAAATTGTTTCTATTGCACCCTCGCATGATAGTCCTATTATCTTTTTGAATTCCCCAAACTACACTATATTGGAGAAGTTTGTGCTTATTAAGGATTATATTGATTGGTTGCATTTTACTACTACACATGATGATTTTGATGAATGTAATATGCATGTGCTTGCTGCTCCTACTTGCAATTATTATGGGAGAGGAACTATATCTCCGCCTCTTTATGTTTCCAACATGATAGAATTGCAAGAAACTGCTTATACTGTGCATTGGCCTTTACTTGGTGTGCATGAATTGTTCTTTTATGACATGCCGATGCATAGGAAGAGAGTTAGACTTCCTTATTGCATGATATATGTTACTTTGTGCTCACTACTAAATTACAAATCATTGTTAATTAAAATTGGCTTTGATATACCTTGGGATCCGGGTGGATCCATTACTTGAGCACTATATGCCTAGCTTAATGGCTTTAAACAAAGCGCTGCCAGGGAGACAACCTGGAAGTTTTAGAGAGTCATTTCTTTCTGTTGAGTGCTTTTATATAGTTTAAAAACAAAAAATAAAGAGGGGAACCCAAAACTTTTCAAAAAGGAAAGTGAAAGTGAGAGAGACAAGCATTGTTGAAGTGGGGGAGCTCCTTGAACTTTGTTCATGCTCACGGAAACTTTGTGAATCTTGATTACAGAAACTTTTCAACAAAAATAATTATCCCCTTGTACAATTCCATTGTATTATAAAAATAATGTGCCAAGGTTTGCCTTTAGGATGTTTACAATGCTTGTTGGTTTGTGCGGTGCAGAACAGAAACTTTGGCTATAGTGCACGATTTTACATTTTCTACTGGAACGTCAAAAGGTTATGAAACTTTTTGCACTGTCTTCCTGTACAAATTGTTCATGTTTCCTAATTTTGGTAGAATTTTTGGGGTACCATAAGTATGGTGAATGTTCAGATTGCTACAGACTGTTCTGTTTTTGACAGATTCTGTTTTTTTGCTTCATAGTTTGCTTGTTTTGATGAAACTATCAATTTCTATCAGTGGATTGAGCCATGGAAAAGCTATATTACAGTAGAAACAATGAAAAAACAAAATATGAATTGGTTTGCAACAGTACTTAGAGTAGTTATTTGCTTTATTATACTAACGGATCTTACCGAGTTTTCTGTTGAAGTTTTGTGTGGATGAAGTGTTTGATCGAGGAGGTCTCGATATGAGGAAAAGGAAGAGAGGCAAGAGCTCAAGCTTGGGGATGCCCAAGGCACCCCAAGTAAATATTCAAGGAGACTCAAGCATCTAAGCTTGGGGATGCTCCAGAAGGCATCCCCTCTTTCTTCAACAAGTATCGGTATGTTTTCGGATTCGTTTCGTTCATGCGATATGTGCAAGTCTTGGAGCGTCTTTTGCATTTAATTTTCACTTTTATTTTATCCACCATGCTGGTATGAGATAGTTCTTGGTTGATTTATAGAATGCTCATTGCACTTTACTTAAATCTTTTGAGTATGGCTTTATAGAATGCTTCACGTGCTTCACTTATATCATTTGAAGTTTGGATTGCATGTTTCTCTTCACATAGAAAACCGCCATTTGTAGAATGCTCTTTTGCTTCACTTGTATTTGTTAGTGTGGGCATATCTTTTGTAGAAAGAATTAAACTCTCTTGCTTCACTTATATCTATTTAGAGAGATGACAGGAATTGGTCATTCACATGGTTAGTCATAAAATCGTACATAAAACTTGTAGATCACTGAATATGGTATGTTTGATTCCTTGCAATAGTTTTGCGATATAAAGATGGTGATATTAGAGTCATGCTAGTGGGTAGTTGTGGATTGTAGAAATACTTGTGTTGTAGTTTGTGATTCCTGTAGCATGCACGTGTGGTGAACCGTTGTGTAACGAAGTTGGAGCATGAGGTATTTATTGATTGTCTTCCTTATGAGTGGCGGTCGGGGATGAGCGATGGTGCATAGTACTTTGTTTCAAAGACTAATAGATTTTTGCAATAAGTATGTGAGTTCTTTATGACTAATGTTGAGTCCATGGATTATACGCACTCTCACCCTTCCATCATTGCTAGCCTCTTCGGTACCGTGCATTGCCCTTTCTCACCTCGAGAGTTGGTGCAAACTTCACTGGTGCATCCAACCCCGTGATACGATACGCTCTATCACACATAAGCCCCCTTATATCTTCCTCAAAACAGCCACCATACCTACCTATCATGGCATTTCCATAGCCATTCCGAGATATATTGCCATGCAACTTCCATCATCATCATATACATGACTTGAGCATTCATTGTCATATTGCCTTGCATGATCGTAAGATAGCTAGCATGATGTTTTCATGGCTTGTCCGTTTTTTGATATCTTTGCTATGCTAGATCATTGCACATCCCGGTACACCGCCGGAGGCATTCATATAGAGTCATATTTTTGTTCTAGTATCAAGTTGTAATATTGAGTTGTAAGTAAATAAATTTTTGATGATCATCATTATAGAGCATTGCCCCATAAAAAAAGAGAGGCCAAAGAATTCTAAATAAAAAAGGGGGCCAAAGAAGCCCGCGACAAAAAGGGGGAAGGGGCAATGCTACTATCCTTTTACCACACTTGTGCTTCAAAGTAGCACCATGTTCTTCATATAGAGAGTTTCTTGAGTTATCACTTTCATATACTAGTGGGAACTTTCATTATAGAACTTGGCTTGTATATTCCGATGATGGGCTTCCTCAAATGCCCAAGGTCTTCATGAGCAAGCAAGTTGGATGCACACCCACTTAGTTTTCAGTTTGAGCTTTCATACACTTATAGCTCTAGTGTATCCGTTGCATGGCAATCCCTACTCCTCGCATTGACATCAATTGATGGGCATCTCCATAGCCCGTTGATTAGCCGCGTCAGTGTGAGACTTTCTCCCTTTTTGTCTTCTCCACACAACCTCCACCATCACACTTTATTCCATCTATAGTGTTATATCCATAGCTTGCGCTCATGTATTGCGTGAAAGTTGAAAAGTTTGAGAACATCAAAAGTATGAAACAATTGCTTGGCTTGTCATCGGGGTTGTGCATGATTTGAATATTTCATGTGATGAAGATGGAGCATAGCCAGACTATATGATTTTGTAGGGATAACTTTCTTTGGCCATGTTGTTTTTAAAAGACATGATTGCTCTACTAGTACGCTCGAAGTATTATTGTTTTTATGTCAAATGATAGACTATTGCCTTGATTCACTCATGTCTTAATATTCATGCCATGATTAGAATATATGATCAAGATTATGCTAGGTAGCATTCCACATGAAAAATAATCTTTTTTATCATTTACCTACCGAGGACGAGCAGGAATTAAGCTTGGGGATGCGGATTCGGTCTCCGTCGTATCTATAACTTTTGATTGTTCCATGCCAATATTTTACAACTTTCATATACTTTTGGCAACTTTTTATACTATTTTTGGGACTAACATATTGATCAGTTGCCCAGTGCCAGTTCCTGTTTGTTGCATGTTTTATGTTTGGCAGAAACCCAATATCAAATGGAGTCCAAATGGGATAAAAATGGACGGAGATTATTTTTGGAATATTTATGATTTTTTGGAAGAAAAATCAACGCGAGACGGTGCCCGAGGGGGCCACGAGGCAGGGGGCGCGCCCCTGACCCTCGTGGGCACCCCGTAAGGCGGTTGACGCTCTTCTTTTGCCGCAAGAAAGCTAGTTTTCGGAGAAAAATCTAGGTGAAGGTTTCGATCCAATCGGAGTTACGGATCTCCGGATATATAAAAAACGGTGAAAGAGCAGAATCTGGGGATGCAGAAACAGAGAGAGATAGAGAGACAGATCCCATCTCAGAGGGGATCTCGCCCCTCCCACGCCATGGGAGCCAACGACCAAAGGGGAAACCCTTCTCCCATCTAGGGAGAAGGTCAAGGAAGAAGAAGAAGAAGGGGGTTGTCTCCCCCTTGCTTCCGGTGGCGCCGGAATGCCGCCGGGGGCCATCATCATCACCGCGATCTACACCAACACCTCCGCCATCTTCACCAACATCTCCATCACCTTGCCCCCTTCTATATTCAGCGGTCCACTCTCCTACAACCTGATGTACCCTCTACTTGAACATGGTGCTTTATGCTTCATATTATTATTCAATGATGTGTTGCCATCCTATGATGTCTGAGTAGATTTTCGTTGTCCTACCGGTGATTGATGAATTGCTATGATTGGTTTAATTTGTTTGTGGTTATGTTGCTGTCCTATTGTGCCCTCCGTGTCGCGCAAGCGTGAGGGATTCCCGCTGTAGGGTGTTGCAATACATTCATGATTTGCTTATAGTGGGTTGTTTGAGTGAGAGAAGCATAAACCAGAGTAAGGGGGTTGTGGCGTATGGGATAAAGGGGACTTGATATGTTAATGATATGGTTGGGTTTTACCTTAATGATCTTTAGTAGTTGCGGATGCTTTCTAGAGTTCCAGTCATAAGTGCATATGATCCAAGAAGAGAAAGTATGTTAGCTTATGCCTCTCCCACATAAAACTTGCTATCGATCTAGTAAAGTAGTCAATTGCTTAGGGACAATTTCACAACTCCTACCACCACTTTTCCACACTCGCTACATTTACTTTATTGCTTCTTTATCTAAACAGCCCCTAGTTTATATTTACGTGCTCTTTATTATCTTGCAAACCTATCCAACAACACCTACAAAGTACTACTAGTTTCATACTTGTTCTAGGTAAAGCGATCACTAAGCGTGCGTAGAGTTGTATCGGTGGTCGATAGAACTTGAGGGAATATTTGTTCTACCTTTAGCTCCTCGTTGGGTTCGACACTCTTACTTATCGAAAGAGGCTACAATTGATCCCCTACACTTGTGGGTTATCAGCGCGCTCAATAGACCTTGAAATAAACCTGCTCAAAGCTATGAGACAACCCGTAAGATACCTCGCATCCTTGACGGTCTTGGGTGCTTGTTTGATGGCCTTAATCTTGTCGAGGTTTGCCTCAATTCCACACTGAGATATAAAGAATCGAGAGAGTTTGCTGGAGGAGACACCAAATACACATTTCTCGGGGTTGAGCTTCATGTTTATCTTCCGCAAATTGGAAAAGGTTTCCTCCAAATATTGAATTAGGGTGGACTTGTCCTTGGTCTTGACCACAATGTCATCCATGTAAGCTTTTATGTTCTTGTGCAGCTGTGGTTCAAAACCGATTTGAACTTCCCTCACGAACGTTGAACCCGCACTCTTTACAACAAATTCCATGCCATGCCAATCATTGAACATCCTGAAATATTTATCTTGAATGGATATTAGTTCAGTGAGCTAAATGTCGTTATGAATTACCAAAACCACCCGGGGGTTAGTTGCACTTTCACACGGCGCAACTCCTTTTCTTTATTTTTTCTACTTTGCATTAATTTAAGCTACCAAATGAATTTTATTTAATATGATAATTGGCACATAAATATTAGGCTATAATTTGAATTAGCACACAAAGTATCAATTTATTTTGAATAGTTTAAGTAATTGTTTAAATTGAAATATCTCAACTTAATGATGTTGTGGTTGTTTTAAGTAGGTTGAGGCTATTTCAATAATACAAAATATGTTGGTTTATTCATGACAATTAGTTGGCGAGTATTTGCAACCCAACATACATTTTTATTTTACTGTTCAAAAAAAATAATTTGACTTGCATTTGAATTTGAATTTGACTTGGTTTTCAACTAAGTGACAATTAAGCTTAGCAAAAGGAAGTGACATGACATCATTAGTTAGAGATCGTTGTGGCTTAACTACATGGGTGTTATAATGCGGAAGGGGACGGGGGAGAAGGGGGATTTTGTATGGCTGGAATTCAGGCCGCCAGATATTTGAATCCCAAATGTTGACACGTGAAGTTTTTGTCGCCGTTCTTTTTTCTGTGAAGGGGGGGTGCTAGCGCCCGTACGAAACACGCCACCACCACGACACGACCCTGGTCTGCCTGGTGCACCTACATTTAGAATGCAAACGAATCTTTTTTCATTGGCAAGTGAATCTATATGTATTACCATGCATGTGTTTTCTTTCCAAATAATTAGTCCTTCGAAAGGAGATACTAGTAATTAAATAATGACGAGTTCTTTGAATTAGAGTGTGTTTGTGACATAGAGATCTCCAATTCTAATGTGGATTTCACATTTCACGGTATCCATGCCATGTTTTTGAACGCATATTTATATGTATAATATGAACACTATGGTGCTGAGAAAACTTTGGATGGATTCAAGCATCTGACCACACACATACAAAATACCACAACAATCGACTTAATATTAGTGCATCAACTTTTCCAAACCTAGTACGGCACAAATTTGAAATAATTACAGAAGCCATATGCATGGTCCTCAATTCAAATTTTACAATGTACACTAAATTGAAACGTCAATATTATGTCCAGCATTATGTACTTTCAAATGTTGTGTTTAGCCCCCCCCCCCCGGCATACACACTACATACTTCCTTTGTCGATCAATCTTGATGAGGAAATGGCTACCATAGTTACACCCACAATCCCTCTGCGATACCTATTGGGTCAACTACTAGATCTCGCACACATTGGTTGAATTATCGGGTACTTTCATTTCTTGGCAATGTTTCCAATGTTCATGAGAATGTGATGCTACCTAACTTAGATACATATGTGTTGCTTACAGGTGAACTGTCGAGCATGGACATGAACAATGAACATGGGAGCATGATCAACCTTTGTGATGAAGGTTGTCGTGGGAAACCACGGGCACCTATGGGGCCATGAGCCCCTTTAGGTTCGGCGGGGGGATGGGCATATTGCACAAAGAGCGGAGAAGAATGATGCAGCATGGCAGAGATCACACGGGTAGTTTCACCCAGGTTTGGGCCGCCGTGAGGCGTAAAACCCTACTCCTGCTTTGGTTGATTGATGGTGGAAAAAGTGGTCGTGAGCGCAGCACAGTTGCCCGGCAGGGTTGCCTTGGGGCGAAAATGGCTACGCGCGTATGGATGTCTGAGGGTCCCAAATTGCTAACCCCTTCTCCGGTCGCCATGGGCCTCCTTTTATAGATCAAGGGGTTACCACAGTGGAAAATCACTCTTTACGTACTAATTACATAACAAACAGTGCTATCATACCTAACTCTGCAGCCTGATAGAGAACATTAAATGCGCTATCGAGTGTTACATCACAACATGCCCGACAACCCTTGATGGACTGTTCTGCCAGCTTTGCGCCTGCTTGCTTGACATGTCTGAGGACGGGTGTCATATGGAGGTGTTTGCTATAGGAAGTGGTTGCCATGTGGCGAAAAGCAGTCACTTAGTCACCTTGGGGCTTGACACTGCACTGGTCTATGACTTGTGTCGCTTGTGAGGTGGAGCAGTGGAGTGGCTTGCCTCCGCAAGCCTCGACGGGCCTGCCGGGATGATCTAAGCTTGCTTCCGGGGCAAACCCAACCTTGCCAGGCTTTGTTGGATTCAGGGCTCCGCAGACCCAAGGAAGGTTCGAACTTTGGGGCATGTGCGAAGAACTCAACCTCTCCAGCCAGCTGACACATCGGTCTCACGGCCTAGCTCGATGAACAGGAAAGAAAATGGACGCGGCAGTTTACCCAGGTTCGGGCCACGTTGCGGTGTAAGACCCTACTCCTACTTTGTGGTGTGTTGGCCTCGCGGGGGGCTGAGGATGAACTAGTACAGAGGAAGAACTACCTCAGGAGGTTCGTTCTTGTGTTGGTGTTAGCTTCCGAGGTCTCCCCCCTCCTACGGTGGTGGCTAAGCTATATTTATAGTGTCCTCGGTCCTCTTCCTCCTAAACGAAGGCGGGAAGGGATTCCACAGTGGCCGATTTTGAAGGGGGGACAAGTAGTACATCCTATCCTGACGAAAGGTGGTCTTCTCCTGCAAAGCTTCTGGTCGTGACACCATGGTGGGCTCGGCGATGACATCCGGCATGCCGTCCTGGCGGCCTTGGTCTTGTTGCACGGGAATGGAAACCTTTGGATGATTCCTTGGGACCTCACGCCTGTGCTTGCCTCCTTAGCACCAAAGAGGAAACCTACCGCTTTGCGCCCGCTGGCGCCCGCCTGGCCTTGGTCGTCATAGCTTGTGTCACATCAACCTCCTGAGGTGAGCGTTTACATAGGAATCTCCGCTCCTCAGGAGGCCGCTCCCTCCAGAGGTCTTGGTGTCTTACGCCTCGCGAGACTTGGCCCCTCGTGAGGGTCTTGCTTTGTCGATGCTAAATATGGGCCATAACAGGTCGTCGCTGGAGCCACACCATGGACCGCAGGCAGGTCTGGGTACCCTGGTTCCCAGAATGCCAACAGTATCCCCCGAGCCCAAGGCGCGCTCGCACTTGGCTTCGAGGCGAAGCAAAAGGGTAAGGGAGAAGTGCCATGGGCCCCAATCACCTGTGGAGCGAGTCTCCGCTTCACCATGCTACCTCGGCAACCGTCACGGACTGACAAAAAGGCCAACGCTTGCAGCCAAGCCTTCATTGCCTTCTTTTCGTCTTGCTCCGGATCCCCTTCCCTTCCTACCAAGAGCGCCTCCAAATCCACCGAATCTTTCCCTGGCGCTCTTCGCCGATGGTGACCAAGAAGGCGAAGCCTACCGTTCCGGACATACACTCTGCCTCTTCGCCCGCACCTGCCCTCAGCTCGTCCTTTATCATCGAGGTGGGTCACCTTGCCGCCGTGCTCCCGCTGACTTTTAGCAACAATAACAAGGGGAGGAAGACAGAGCTTTGGGTCGGCTCCACCAAGCGGGAGACCTTGGCGGGTACATTCTGTCCCTTCTTCCTCCATAGCGTCTTCGTGGGGCTCTTCCCACCCTTCTCCAGGTTCTTCCTCACCGTCCTCGACCATTATCTGATCCATGTTGTTCACCTCTAGCCCAACTCCATCCTCCTTATGTCAATATTCGCCTTCTACTGCGAGCCATTTGTGGGCGTGTCACCCTCCGTTGCACTGCCCCGCCACTTCTTTTCCCTCCGGATGCATGATTCCAAGACAAAGCGTCTGGATGTGTCTCCTTCATCGCACCCCAAGGCAAAGCACTCATGAGGGTCGGGAAGAAGCTGGAGGACTTTCGATGCAAATGGATTTACATGGATGCCAAGGGCCTCCACGCTCGACTGGAGCTGCCAACCAGGTTGCCAGAGAAGCTGGACCAGTGGGCTCACAAGAAGCTCACAGACCCCCGGGCAGCGCCCATCTTGAGCCTGATGAAGGCGCACGTGGACTCTGGAGCGCTGACGGGGGGCCATGATTGCCAGGAAGTTCTTGACGCAGCGCCTGGCCCCTCTCCAAGCACACTCGCACCCATGTGGGACCTCAAGGGTGCAGAGGACAACCTCCATCTGCGCCAAGGGAGCCTGACAAGCGAGGAGTTGGGCACCATGTGTACCTTGCTTGAGAAGGATCCATGCGGCCTACCTTCCATTATATCGCCGCAGCGACGGGGCGGAGCTGGCCGTCGCCATGCCTGTCTTCAACGAGCTGGGGCTTGTGCCGCCCAGGCTCCCCAACT
The DNA here is from genome assembly GCF_002162155.2 of Triticum dicoccoides. Classification (NCBI taxonomy): domain Eukaryota; kingdom Viridiplantae; phylum Streptophyta; class Magnoliopsida; order Poales; family Poaceae; genus Triticum; species Triticum dicoccoides. The sequence goes on from NC_041383.1 coordinate 363,288,489, forward strand.
CCCCGGTGCTGGTGTCCTCCGGTGAAGACTCCAAGGAGGAGGAGGGGAGGAGGACTCGGAGTTGACCATGGCAGAGGTGGGGGAGACATCCCCTCTGTTGCAGTGTGAGCTCCTCCGCGACCTCCCCGACGACGGTGATGTCAGTGTGTACTTGGTCGAAGGTCCCTCGCGCTCTCTCGAGCTTGCTACGAGGTCCGGGGGAACCCCCCTGCGGAGGCTGAGCCGAGCGACCCCGAAGAAGGGCGACGCGGTATCGCTTCCTTGGGCCTATGCCCCCACCTCGTTGTCCACCGCCGCCGCTCTGGAGCTAGCCGCCGTGTGCCCGGCTGATTCTCTGGGCACGTCGAAGCCCGTGCTCAAGAAGCCCGGGGGCACTGTGGTCCTGGCCAGAAAGAGGGTGTACGTTGTTGATGACGAGTAAGCATCTCACCTTGTTTTTGCTTTCCTTTCCTGACGTCGTGCCCACAATGTTCTCCTCCTGATGGCCAGGCTGAAGCCCGCGATGAAGAAGAGGAAGGAGGAGGCCAGGGCCTCCGAGGCCATGCGACCTACCTCGGCCGATGTGACCCTGGCGCGGACGGAGGGAGCTATGTCACGCTAGCCCACGATGGAGCATGCCCCTAAGGCTCGGTGGCGAAGCCTCAGGAGGGGGTCGCTCCCATGTTCCAGTAGACTCCTGGGGCGCCGGTTCCTGATGCGCCCGCAGGGGGTCTAAGGGCTCCAGAGCCCTCTCCCACCCTTGCTGCTGTGGTGGCACTAGTTCAGGCGCCAGTGTCATCTCCTCCCCGAGACCTCATGCTGGCGGATCATGGCTCCCCTGCCGGGACTGGCGCTTTGGAGGAGGCCTACGCTGCCTTGGACCGGCTTCGGACTGATATTCAGGGCATCGACTGGTGCATGGTGACGGGGCGTCTAGGGATGATCTTAGTGTGGCTCCAGGTCGACTCGTCCGTCAGGGCGGCATGGGGCCAGGACAAGGCTGCCGTCATGGAGGGCAAGAAGGAGGCCACTGAAGCCACAGTGGCTCGTGACGTGGCGCGCTAAGGATCGCTGCAGCATGGTGGAGGCCGAGCTGAGGGCCCTCCGCAAGGAGCAAGCCGCCCGTGCCCGCCGGCTTCAGGAGCAGGGGGAGCAGCTCACGGCCCGGGAAACTATGCTCGCCGACCATGACGCCGAGCTGGAGCACGCGGCCCAGGAGCAGGTCGTGGAGCGAAGCCACCTAGGGAAGCTAAAGGAGGAAGCGGAGATAGCCCGGGCGTCCCACACCAAGCTTGTCTCCAAGGAGACGGCACGGCTGGAGGCCATCGAGAAGACCCTTGCCGCACCCGAGAAGGCAGGGCGCGATGCCTTCGCCTCCCTCGAGCTGAGGTCCTGCATGGTACTGCACTCCCTTTATGGAGACGGGTACAAGGAGCCGCTGGCGGCCCGGACGATGGCCTTTCCGGTCTTCTCACCAAGCTTGTCGGGGAACTCGAGGACGTTGCCACTGCGGTGGGCTCCATGGTGGAAGGGGAGTGCCTCACACTCTTCACAGTGGCTGCGCCGCGTGTTTTCAGCCGCCTCCATCTTCAGGACCCAGGTTTGGACCTTGGTGCACTGCTTGAGCCAGTGGCTCATGAGTCCCATGACGCTGCTGTCGAAGCTGTGAATGAGCAGGTGGAGAAGTTCCGCTGCGTTGATCCGAAGGCTGCAACGACCACGGCCGGTGGCAAAGATGATGGTGGCGCTGTCGACGACGAGCTCCCAAAGGCGGGTGACAGCGGCAACCAAAACTCAAGGCAGCACTTCCCCCAGTTAAATCCTGCAACATTTACCATGCCTCGTGGAGGCGTGAGAACTTCTGCATTGAATTTATGAGACATTATGTTTTGTAATAATTTGCTAGCACACTGCAATTTCCTTTCTGTGCTCAATTTCCTTTCGTTTGCCTTTAGTGTTCTGCGTCGGCAGGGCCTGGCCCCGCGTATACCTCAACCGTCGTTGGGGCGTCCGGATCACCAGGACGAGACCAAGCGCTGAGGGGCTACGTGACCAGTGAGGCCCCTAAGTCATGATGCTCAGGGGTCCCCCTTGATGTACGAACGTCCCTCACGAGGGAAATGTAAGCAGCGTCTGCGTTAATCCAGAGCCCTCATACCTTTCCTCACCAACTTTTGCCTGGGAGGGTTCCGAGAAGACCAGGTGCGGGAGACCTGTGTCAGACTTCGGGTTCTGCAAACCATTGAGAGGTTCGAACTCTGGGGTGCGTGTGAAGAACTCAACCTCCCCAGTCTACCAACTCGCTAATCTCACACCCTAGCTCGTCAAACTCAAGGGAAAGGGGACACAACAGTTTACCCAGGTTCGGGCCACCTTGCAGTGTAAAACCCTACTCCTGCTTTGTGGTGGATTAGCCTCGGGGGGGCTGAGGGTGAACTAGTACAGTGGAGAACCACCTTAGGAGGTGTGTTCTTGAGCTCAAGTGAGCTGGTGAGCTGGTTAGGGTGGAATGGATCCAATCCAATCTATGGTGGTGGCTAGGTCCTATTTATAGTGGCCTTGGTCCTCTTCCCAAATGAAGGCGGGAAAGGATCCCACAACGGCCAAATTCGAAGGGAGACAACTAGTACATCTTATCCTGATGAAAGTACTCTTCGCCTGCAAAAGCCTTTGGTCGTGAGGCTGCAGTGGGCTCGGTGATGACCTCCGTCCTGCCGTCCTGGCAGTCTTGGTCTTGTTACATGGAATGGAAACCTTTGGCTGATTCCACGGGACTCCGCGCCTGCGCTTGCCTCCTTAGCACCAAAGAGGAAAATGGTACAATGCGCCCACTAGCGCCCGCCTGGCCTTGGTCGTCATGGCTCACATCACCCGAACCTCACGTGGTGAGCCTTGCATGGAAATCTCCGCTCCTTGGGAGCCAGCCTAAGGAGGCTGCTCCTTTTGGAAGTCTTGGTGTCATCCGCCTTCCGAGGATCTTGAGTTGTTGATGTCGAAGCTGGGTCATACCAGGACGTTGATGGAGCCACGCTGTGGGCCACAGGCAGGCAAGTCTGGGTACCCCCGTTCCCAAAATGCTGACTGTAGCCCCCGGGCCCAAGGCGCGCTCATACTTGGCTTCGAGGCGATGCCAAAGGGCAAGTCTGGAGCGCCGCGGGCCCTAACCGCCAGCGGCCTTGGTCGATGCGTGGCAATTGATGGGATGTGGGCATCTCCGCTTCCCCACGCGGCCTTGGCAATTGTTCCCAGCTAACAAAAAGGCTGGCGCCTGCTGCTAAGCCTTCATTGCCTTCCCTTTGTCTTGCTCCAGATCCCCTTCTCCCTCTGCACAGAAAACCTCCAGATCTGTCGGACCTCTTCCGCAGGAAATCAATATCAAATGGAGTCCAAATGCAGTGAAACTTCTTGAGGATTTTATTTTGGGCCAGAAGACATCCAGTGGGCCAAGAAAGCACCTGTGGTGCATCGAGGGGGTAGCATCCACCAGGGTGCGCCTGGGGGCCCAGGCGCGCCCAAGTGGGTTGTGCCCACCTCGGGTGCCCCATGAACCGCCTCTTTGCTCTATAAATACCCCAATATTCCAGAAACCCTAGGGGACTTGATGAAAATCAATTCTAGCCACCCGGAGTCCAGAACCACCAGAGCCAATCTAGACACCATCACAGACGGGTTCACCACTTCCATTGGTGCCTCTCCGATGATGCGTGAGTAGTTCTTTGTAGACCTACGGGTCCATAGTTAGTAGCTAGATGGCTTCCTCTCTCTCTCTCTCACTCTCTCTCTCTCTCTCTCTCTCTCTTGATTATCAATACAATGGTCTCTTGGAGATCCATATGATGCAAGCCTTTTTGCGGTGTATTTGTTGGGATCCGATGAACTTTGAGTTTATGATCAGATCTATGTTTTTATCCATGAAAGTTATTTGAGTCTTCTTTGATCTCTTATATGCATGATTGCTTATAGCCTCGTATTTCTTCTCCAATATTTGGGTTCTGTTTGGCCAACTTGATCTATTTATCTTGCAATGGGAAGAGGTGCTATGTGATGGGTTCGATCATACGATGCTTGATCCCAGTGACAGAAGGGGAAATGACACGTATGTATCATTGCTATTAAGGATAACAAGATGGGGTCTATTTCTACATAAATAGATCTTGTCTACATCATGTCATCATTCTTATTGCATTACTCCATTTCTCCATGAACTTAATACACTAGATGCATGGTGGATAGCGGTCGATGCGTGGAGTAATAGTAGTAGATGCAGGCAGGAGTCAGTCTACTAATCTTGGACGTGATGCCTATATAATAATCATTGCCTGGATATCTTCATGATTATTCGAAGTTCTATCAATTGCCCAACAGTACTTGTTTTCCCACCGTTTGCTATTTTTCTCGAGAGAAGCCACTAGTGAAACCTACGGCCCCCGGGTCTCTTTTCATCATATTTTCCTTTGCGATCTATTTTCCTTTGCATTTATTTTAAGTTCTATTAAACCAAAAATACAAAAATACCTTGCTGCAATTTATTTCTTCCGCAATCTATTTATCCTATCTACCACTTTTATCTCACGTTATTTGCCTATCTTGAGGCGCCGTACCCGAAAGGGATTGACAACCCCTTTAACACGTCGGGTTGCCAGTATTTGTTATTTGTGTGCAGGTGCTATTTATGTGGTGTGAGGAGGTTCTCCTACTGGTTCGATAACCTTGGTCTCATCACTGAGGGAAATACCTACCGTCGCTATACTGCATCATCCCTTCCTCTTTGGGGAAATACTAACGTAGTTCTAGCAGACATCAAAAGGAATTTCTAGCGCCATTGCCAGAGAGGATCTTCAACATCAACCAGGTTCCTAATCACAAATCTCATCTCCTTGCAATTTACATTATTTGCCATTTGCCTCTGATTTTCCTCTCCCCCACTTCACAAAAATTTGCCATTTTATTCGCCCTCTTTTTCGTTCGCCGTTTTCTCGTCAGATCTCTTATTTGCTTGAACTTGTCACCATGAGTGACTTTGGTATGGTAGAAACAGATGATGGCCTAACTCCTAAAATAGAGCATACGGGTAATCTGGATGCCAAAACTTTTGTCTTGGGGCAAGGAAATTTTATGGGAAAAGAATGTATCCAAGAATTTTTCAACTGTGTCAGAAAATTAAGTCTTGATGATATTCCTAAACTTAAAAGGACTAAATCTTATGCGGAAGCCATTTTGGTACTTGTTCTGAAACTTGAAACCAGATTTATTCATACTCATCCTACCTTGCAAAGATTGTTCTGTGAGTTGCCCATTATAAAGGATCCTAAAGCTAAAAAGTTAGCCACTCTTGTTTTGATGAATGAATTTGACTACATAATATGAGAAGCTAGGGAAATCTTTGATTTTTATGGCATGAATCGTGAAGAATCTGTGATTGATGAAATTCTTTATAATAGTGATTATGCTTTAAGACATTTGCTTGGATATAACCAAATCTTTGATGAGAATCTTAAAAAACAAGTCCCCGTTTTAGATATGATCCAACAAGTTTTTAATGATGTTAATCAACACTATTCTTGGATCACTGCCGGAAATCAAAGGGATTATGATAAAAAGCAACTTGATAGTGCTAAGGTTTACTTGGATAATGTGTTTTATGTTTTATTTACAAAACCTCCTAACACAAATACCTCCAAGGAAAACAAGGATAAGAATGACAAAACTTAGATCCTACGCGTTATGCCTAGCTAGGGGTGTAAAACGATAGCGCTTGTTGGGAGGCAACCCAATGAATAAAATTTATTTTTTCTTTTTGCTTTCTGTTCTTGTGTTAGCACAATTATGCTACTGTTACGATTGTGTTTTTTGTGTTTTAATTAGTGTTTATGCCAAGCAAAGCCTTTGGGTTGATTTGGGTGAAAGTTGATTGATCTTGCTGAAAAACAGACTTATGCACTCACGAAAATAGTTTTCATACAGCACAAAAATGTGCTTTTGAGTTGATTTTTTTGCAGAAGATTAATGTACAAATTACTCAGTTTTTCCTAAGTTCTTCAAGATTTTTGGAGTTACACAAGTATTCTAAATATCCAGATTGCTACAGACTGTTCTGTTTTTGACAGATTCTGTTTTCTTTGTGTTGTGTACTTGTTTTGATGATTCTATGGTTTTCTTTGATGAGTTTCTTCCATATAAAAGTTGGAATACAGTAGATATAATGCAAAAACAAAATAAGAATAGGTTTGCAATAGTACTTATAGTAGTGGTTTGCTTTCTTATACTAACGGATCTCACAAAGGTTTTGTTGGAGTTTTGTGTGATTGAAGTTTTCAAGTTTTGGGTGATCTTATGATGGATGAAGGAATAAGGATTAGCAAAAGGCTAAGCTTGGGTATGCCCAAGGCACACCAAGATAATATTCAATAAGTAGCAAGCAACTAAGCTTGGGGGTGCCCCGAGTGGCATCCCCGCTTTCTTCTAACAACCATTGGTATTTTACATGAAGCTATATTTTTATTCGTCACATATTATGAGTTTTGCTTGGAGTGTCTTGTATGATATGAGTTTTTGCTTGTTTTGCATTGTGTTTTAAGTGTTGAATCATTTCTGAACACACACTTTTGAGAGAGCCAAAAATTATGCTATGCTTGCTCCTATGCTTCACTTAAATTTTTAGAGCCATGGATTTGCTCTAGTACTTCACTTATATATTTTTGAGCACGGTGTGCTTTGTTATTTTTGAAGAAATGCTCTCATGCTTCACTTAGATTTATTTGGGAGTTAGTAAATTTTTAAGAAATTCTCTCTTTCTTCACTTAGATTGTTTTGAAGAAAGAAAAATTATGCTCATGTTCTTCACTTATATTTGTTTGAGCTTATCAAAAGCAACATATGAAAATAGTCCCAAAGTGATAGGTATCCAAGGAGGATATAATAAAAACTTTCATGAAGATCATTGGACAAAATAAACTTGATTCTTAGTAATGGTTTTGAGAGATGATGATATGATTTGTGAGTCATGTTGATGAGTAATTGTGCTTTAGTAAGAATATTGATGTTAAGGTTTGTGATTCCCTATGCAAGCACGAAAGTCAATAGTTATGCAATGAAATGTATATCCTACTTGTGATGCATTATTCGGTGTTACTTATGCTTAATGCTTGGGTACGAGATTTTTCATTTCTTGGTTGGTCGCTTCTCAATCTTTTTGCTAGCCTTCATTTTGCACTAAGTATGATCACTACTTGTGCATCCAATACCCTTTCAACCAGTTTTGCCTTATGAGTCCACTATACCTACCTATATGTGGTATTTCCATGTCGTTCTAAGTAAATTTGCATGTTCCATCTCTAATTTTCAAAATGAATTTATCTTTTGTGTGCTCTACCTCTTGCGAGGCGTTGAAGGGTGATCAATATTTTCTATGCTAGATATGTTATTCTCACGATGTGTCACACCCTAATTTTCATGGCACAACACTTAAAGTGATAAATAATGGTAAAATGTGGTTTGACAAAAACTTTTGTGTGTTTTGGACTTTGCCTTGATTGGATTTTGTTTGCTGTTTGCAAGTGCTCTAAAAATCAAATAAATCCTCCAACTCTTATACTCCTTCTCCTTAATCCAAAACTTCTGCCCAATGATAATGCCATGTGTATAGTATAGTATAGAATTTTCTTACAAAAATAAGTTGGCCAAATAGTATTTTCAAAAATTAGTTTTTCAAAAAACCCCTAAATTGAGGTTTGCACTGCAAGTACTTAATTAAGGGCAGTAAAAATCTTTCCAAAAATATATTAGACTCCTATTAGATATAGGATACCCAGAAACCAAAAAAATATAATTTTTATAAGTTATTTTCCTATTTTATTTAAAATCTTTTTCTTAAGGCCAGAAATGGTCTTTAATAGGGAAAAATTATTTTATTGTTTTACAAATATTTGAAAAAAATCAGGGAAACTTAGTGGGCATATATTTCCCATATATAAGAGTTTCAACACATGGTCATGTTCAAAATATTGGACAAAACCTTCCAAAACCATTTCTGCCAATTTCAAGGATTTGAAATATTTCTACAGGAAATATTTTCATAAAAATCCAAGAAAATTCCATCATGTCAAAAATGCCCTATTTGGTGGTCTTGCCAAGTATCATGTCTTGGATAACAAGATAACATCATAAAATCCCCTCAAAACCATTTCTGTCCATTTTGAAGTTTGAGCAACTTTACATTGCCAAACATTCCCAAATGTTCTCAAACCTTCTGAACATGCTCAAATGTTCTAATTATACATCTAGACCAAGTGGCACAAGTTGGAGAACAAGTTAACTTGATCAAAGGGCCCCAAAACCCTTCTTGTCCAGAACCAAATTTGAACAACTCTACATTGGCAACTTTCTCCTTTTGATCTGAACTTTTGTGGACATGTTCATACCCTCAAATGATGACACTACACCAAGTGGTGCATCAAGGAGAATAGATTTGCATGACTAAATCTTGGAGAGTCCATTTCTGCTGATTTCTAGGGTTTACAAAAGTTGCATTGGCAACTTTTCCCAAATGAACTCAATCTTGGTGGAACCTCTTATTTTCTCATACCATTTGACCTTGTCAAGCCTCATGACAAATGGAGTTCATTTGCTTAACCAAACAAGCATCAAACACCTTCTGCCACTTTACCAAAATTCCATTTTTGACCACTTCCACTAATCTCCATGAACCTATCATTTTACCACAGCCCCTCCTAGTTCCCTGCTACCTCCAGTAAAAAGCTCTAACCCTGGTTCAATAATTGAGGAGGGTAAAACCCTGGTTTGCCCCTCCCTTTTCACCATGGCAGCACCTCTTTTCCCTCCCCCCTTCTTTCTTATGGACTTGCCTTAACTATTAAGCTTTATGGAGCATATCAGAAACACCCAGGAGCTAGTGGACAGGCTTGGCCATGCGCAGGAAGCCATTTGCATGCCATGGCATGCAATGGCCACGCTCTGGAGTGTGCTACAGTGCACCAGGGCATTGTAGCCGCCCTCTGCCCGATGCTGCCATCGACCTTGGGCGCCGTGAGCATGTCCCCCGAGGCCACCTCGGCGTGCGTGACATGCTACGCGGTCGCCCCCCTCCTCCTTCTCTCTCCTTTGAGCCCGTCGTCGCGTGCCCGAGCACCGCCCGACTCAGCCACTCCCTGGCCATGCGGCTGGCCCGCCTCTGAACTCGCCTAGCTCCCCCTCTCACCTCCCTCGCTCTTGGACGGACTCCACGAGCACCACTGGCCCAACCTGGCCCCTCCCATCAGTCCTCAGGACCGATTCCGCGGGCACCCGCGAGCGCGGCCCACGGTGCACCATGGCTTTGCCATATAGAGCCTCGTCGAGCCCCTCTTTGGACGCCCCTTGCTCTCTGTCTCTCCCATACCCACACCTCCTCCTGTGCCTTCTTCCTCATCCTCTGCCGCCATTGCCGCCTCGGACCCCCGCTCAAATTCGAGCCGCCCCGGCCTTCCTTCCTCCTCCAAACTAGTCCGCGGCACCCCCCCAAGCCTCCATAAACCTCCCCAACACCCTAGGACCCCTCCTCCACAGCCAAAGCGGGCGCCACCACCAAGCCCGCCGCCGCCATCTGCTGGACCCGAAGCCCTGCTCAACTCCGAGCATCGGCGCGTGCGTGCAGCACATGGACAGGTGCGCCTCTTCGCGCTGAATCCACCGGTGTGCCGGACACCGCCCGAGGTGGCCCGTGCTGCCCGGGAGAGCGCCGGCGCCCACTCGGCCTCCCCTCCCTTGCCTCTGCTATGTTCAAGTAGGAGGTAGGCGATGGCCTGAGCGCTGGGCCCCGCGCGTAGGCGACCCAGCGGCTGGGGCCCGCCATTTAAGTGGAGACTGGCCAGGAGAAATCCGCCTCCGATGTCACCCTCCTCACCCGCGCGGCTGAGCCAGTGGGCCGGCCCACTGGCAAACTGCGCCCAGTGCGCTGGATAAGGGTAAAGCCCTTTTTACTTTCCTTTTTCTTTTCCAGATAGCTTCAAAACTCTCTAGAGAATTCGAATAGTGTCCAAATTTGATGAATCAAATTTCTACTGACTCCATAAATCAAGTCCTAATTAATGGGCCACAGTGGACATTTTTGTTGTTCTTGGTTTTCACTGGACACTTAAAAAAGGTCATTTATCCACATAGGTCCACTTCAAAAATCCATATTATATTCATTTCAATTCCAAATCCAGTGAAACCAATTTCTAAATGTTTCTAAAATCATGCCTGGTTTAATGGGTACTTTTACTCATTTTATAAAAAGGCATTCTGTAGACAACTTATAGATCCATTAAATCCCTTGTTCCATCATATCGAAATGTTTAGAAATATCCATTGATCCACTTCCAATGAAATCACCTTGGTCATTCCTCATATGACCAGAGGCGTCCTAGAAAAGTCCAACTCACATTTTTAGAGCACTTTTATTTTTGCCTGGTCGTGTTTCTTATTATGGTTGCTTTCGACGATAGTTGACGAAATAGACGAAATGCTCGGAGTTGGACCAGAGATATTTGAAGACCTCGAAGACTCTGATGAACCAGGCAAGCAGCCCTTTGACCATGTCTATGAAACCCCTTTTTATGCATGTCATATAGCACCATATTGTTGTTGCAATGGAATCATGATGAGGTGGTAACCACTTTGATGGTTTTCCACCATACTTCCTCGTTGATACTTGCATTGTGCATGACCCTACCTTCTTATGAGGGTTATGCCGGTGGGAGTAGATAGGATGATAAAGTAGTGCTACGCAAAAAGGGACGGGAATATGCATGGTGATGGAGACAAGGTATTTTCAAAAGACTTTTCAAAAACCCGTCGGGTGCCACTTATGCCCGAGGGAGATAATGAGATGGGTAACCACTTGATGACGAAGTGGTGTACTGAGGCAAGTGTGTGTGTTGCTTTCAAAAACGGATTGGTTTAAGTTGCGACCGTTATTCCAACCTTACATGCGCAACCACTCTACCCTTATATGGGAAAGGGCATTATTGATTACCTAGGCCGATACTAGCTTGGAGCCTGCATTACTAGTGACGGGGGAGAGTTGGTGCTCTCTCTCGGGACGGGGTCGTGCCAGGTAGGGCGGCCATGACTGTTTTCACAAGGCACCGGATACACCGTTGTGTCCCCTCTCGGATGTTACAATCTCGAGTGAGTCTCGTATGATGTACATCGTGAGGATACGGAACAACGAGTCGACTCCTTGTTAGTGTCGTATAGGGAAAGATAGTGATTGGGTGCTTACCCCGTGTACTTGAGGTATCGCGGGTCATGGATGACACAGAAGTTCCCCGGATCTTGTGGTAAAGTGTGCAACCTCTGCAGAGTGTAAAACTATTCGAATAGCCGTGTCCACGGTCAAGGACAGTTGGGTAACCGCTCTTGGGCTACGTCCACATGTTTGCAAACCAGCGTGTGTGTTCGGATAAGTGGGAAGGCCTACTTGGGTCAAGTCAAAGGACTTGACATGATTGAGTTGGATTGATGCCCACTCTATTTATGTTGATATATGTAACTTGTCCTCATGGTTACTTGAATTCTCCTGATGCATGTCTTACAAGTTGTTGAACATGTCATCGCACTCAAAACTAGCTTTCTGCAAAAATTTACCTATATCATGCATTGTTGTATCTTGAACCAAAACATGGGTTGCTTCTGAGTACATTCAAAGTACTCATTGGCTTGCCACTGGTTATTTTATTGACCAGTCATGAAAGAATAGGATATGATGAAGAATACTTCGATGACGAACATGCGAGCTATGACGCTTCCCAGTCAGAATGCCTGTAGGGTTAAGGCACATGGCATGGGTCCAAGTTATCGACGAAGATTTCTGCTGCAATGTTATACTCAAGACTTGACCATAATGGTCCTACTTGTGTAATACGGTATGTATGGATGTAAGCCTCTTGTTATTCAGCTTCTGTGTGCTCAGTGAGCATTGATCTCTGGGATCACTGTACATGTGCATTCGGTGATCACGACTTATGAGTCGGGGTCCCCGCAGAGCTGGTATCAAAGCCATCCTGACTGTAGGAAGCCTTAGTTAGCATGGTCGTTACTTAGGGTAAAACTATTTCCAAAACTATTACAAGTTTTCAAAACTATCTATACTTCTCTTCCCTTCTCAGTTTTTGAAAAACTAAGGTATACTTTCCCCATTGATCTCTTCCCCTTCAAAAAATTTAAATGGTCGCTAGAGTCCATATGCCCCTGACCACGGGATTCCTTGTAATCCTCGTGGATAATCTAGAAGGAAGACGCCTTGCCAGACACTCACCCACCTCTTCTAAACACAAGATTGGCAACACCACAGCAAGACAATGCCAACAGAAGATACACCCTCGAGGAATGAGGACATGAAGACCCAGAGGATGGTGAAACCTTTGAAATTGACCCCGGGATTAAGAAACCTTAGCCTATGATGACCAGGGCATAGGATACGCAAGATCATGATATACATCGCTAGTAGAGCAACCTTGTCCTTATCATTATTGTGTCAGCAACCACCGGTGGATGAGAACCTCGCCATTTGGTCCGCCTCACTATAGTGAGCAGGAAAACGGTTCTCTTCATCCCCCGCTGTCGGTGATGATATTGTCAACAATGTGCCTGACAGATTGGACCTCTACTATGCCTTGTTAATGTCATTGCATAAAGGATTGCCACCTGGAACCGCTGATGTCGTAGAATGCAAAAAGGATAGTCATGAATAAGAAGACAAGAGGAGACCAAGTCAACGCCAGCTACGAGGAGCCACCTTCACCCCATCACTTCAATAGGGGAGAAGTTGTTGAAGAATCTTCAGGATCAAACCGGATTGTTTCATCAAACAACTACAAGAGATGTGGCAACACCTGAGGAAAACCCAGAAGACTGCTCGAGGCACGGAGCAAAGCACGACTACTGAATCCGAGAACCCCTAGGGTAGGATGAGTCGTGTACCCCCTATGCGTAGTCGAGTCCATATGATGGTTTGAATAGAACCATGATTGTGTGTTGCTTGTTTTTTATTTGTTTGTGTTTTGATATTAGTCGCTCTTTTTGCCCTAGGCAACAAGTACACGACTATATCACCTGCCTTATTTTGTTGTTTGTTTTTGGCCTTTCGGCACTTGTTGTTTGCACGTGCACTATAGAACCCCCTTTAGGCATCCCCCTCCTCTATGCGGCTTTTCCCTCTCGTCTCCCTCTCCTCAGCCGAAGACCGACAAGACAAGGTACACCAAGGATTCTACTTCGACAACCAACTAGCGTTGAAGACTTTTGCTACAGCCTCCTCGACCAAGTGCAACCCTGTAGAGTTATGTTTAGTCCTCCAGACTGGAAACCCATCCCTACACCCTTCGAGACTCCACGAGATACCCCAACTCGAATCCTTAACCATGTACTTAACCCACAGAATTGCAAGAGAACTAGTTAAGCCTCCATAACCTTGCACAACACTGGGTTCATTATGGAACTAGTGGACGAAGTGAGCAAGCACATTATCTTCCTAAGATAGCACCAGAACTGACGATGCCAAGGGAGGACCATTCTGAGGATATAGGAATAGAGGACAAATGACTTGATGAGTTTATATCAATGACTTGACGAATTATATGAGACTATTTGGTGGATTATGAGGCTTTGATGTTGGTAGATGAACTTGGTGGGATCATGGGTATAGATTAGCATAGCTTTCATTACCCCTGAGTAAATTGGATTTGGTAGGGTAATTGTGTTCGCCAGCTAGAATTCTTGGAAGTATTTGGATTTAACTTAGCCATGGGATATTGATAGGAGACAATTGATATTACGTAAATGACTTGGGGGAACATGTAGGAATCCTCGTTGGACAAGAGATTTGGATTTAAGTAGGTGATTCTAGTTGAATATAGATGCTGAGTATGTCTACATGGTTCGGAGTAAATTGGATTTAGACTGATGATCTCGATCATGATACCATGTTTCTCGGTGGACGATAAACTAGGAGATTGGACTAACTGTCGGAGTTTATTTAGGCATCTTTGTGAGCTTGACCTTGGAGTATTACTAGATCACAATAACAGGAATTGGTGGACTGACTATAGTAAGGCAGCCCTTTCAAGTATTGGAGATTATAAGGACTTCAGGAGATCATGTGGAACACCAGCATAGGCGTTGGATTTGTAGAATTAATGGATTATGTAGTGATTAATGGAAGTTAACAGGTTGTTGGAGTTGATTCATAGAAAAGGAAACAAGATTTTGGAGTGGCATACGACGTGTTTCCTTAGGATAGAGATGCACTAGCATGGACCTTGGAGGAATAGGATGAGCACTTGGATTGTCCTGTTTTATTCCAGCTTGGAAGCTTGTATGCTCTACCCATGGATTTTTAGGGGTAGCCACACACATGAGTTTGGGGATCGTAGACATATATGATTTTGTTAGACCTCCTCTTAGGAGTCATGAGGATATGAATAGCATGAGTGATGATTGGAGTTGACCTATACGAAATGATGCTTTCAGCAGTATAAGTGATCTGTTTGGAGGACTAGGTAGAACAATTGGCATCTCAGGAATTGTGCTCAAGGATAAACGTTCACTCGCACCCTAGAATCCTTGAAACCCTTAAGCCCTACCAAGCTACAACATGGTCGGACCATGACTATGGGTCTTGACTCCAGATCAAGAACACCTTGGACCCTACTCAACCGTGACCACCACCAATACCCCCATCCTACTTTATGTACCTCATTAACAAAGTCTTCACGGAGTACTTGGACAAGTTGGTTGTCATCTTTATTTTGGTAACATACTTGTCTACCTGAAGACGGAAGAAGAATCACTGAGCTGGTCAAGGAACATCTGAAGATCGCATGTCCAGGAGGAAGAACTACACCAACAACCATCGTCAAGAAGTAAACCTCCGCATCGAAGACCGGGCATATCTACAAGCCACTTCTCTCAAAGGAACCAAGCATTTCTGTGTCAAAGGGAAGCTCACACCAGGATTTATTGGCCCCCTTCGAGATCACTCCAAGATTTAACAACCCCCTCTGAGATCACTATGAGACGAAGAGAAGACAGTTACCAGCTAGAGTTGCCACCTAAGTTACCTGATGTGCACAACGCTTTACATGCATCACAACCTCGGAAGTGTTTCCAACTCCCTAACTAGCCCGATCTCTATAAGGACATCGATCAAATGAGCCATCGACCTCCAGCCCAATATGACCTACGCGAGAGAACCCATTAGCAATCTGGACCAAGTAGAACATTATACACGAAGCCACACCATCAAGTACTTCAAGGATCAAAGGAGCACCGCTCGGAAGCAGGAACTATATGAGGATGTGAAGGCCACCCCACATCAAAGTTTTCATATCCCTTTCCGCGCCTAGTTTGGGAATCTCGGGGACGAGATTCTTGTAAGGGGGGTAGGTCTGTCACACCCTGGTTTTCATGGCACAACACTTAAAGTGATAAATAATGATAAAATGTGGTTTGACAAAAACTTTTGTGTGTTTTGGACTTTGCCTTGATTGGTTTTTGTCTGCGGTTTGCAAGTGCTCTAAAAATCAAATAAATCCTCCAACTCTTATACTCCTTCTCCTTGATCCAAAACTTCTGCCCAATGATAATGCCATGTGTATAGTACAGTATAGAATTTTCTTACAAAAATAATTTGGCCAAACAGTATTTTCAAAAATTAGTTTTTCAAAAACCCCTAAATGAGGTTTGCACTGCAAGTACTTAATTAAGGGCAGTAAAAATCTTTCCAAAAATATATTAGACTCCTATTAGATATAGGATACCCAGAAACCAAAGAAAATATAATTCTAAAAGTTATTTTCCTATTTTATTTAAAAGCTTTTTCTTAAGGCCAGAAATGGTCTTTAATATGGGAAAATTATTTTGTTGTTTTACAAATATTTGACAAAAATCAGGCAAACTCAGTGGGCATATATTTCCCATATATAAGAGTTTCAACACATGGTCATGTTCAAAATATTGGACAAACCCTCCCAAAACCATTTCTGCCAATTTCAAGGATTTGAAATATTTCTACAGGAAATATTTTCACAAAAATCCAAGAAAATTCCATCATGTCACAAATGCCCTATTTGGTGGTCTTGCCAAGTATCATGTCTTGGAGAACAAGATAACATCATCAAATCCCCTCAAAACCATTTCTGTCCATTTTGAAGTTTGAGCAACTTTACATTGCCAAACATTCCCAAATGTTCTCAAACCTTCTGAACATGCTCAAATGTTCTAATTATACATCTAGACCAAGTGGCACAAGTTGGAGAACAAGTTGACTTGATCAAAGGGCCCCAAAACCCTTCCTGTCCAGAACCAAATTTGAACAACTCTACATTGTCAACTTTCTCCTTTTGATCTCAACTTTTGTGGACATGTTCATACCCTCAAATGATGACACTACACCAAGTGGTGCATCAAGGAGAATAGATTTGCATGACTAAATCTTGGAGAGTCCATTTCTGCTGATTTCTAGGGTTTACAAAAGTTGCATTGGCAACTTTTCCCAAATGAACTCAATCTTGGTGGAACCTCTTATTTTCTCATACCATTTGACCTTGTCAAGCCTCATGCCAAATGGAGTTCATTTGCTTAACCAAACAAGCATCAAACACCTTATGCCACTTTACCAAAATTCCATTTTTGACCACTTCCACTAATCTCCATGACCCTACCTTTTTACCACAGCCCCTCCTAGTTCCCTGCTACCTCAAGTAAAAAGCTCCAACCCTGGTTCAATAATTGAGGAGGGTAAAACCCTGGTTTACCCCTCCCTTTTCACCATGGCAGCACCTCTTTTCCCTCCCCCCTTCTTTATGATGGACTTGCCTTAACTATTAAGCTTTATGGAGCATATCCGAAACTCCCAGGAGCTAGTGGACAAGCTTGGCCATGCGCAGGAAGCCATTTGCATGCCATGGCATGCAATAGCCGCACTCTGGAGCGCGCTACAGTGCACTAGGGCATTGTAGCCGCCCTCTGCCCGATGCTCCCGTCGACCTTGGGCGCCGTGAGCGTGTCCCCAGAGGCTGCCTCAGCGTGCGTGACACGCTACGCGGTCGACCCCCTCCTCCTTTTCTCTCCTTTGAGCCCGTCGTCGCGTGCCCGAGCACCGCCCGACTCGGCCACTCCCTGGCCACGCAGCTGGCCCGCCTCTGACCTTGCCCAGCTCCCCCTCTCACCTCCCTTGCTCCTGGATGGACTCCACGAGTGCCACTGGCCCAGCCTGGCCCCTCCCATCGGTCCCCAGGACCGATTCTGCGGGCACCCGTGAGCGCGGCCCACGGTGCACCATGGCTCTGCCATATAGAGCCTCGTCGAGCCCCTCTTTGGACGCCCCTTACTCTCTGTCTCTCCCATACACCTCCCAGACCGACCCACACCTCCTCCCGTTCCTTCTTCCTCATCCTCTGCCGCCATTGCCGCCTCGGACCCCCGCTCAAATTCGAGCCGGCCAGGCCTTCCTTCCTCCTCCAAACTAGTCTGTGGCACCCCCAAGCCTCCACGAACCTCCCCAACACCCTAGGACCCCTCCTCCACAGCCAAAGCGGGCGCCACCACCAAGCCCGCCGCCGCCATCCGCTGGACCCGAAGCCCTGCTCAACTCCGAGCATCGGCGCGTGCGTGCAGCACATGGACAGGTGCGCCTCTTCGCGTTGTCCGCCGGTGTGCCGGGCACCGTCGGAGGTAGCCCGTGCTGCCCGGGAGAGCGCCGGCGCCCACTCGGCCTCCCCTCCCCTGCCTCTGCTCTATTCGAGCGGGAGGTAGGCGATGGCCTGAGCGCTGGGCCCCGCGCCTCGGCGACCCAGCGGCTGGGGCCCGCCGTTTAAGTGGAGACGAGCTAGGAGAAATGCGCCTCCGACGTCACCCTCCTCACCCGCGCGGCTGAGCCAGTGGGCCGGCCCACTGGCAAACTGCGCCCAGTGCGCTGGATAAGGGTAAAGCCCTTTTTCCTTTCCTTTTCTTTTCCAGATAGCTTCAAAACTCTCTAGAGAATTCAAATAGTGTCCAAATTTGATGAATCAAATTTCTACTGACTCCATAAATCAAGTCCTAATTAATGGGCCGCAGTGGACATTTTTGTTGTTCTTGGTTTTCACTGGACACTTAAAAATGGTCATTTATCCACATAAGTCCACATCAAAAATCCATATTATATTCATTTCAATTCCAAATCCAGTGAAACCAATTTCTAAATGTTTCTAAAATCATGCCTGATTTAATGGGTACTTTTACTCATTTTTATAAAAAGGCATTCTTTAGATAACTTACAGATCCATTAAATCCCTTGTTCCATCATATCGAAATGTTTAGAAATATCCATTGATCCACTTCCAATGAAATCACCTTGGTCATTCCTCATATGACCAGAGGCGTCCTAGAAAAGTCCAACTCACATTTTTACAGCACTTTTATTTTTGCCTGGTCGTGTTTCTTATTATGGTTGCTTTCGACGATAGTTGACGAAATAGACGAAATGCTCGGAGTTGGACCAGAGATATTTGAAGACCTCGAAGACTCTGATGAACCAGGCAAGCAGCCCTTTGACCATATATAAGAAACCCCTTTTTATGCATGTCATATAGCACCATATTTTTGTTGCAATGGAATCATGATGAGGTGGTAACCACTTTGATGGTTTGCCATCGTACTTCCTCATTGATACTTGCATTGTGCATGACCCTACCTTCTTATGAGGGTTATGTCGGTGGGAGTAGATAGGATGCTAAAGTAGTGCTACGCAAAAAGGAACGGGAATATGCATGGTGATGGAGACAAGGTATTTTCAAAATACTTTTCGAAAACCCGTCGGGTGCCACTTATGCCCGAGGGAGATAATGAGATGGGTAACCACTTGATGACGAAGTGGTGTACCGAGGCAAGTGTGTGTGTTGCTTTCAAAAATGGATTGGTTTAAGTTGCGACCGTTATTCCAACCTTACATGCGCAACCACTCTACCCTTATATGGGAAAGGGCATTATTGATTACCTAGGCCGATACTAGCTTGGAGCCCGCATTACTAGTGACGGGGGAGAGTTGGTGCTCTCTCTCGGGACGGGGGCGTGCCAGGTAGGGCGGCCATGACTATTTGCACAGGGCACCGGATACACCGTTGTGTCCCCTCACGGATGTTACAATCTCGAGTGAGTCTCGTATGATGTACATCATGAGGATACGGAACAACGAGTGGACTCCTTGTTAGTGTCGTCTAGGGAAAGATAGTGATCGGGTGCTTACCCCGGGTACTTGAGGTATCGCGGGTCGTGGATGACAAGGAAGTTCCCCGGATCTTGTGGGTAAAGTGTGCAACCTATGCAGAGTGTAAAACTATTCGAATAGCCGTGTCCACGGTCAAGGACAGTTGGGTAACCGCTCTTGGGCTACGTCCACATGTTTGCAAACCAGTGTGTGTGTTTGGATAAGTGGGAAGGCCTACTTGGGTCAAGTCAAAGGACTTGACATGATTGAGTTGGGTTGATGCCCACTCTATTTATGTTGATATATGTAACTTGTCCTCATGGTTACTTGAATTCTCCTGATGCATGTCTTACAAGTTGTTGAACATGTCATCGCACTCAAAACTAGCTTTCTGCAAAAATTTACCTATATCATTCATTGTTGTATCTTGAACCAAAACATGGGTTGCTTGCGAGTACATTCAAAGTACTCATTGGCTTGCCACTGGTTATTTTATTGACTAGGCATGAAAGAACATGATATGATGAAGAATACTTCAATGACGAACATGTGATCTAGGACGCTTCCAAGTCAGAATGCCTGTAGGGTTAAAGCAGATGGCATGGGTCCAAGTTATCGACGAAGATTTCTGCTGCAATGTTATACTCGTGACTTGACCATAATGGTCCTACTTGTGTAATACGGTATGTATGGATGTAAGCCTCTTGTTATTCAGCTTTTGTGTGTTCAGTGAGCATTGATCTCTGGGATCACTGTACACGTGCATTCGGTGATCACGACTTATGAGTCGGGGTCCCCACACGATGAGTGTTTATTCACTTGTCATTGCACGAGAGTACGGCAAAGGTATTAGGGATGCCCAGTCCTGAAATGAAAAATGAATTTACTTTATGTTGGCAAATAATAAATTCCTTGGAAAGTGTTGGTTTGGAGGGGAACTGTGGATTCGGTTAGCCATGGAAAGTGAAAGTAATGGTGTAAAAAGGAATAAACTTTATTTTCTGTTTGGGAACCGCCTATGATGTATCTAGCATGGAAAGTGTTGGGATCTCTAAGTCGTTTTTGTTGGTGGGAAAAGTTTGCCTCTCAAACATATTTTTTATCTCTCAATTTAAGCTTTGAGCTCTGGCAGCTCTACAAATCCCTACTTCCCTCCATGATGGGCCTTTATTTTACTTATGCAATTTTTATTTTGAATTTGTGTCTCCATCTTCTCTTATAAAGAACCAACTAAGGGGCACTATGATCATATTTGAGCATTGGGTGTAGCTAATATTCGAGTGTGTTTCATGAATGGCTCAATGATTGAGCATAATGGGCTAGGGATAACTTCCTTTAGTGTTGATATTTTGAAAGACATGGTTGCTTGTTGGTATGCTTGAGTATTAAAGTCTTCATGTCAAAACTAGAGTATTGCTTTGAATCATATAAAAGTCCATATGTCCATGCTATAAAGAAAAGAAATGTGATGAACATGTTAGGTAGCATTCCACATCAAAAATACTATTTTTATTTTTTACCTACTCGAGGACGAGCAGGAATTAAGCTTGGGGATGCTGATACGTCTCCAACGTATCTATAATTTTTGATTGTCCATGTTATTATATTACCATTCTTGGATGTTCTACAATCATTTTATAGTCATTTTATATCATTTTTTGGTACTAACCTATTGACATAGTGCTCAGTGCCAGTTGTTGTTTTCTGCCTGTTGTTTACATCACAGGAAATCAATATCAAATGGAGTCCAAACATAGTGAAACTTCTTGATGATTTTTTGGGGCCAAAAGGCATCCAGTCGGCCAAGAAAGCAGCTGGGGGTGCCTTGAGGGGGGAAGCACCCACGAGGACGCGCTTGGTGGACCAAGCGCGCCCAAGTGGGTTGTGCCCACGTCGGGTCCCCCTGAACCACCTCTTTGCTCTACAAGTACCCCAATATTCCCAAAACCCTAGGGGAGTCGACGAAAATCAATTCCAGCTGCCGCAGAGTCCAGAACCACCAGATCATATCTAGACACCATCACGGAGGGGTTCACCACTTCCATTGGTGCCTCTCCGATGATGTGTGAGTAGTTATTTGTAGACCTATGGGTCCGTAGTTAGTAGCTAGATGGTTTTCTCTCTCTCTCTCTCTCTCTCTTGATTATCAATACAATGGTCTCTTCGAGATCCATATGATGTAAGCCTTTTTGCAGTGTGTTTGTTGGGATCTGATGAACTTTGAGTTTATGATCAGAATAATGTTTTTATCCATGAAAGTTATTTGAGTCTTCTTTGATCTCTTATATGCAAGATTGCTTATAGCCTCGTATTTCTTATCCGATATTTGGGTTTTGTTTGGCCAACTTGATCTATTTATCTTGCAATGGGAAGAGGTACTTTGTGATGGGTTCGATCTTACGGTGCTTGATCCCAGTGATAGAAGGGGAAATGACACGTATGTATCATTGCTATTAAGGATAACAAGATGGGGTCTATTTCTACATAAATAGATCTTGTCTACATCATGTCATCGTTCTCATTGCATTACTCCCTTTCTCCATGAACTTAATACACTAGATGATGTTGGATAGCGGTCGACGTGTGGAGTAATAGTAGTAGATGCAGGCAGGAGTCGGTCTACTAATCTAGGACGTGATGCTTATATAATCATCATTGCCTAGATATCATCATGATTATTCGAAGTTCTATCAATTGCCCAACAGTAATTGTTTTCCCACCGTTTGCTATTTTTCTCGAGAGAAGCCACTAGTGAAACCTAAGCCCTCGGGTCTCTTTTCATCATATTTGCTTTTGTGATCTATTTTCCTTTGTATTTATTTTCAGATCTATTAAACCAAAAATACAAAAATACCTTGCTGCAGTTTATTTGTTCCCTGATCTACTTATCCTATTTACCACTTTTATCTCACGTTATTTGCCTATCTCGAGGCTCCGTACCCGAAAGGGATTGACAACCCCTTTAACACGTCGGGTTGCGAGTATTTGTTATTTTTGTGCAGGTGTTGTTTACGTGGTGTGAGGAGGTTCTCCTACTGGTTCGATAACCTTGGTATCATCACTGAGGGAAATACCTACCATTGCTATACTGCATCATCCCTTCCTCTTTGGGGAAATACCGACGTAGTTCTAGCAGACATCGGGCAACAGCAATGAGGGAGAGAGACGACGCTCCGGGTCATCTCCGCCAAACCGAAAACATTGGGCAGCACCTTCTACCCCTTCTTTCTTCACAACGTCTTTGCTGGGCTGGTCCCTCCTTTCTCCAGTTTCTTCTACGCCATTACGGGCTCCATGCCCTCCATCTTCATCCCAACTCCATCCTCCTCCTGTCAATCTTCGCCTTCTATTGTGAGGCGTTCGTGGGGGTGATGCCCTCTCTCACATTGTTTCGCCACTTCTTCTACCCCCGGACGAGCAGCGGCTAGTGCTCTGGGTGCGCCAGCTTCATCACGGCCAATGGCAGCAATGCGATCTCTTGGGCTAGGAAGATGGTGGAGGACTTCAGGAACAAGTGGATCTTCATGGACGCCAAGCGCTCCTATGCTCGGCTGGAGCTGCCGACCGGGCTACCGACGCCCCAGGATGGATGGGTTCTCGAGAAGCGGACTGACCCCCGGGCAGAGCAACTGCTGGAGAGGATGAAGGCCGATCTGAAGGCGGAGGACCCGAAGGTGGAGAGGCTCGCGGGGGCCATGATCATCACAGAGTTCCTGATGCAGCGCCTGGCTCCGCTCCAAGCACACTTGCTCCCCTTGTGGAGATTCAAGGGCACGGAAGACGACCTCGGTTGCACCCCAAAAACTTATCTGACGTGGAGCTGAGCAAGGTCATGCGCACCTTGCTCGGGAAGGACCAAGGTGGCCCTCGGGACACCTATCTCCCATTGTACGGTCGTGCTGACGGGGAGAAGATAGCTGCCACCATGCCTGTCTTCAACGAGCGGGGTCTCGTGCCGCTGGAGCCTTCCTGCCTGCGGGCCCCTTGGTGTCGGTGTCCTCCAGCGATCCCTCTGGGGAGGAGGGGAACGGGAGCTCATAGGCCACCTTGGAGGAGGTGGGGGAGACTTCTCCCCCACGGCGGAGCGAGCTCCTCCGCGCCTTCTCTGACGACGACGCCGGCAAGCACCCAGTCGGGGAGTCGCCGCGCTCCGCCGGGGTCACCACGAGATCCAGGGGGGCCTCTGAAGAAGCTGAAGCAGGGGATCCCAAAGAGGGACAGTTCAGTGTTGCTTCCCCGAGGCGGCGCTCCTACTTCATCACCGGCATCCACCGTAGAGCCGGCCACACACTTGTCTGCCCCTGAGAGCGCAGCGCCGCCCGTGCCCGGGAAATTTGCGCTCCTAGGTAGGAAGAGGAATTATGCCGCCGAGGATCAGTAAGTGTATCTCCTTGACCTTGTTCTTTGATCTCAACGCGGTACTCAATATCTTCATCATGATGCCAGGCTGATGTCGGTGGCAAAGAGGAAGAAGGAGGATGTTGGAGCCGCCGAGGCCATGCGTCCTACTGTGGTCGCAGCGTCTCCAGCTCAGAAGGACGGGACTGCCCCTCATGTTCCTGCGGCGGTGTTACCCTCCCGAGGCTCTCGGGCCTAGCCTCAGGAGGAGATAATCCCTGCGGCCGAGCCTAATTCGGAGGCACTCGCCCTCAGCCCGCCTGCTGGGGGCCCGAGGGCTCCAGAGCCCCCGACCCTCTCTGATGCTGCTGCTTCACCAGTCTGAATGATGGCACCGTCTCCTCTACCGTCCACCATGCCGATGGGTCGTGGTTCTTCTGCCACACCCGGTGCTCCGGAGGAGGCCTTCTCCGTGCTGGACCAGCTCCGAGACGATCTTTAGGATCCGGACCAACGTAGGGCGTCGGGGCACCTAGAGCTGGTGTCAGGGTGGCTCCAGGTCGACTTGTCTGTCAGGGCGGTCTGGGGCCAAGCCGCGGCATCCGTAGAGGAGGGCTGCAAGGTGGTCGGCCTAGCTGCAGCCACCCATGACGTGGCGTTAAAGGAAGCCAATGTCGCCGGGGAGCGTTGTCGTGTGGCGGAGGCCGAGCTGGAGACCCTCCGCGATAAGCAGGCCACCCAGGCCCGCTAGCTCGAGGTGCGGGAGCAGGAGCTGAAAGCCTGGGAAGTTGCGGTTGCCAACCGTGACGCTGAGCTGGCGCAGGTAACCTGAGAGCGGGCCACGGAACACGGCCGCCTGGAGAAGTTGAAGGAGGAGGTGGAGGAGGCCCAGGTGTCCCACGCCAAGCTTGTCTCCGACGAGAATGATCGGCTGGAGACCAGGGAGAAGCTCCTTTCCAAGGCTGAGGAGGCGGCCTCCATGGGGCGCGATGCCTTCGTCTCCCTCGAGATGAGGTCCCGCAAGGTGTTGCAGGATCTCTTCGGGGGCGAGCACAACGAGTCGATGGAGACTCCGGAGCAGGGTCCCGTCGTGCTGCTCTCCAAGCTCATCGCGGCACTCAAGGGCGGCGTCGTCAGAGTAGGCCCCATGGTGGAGGAGAGGCCCGCACACTTTCTTCCTTGGCAATGACGCGCGTCTTCAGCCACCTCTCTAGGACACCAGCTTTGACTTTGGTGCCTTGCTCGAGCTTGTGGACCCCGAGTCCAGTACCGCCGCTGTCGAGGCTGTGGAGGATCATGTGGAGGCCCTGCTGAAGAAGTTCCTCGCCATCGACCCCGTGGCTAGGGCTGATGGCAAGGACAGCGACGACGACGAAGTCGATAATGGGGCTCCCCAGGCGAGCGACAGCGGCGCCCAAGGTTGAAGAAGAGGCTTGATGGTGGCGCTTCCCCCTGTTTCAACCCTGCAACATGTATCACGCCTCGCAGAGGCGTAAGAACTTGTGCTTTGTACTTTTAAGAGACAATATGCTTTGTAATAATTTGCAAGGTCTCCGTGATCTCCTTTTCATTTGCTTTAGTGTTCTGCGTCGGCACGGCCGGCTCCGCGCATACTTCAGCCGCCATTGGATCGTCCGGATCACCAGGACAAGGCCAAGGGGTGAACGGCTACGTGACTAGTTAGGCTCCTAAGTCACGATGCTCAGGAGTCCCCCTTGACGTACAAATAACCCTCGGAAAGGAGATGTGGGAGCAGGTCTTGGTGTTCTGCATCGGCAGGGCCCGGCCCCGTGCATACCTCAGTCGTCGTTGGGTCATCCGAATTGCTAGGATGAGACCAAGGGGTGAGGGGCTACATGACTAGTTAGGCTCCTGAGTCGCGATGCTCAGGAGTCCCCCTTAACGTACAAACGGCCCTTGGAAAAGAGATGCGGGAGCAGGTCTCAGCGTTCTGCATCGGCAGGGCCCGGCCCGCGCATACCTCGGCCGCCATTAGGTCGTCCGGATCGCCAGGATGAGACCAAGGGTGAGGGGCTACGTGACTAGTTAGGCTCTGATACGTCCATTTTGCATCATGCTTTTATATCAATATTTATTGCATTATGGGCTGTTATTATACATTATATCTCAATACTTATGGCTATTCTCTCTTATTTTACAAGGTTTACCATGAAGAGGGGGGATGCCGGCAGCTGGAATTCTGGCTGGCAAAGAAACAAACGTTGGAAACCAATTCTGCACAACTCCAAAAGACCTGAGACTCCACAAAACAACTTTTTGGATTTAATAAGAATTTATGGGCAAAAGAAATAGGCCAGGGGGCCCACACCCTGTCCAGGAGATAGCCCCCCCCCTAGGGCGCGGCCCCCTATCCCCTGGGCCCCCTAGTGGGCCTCCGGCGTCCATCTTCTGCTATATCATCACTTTCCCTCTGGAAAAAATCGTGGGCAAGCTTACGGGACGAAACTCCGCCGCCGCAGAACCTTGGCGGAATCAATCTAGGGCTCTGGCGGAGCTGTTTTGCCGGGGACACTTCCCTCCGGGAGGGGGAAATCATCACCAACGTCATCACCAACGATCCTCTCATCTGGAGGGGGTCAATATCCATCAACATCTTCACCAGCACCATCTCCTCTCAAAACCCTAGTTCATCTCTTGTATCCAATCTTGTATCAAAACCACAAATTGGTACTTGTGGGTTGCTAGTAGTGTTGATTACTCCTTGTAGTTGATGCTATTTGGTTTACTTGGTGGAAGATTATATGTTCAGATCCTTTATGCATATTATTACCCATCTGATTATGAACATGAATATGCTTTGTGAGTAGTTACGTTTGTTCCTAAGGACATGGGTGAAGTCTTGCTATTAGTAGTCATGTGAATTTGGTATTCATTCGATATTTTGATGAGATGTATGTTGTCTCCCCTCTAGTGGTGTTATGTGAATGTCGACTACATGACACTTCACCATTATTTGGGCCTAGAGGAAGGCATAGGGAAGTAATAAGTAGATGATGGGTTGCTAGAGTGACAGAAGCTTAAACCCTAGTTTATGCCCTTCGTTAGGGGTTGATATGGACCCATATGTTTAATGTTGTGGTTAGGTTTACCTTAATACTCCTTTTTGTAGTTGCGGATTCTTGCAATAGGGGTTAATCATAAGTGGGATGCTTGTCCATGTTAGGGCAGTACCCAAGTGCCGGTCCACCCACATATCAAATTATCAAAGTACCGAACGCGAATCTTACGAACATGATGAAAACTAGCTTGACGATAATTCCCAATGTGTCCTCGGGAGCTCCTTCTTCATTATTAGAATTTGTCCAGGCTTATCCTTTGCTACATAAAGGATTGGGCCACCTTGCTGCACTTTATTTACTTTATTTACTTTTTGCTTGTTACTATTTATCTTATCACAAGACTATCTATCACCTACTATTTCAGTGCTTGCAGAGAAAACCTTACTGAAAACCGCTTATCATTTCCTTCTGCTCCTTGTTGGGTTCGACACTCTTACTTATCGAAAGGACTATGATAGATCCCCTATACTTGTGGGTCATCAGGACTCTTTTCTGGCGCCGTTGCCGGGGAGTGTAGCGCTCTTGGTGAGTGGAACTTGGTAAGGAAACATTTATATAGTGTGCTGAAATTTTCTGTTACTTGTCACTATGGAAACTAATCCTTTGAGGGGCTTGTTTGGGGTATCTTCACCCCAACCAGAAGAGCAAAGAGACGCTCCTCAACCTACTGAACCTTATGAAAATATTTACTTTGAGATTCCTTCGGGTGTGATAGAAAAACTGCTAGCTAATCCTTTTGCAGGAGACGGAACATTGCATCCCGACTTACACCTTATCTTTGTGGATGAAGTTTGTGGATTATTTAAGCTTGCAGGTATTCCTGATGATGTTGTCAAAAGGAAGGTCTTCCCTTTAACTTTGAAGGGAGATGCAATGACATGGTATAGGCTATGTGATGATATGAGATATTGGAATTATAAGCGATTGAAGTTGGAATTTCACCAGAAGTTATATCCTATGCATCTTGTTCATCGTGATCGTAATTACATATATAATTTCTGGCCTCGCGAAGGAGAAAGCATCTCTCAAGCTTGGGGGAGGCTTAAGTCAATGTTGTATTCATGCTCCAATCATGAGATCTCTCGGGAAATGATTATTCAGAATTTTTATGCTCGGCTTTCTCTTGATAATCGCAACTTGCTCGATACTTCCTGTGCTGGTTCCTATATGCTGAAGGCTATTGATTTCAAATGGGACTTATTGGAAAGAATTAAATGCAACTCTGAAGATTGGGGTTCCGACGATGGTAAGGAGTCAGGTATGACACCTAAGTTTGATTGTGTTAAATCTTTTATGGATACCGATGCTTTCCGTGGATTTAGCTCTAAGTGTGGACTTGACTCTGAGATAATAGCTACTTTTTGTGAAACTTTTGCTACTCACGTTGATCTCCCTAAAGAGAAGTGGTTTAAATATAATCCTCCTGTTGAAGTTAAAGTAGTTGCACCTATTACAGTCGAAGAAAATACTATTACATATAGTGATCCCATTATTCCTACTGCTTATGTTGAAAAACCTCCTTTTCCTGTTAGGA
Source organism: Triticum dicoccoides (assembly GCF_002162155.2). Classification (NCBI taxonomy): domain Eukaryota; kingdom Viridiplantae; phylum Streptophyta; class Magnoliopsida; order Poales; family Poaceae; genus Triticum; species Triticum dicoccoides. The sequence goes on from NC_041383.1 coordinate 363,316,648, forward strand.
TAAAAGATCATGTTAAAGCTTCGACTATTGTTCGTAAGAGTAATACTAGGACCTATACACCTCCTGAGCAAATTAATGTTGAACCCGGTATTGCTATGATTAAAGATCTTTTGGATGAGGACTTAGATGGGCATGTTATCTCTTTCTTGGGTGAAACTACTAATATTGCTAGACCCGATACTAAGACACGTAGACCTGTTGTAGGCACGCCTGTTATTTCTGTTAAAATAGGAGATCATTGTTATCATGGTCTATGTGATATGGGTGCTAGTGCTAATGTGATACCTTATGATCTTTATAAAGAAATTATGCACGATATTGCACCTATTGAATTAGAAGACATCGATGTTACTATTAAGCTTGCCAATAGGGACACCATTAAACCTATTGGGATTGTTAGAACATCTTGTGTGGGAAGATTAAATACCCTGCTGATTTTCTTGTTCTTGGTTCCCCACAAGATGATTTTTGTCCTATTATTTTTGGTAGACCCTTCTTGAATACTGCTAGTGCTAAGATTAATTGTGAAAAGAATATTGTCACTGTTGGCATAGATGGTATGTCTCATGAGTTTAATTTCGCTAAGTTTAGTAGACAACCTCATGAAAGGGAACCACCTAGTAAGGATGAAATTATTGGTCTTGCTTCCATTGCCGTTCCACCAACTGATCCGTTAGAACAATATTTGCTAGACCATGAAAACAATATGTTTATGAAGAAAAGGGAAGAAAAAGATGAAGTGTTCCTTAAACAAGAACCTATGCTGAAACATAACCTTCCCGTTGAAATTCTCGGGGATCCCCCTCCACCCAAGGGTGATCCCGTGTTTGAACTCAAACCCTTACCTGATAATCTTAAGTATGCTTATCTTGATGAAAAAGAAATATATCATGTTATTATTAGTGCTAACCTTTCAGAGAAAGAAGAAGAAAGATTATTGAAAACTCTAAAGAAGCACCGAGCTACTATTGGATATACTCTGGATGATCTTAAGGGCATTAGTCCCACATTATGTCAACACAAAATTTCAGTGGAGAAAGATGCCAAACCAGTTAGAGATCCTCAAAGACGATTAAATCCCAAAATGAAGGAAGTGGTAAGAAAGGAGATACTAAAACTCCTTGAGGCAGGTATTATTTATCCCGTTGTTGATAGTGAATGGGTAAGCCCTGTCCATTGTGTCCCTAAAAAGGGAGGTATTACAGTAGTTCCTAATGATAAAGATGAATTGATCCCGCAAAGAATTATTACAGGTTATAGGATGGTAATTGATTTCCATAAGTTAAATAAAGCTACTAAGAAAGATCATTACCCTTTACCTTTTATTGATCAAATGCTAGAGAGGCTATCCAAACATACACATTTCTGCTTTCTAGATGGTTATTCTGGCTTCTCTCAGATACCTGTATCAGCGGGGGATCAATCTAAAACTACTTTTACTTGCCCTTTTGGTACTTTTGCTTAGAGACGTACGCATTTTGGTTTATGTAATGCACCTGCTACCTTTCAAAGATGCATGATGGCTATATTTTTTGATTTTTGTGAAAAGATTTGTGAGGTATTCATGGATGACTTCTCTGTCTACGGATCCTCTTTTGATGATTGTTTGAGCAACCTTGATCGAGTTTTGCAGAGATGCGAAGACACTAGTCTCGTCCTGAATTGGGAAAAGTGTCACTTTATGGTTAATGAAGGCATTGTCTTGGGGCACAAGTCTCTGAGAGAGGTATTGAAGTTGATAAAGCCAAAGTTGATGTTATTGAAAAGATGCCATGTCCCAAGGACATAAAATGTATAAGAAGTTTCCTTGGTCATGTCGGTTTTTACAGGAGGTTCATTAAGGACTTTTCTAAAATCTCTAGGCCTTAGACTAATTTATTGCAAAAAGATATTCCTTTTGTCTTTGATGATGATTGTGTAGAAGCATTTGAAACACTTAAGAAAGCTTTGATCACTGCACCTATTGTTCAGCCACCTAATTGGAATTTACCTTTTGAAATTATGTGCGATGCTAGTGATTATGCTGTAGGGGCTGTTTTAGGGCAAAGAGTCGATAAAAATTTAATGTTATCCATTATGCTAGCAAGACTCTTGATACTGCCCAGAGAAATTATGCTACCACTGAAAAAGAATTCTTAGCAGTTGTGTTTGCATGTGATAAGTTTAGATCTTATATTGTTGATTCTAAAGTTACTATTCACATTGATCATGCTGCTATTAAATATCTTATGGAAAAGAAGGATGCTAAGCCTAGACTCATTAGATGGGTTCTCTTGCTCCAAGAATTTGACTTGCATATTATTGATAGAAAAGGAGTTGAGAACCCCGTTGCAGACAACTTGTCTAGGCTAGAGAATGTTCTTGATGACCCACTGCCTATTAATGATAGCTTTCATGATGAACAATTAGCAGTCGTCAATGCTTCTCGTACTGCTCCTTGGTATGTTGATTATGCTAATTACATTGTTGCTAAATATATACCGCCTAGTTTCACATACCAGCAAAAGAAAAAGTTCTTTTATGATTTAAGACATTACTTCTGGGATGATCCACACCTTTATAAAGAAGGAGTAGATGGTATTATTAGACGTTGTGTGCCTGAGCATGAACAGGAATAGATCCTACGCAAGTGTCATTCTGAATCCTATGGATGACACCACGCTGGAGACAGAACTGCACACAAGGTACTACAATCTAGTTTTTATTGGCCTACTCTTTTCAAAGATGCTCGTAAGTTTGTCGTATCTTGTGATGAATGTCAAAGAATAGGTAACATTAGTAGACGTCAAGAAACGCCTATGAATTATTCTCTTGTTATTGAACCATTTGATGTTTGGGGCTTTGATTATACAGGACCTTTTCCTGCCTCCAATGGTTATACACATATTTTAGTTGCTGCTGATTACGTTACTAAGTGGGTAGAAGCTATTCCAACTAGTAGTGATGATCATAACACTTCTATTAAAATGCTTAAAGAAGTTATTTTTCCAAGGTTTGGAGTCCCTAGATATCTTATGACTGATGGTGGTTCACACTTTATTCATGGTGCTTTCCGTAAGATGCTCGCTAAGTATGATGTCAATCATAGAATCGCATCTCCTTATCACCCGCAGTCTAGTGGTCAAGTAGAGTTGAGCAATAGAGAGCTCAAATTAATTTTGCAAAAGACTGTGAATAGATCTAGAAAGGATTGGTCCAAAAAACTTGATGATGCATTATGGGCCTATAGAACTGCATACAAAAATCCTATGGGTATGTCTCCATATAAGATGGTTTATGGAAAAGCGTGTCATTTACCTCTTGAACTTGAACATAGGAAATCATATGACAAAATCCATATATGTTGTTGTTATTAGAATGATCATGATGCCCTCATGTCCATATTTTATTTTTATCGACACCTCTATCTCTAAACATGTGGACATATTTTTCGATCTCGGCTTCCGCTTGAGGACAAGCAAGGTCTAAGCTTGGGGGAGTTGATACGTCCATTTTGCATCATGCTTTTATATCAATATTTATTGCATTATGGGCTGTTATTACACATTATATCTCAATACTTATGGCTATTCTCTCTTATTTTACAAGGTTTACCGTGAAGAGGGGGGATGTCGGCAGCTGGAATTATGGCTGGCAAAGGAGCAAACGTTGGAAACCTATTCTGCACAACTCCAAAAGACCTGAGACTCCACAAAACAACTTTTTGGATTTAATAAGAATTTATGGGCAAAAGAAATAGGCCAGGGGTCCCACACCCTGTCCACGAGACAGGGGGCGCCGCCCCCTAGGGCGCGGCCCCCTATCTTCTGGGCCCCCTGGTGGGCCTCCGGCGTCCATCTTCTGCTATATCATCACTTTCCCTCTGGAAAAAATCGTGGGCAAGCTTACGGGACAAAACTCCGCCGCCACGAGGCGAAACCTTGGCGGAATCAATCTAGGGCTCTGGTGGAGCTGTTCTGCCGGGGACATTTCCCTCCGGGAGGGGAAATCATCACCAACGTCATCACCAACGATCCTCTCATCGGGATGGGGTCAATCTCCATCAACATCTTCACCAGCACCATCTCCTCTCAAAATCCTAGTTCATCTCTTGTATCCAATCTTGTATCAAAACCACAAATTGGTACCTGTGGGTTGCTAGTAGTGTTGATTACTCCTTGTAGTTGATGCTATTTGGTTTACTTGGTGGAAGATTATATGTTCAGATACTTTATGCATATTATTACCCCTCTGATTATGAACATGAATATGCTTTGTGAGTAGTTACGTTTGTTTCTGAGGACATGGGTGAAGTCTTGCTATTAGTAGTCATGTGAATTTGGTATTCGTTCGATATTTTGATGATATGTATGTTGTCTCCCCTCTAGTGGTGTTATGTGAACATCGACTACATGACACTTCACCATTATTTGGGCCTAGAGGAAGACATAGGGAAGTAATAAGTAGATGATGGGTTGCTAGAGTGACAGAAGCTTAAACCCTAGTTTATGCGTTGCTTCGTTAGGGGTTGATATGGACCCATATGTTTAATGTTGTGGTTAGGTTTACCTTAATACTCCTTTTTGTAGTTGCGGATGCTTGCAATAGGGGTTAATCATAAGTGGGATGCTTGTCCATGTTAGGGCAGTACCCAAGTGCCGGTCCACCCACATATCAAATTATCAAAGTACCGAACGCGAATCTTACGAACGTGATGAAAACTAGCTTGACGATAATTCCCAATGTGTCCTCGGGAGCTCCTTCTTCATTATTAGAATTTGTCCAGGCTTATCCTTTGCTACATAAAGGATTGGGCCACCTTGCTGCACTTTATTTACTTTATTTACTTTTTGCTTGTTACTATTTATCTTATCACAAAACTATCTATCACCTACTATTTCAGTGCTTGCAGAGAAAACCTTACTGAAAACCGCTTATCATTTCCTTCTGCTCCTCGTTGGGTTCGACACTCTTACTTATCTAAAGGACTACGATAGATCCCCTATACTTGTGGGTCATCAGGCTCCTGAGTCGCGATGCTCGGGAGTCCCCCTTGACGTAGGAACAGACCATCATACCTTTCCTCGTCGGGCTCTCGCTCTGGAGGGGTGCGCGAAGACTAGGTCCATGGGACCTGGCGAGGTGGTGTACGCTAGGTGTGACCTGAGCGTAGCCCCCGTGCCCAGCCCCCTCATGCTACTCTTCCGAGGGAAAGCAGCACGGTGACACTAAGCATTGAGCCTGGTGGCTCGCCTGAGGTTGCTGCAGCCATGAGGCTACCCGCAGTTGTTTATCACCAGCACGGAGCATGGCACTTACGCTCTTGCACGGGCATAGCTGCTCCTCGACCGTGTTGACTGCCAGCACGGAGTATGGTGCTTTCACCGGTATGTGGGTGGGGGCTCCCTCTGAGGTGAGACCCCGGGGCGTGTACAGCCCCGCCCTGACACGTGGCTTGCACGGCAGGGCTAGAGGAGGTGTGTATGTGAACTCATGAGCCAGAGCGGGACTCACAAGGCCCTACCTCAAGGCGGGTTGTGTCTGAACTTGATTGGGAACACTTGTGATAGTCCTGCGAGATGGTTAGGCAACCTGCGCCAAGTGAATCTCCTGAGGTTATCGCATGAGAAGGCCAAACACAAACGACCCCAGGAGGTGACGTGAACGGGACCGTCCCGCCAGATAGAGCTCAGCCGTTGGGCTTATCGGTGTTGCAGGGACGGACCCGAGCACAGACGCCATGCCCAGTCTTCTCATGCGAAGGTCCAGAAGAAAGACAACCGGTGTGTGGCTCTCGTGGTGACGAGGCACCGGGTCACGCGCCCTCACTCATCCGCCCATAATTAGCTCATGCGAGAACAAGGCACCAAGGGCCATGGGAGGTGACATGCATGAGAACTGGCCTGCGAGCCAGAGCTCGGCCTCTTGGGTTTAGCGACGCTATAGAGACGGACCCGAGCATAGACGTCATGCCAGTCCTTAATCATGAGGCGGTCGTGGGCAGGCTTGCAAGGGCATGTGACGTTCACGGCGACGAAGCACTGGCAGACAGATGATAATCATAAAGCGACTCATGGAAGAAGGTAAAGCCAGTTCTGATGGATGCAAGAAGGATACATGTCGCAGGGGCGGACCCATGCGACTTGGGATAATGCAGCCCGAGGGGTGTCCCCAATTGAACTAACTAAAAGATTCACCTGGTACCGTTGCTGAAGAGATGTTGGAGTAGTTGAAGACGTGCGCTGCAGAGGTCGCTCCTCATGAGCCACCCTGGTCCTGAACCTCGGAGGCTCTAGAGGTCCGGGGGGCTCTGGAGGATCCATCACCATCTCCGCATGGATCGCCTGGCGCCTTGCCTCCTGAGCTACCAGGATGCCCCGCATGTGGCATTGGAATGTAGCAGCCACGCTCATCAAACTGTAGGGCATGCGAACGTAGCTGTGAGGGGGGGCCTCACATCGGCCAACACAGGATGGCCAGAAGAGCTCGTGAGATGCGGCCTTGTTGAGCCCAATAATGTCGACACAGGCGGCAGCTCCTTGTCCTCGTCGGGGCAAGGAGCTGCGCCCGGTGGTGGCGACGATCGCCCCGCATAGCTCTTGCCTCCTGAATCTCCTTGATTGCCTTGGTGATGAACTCCTGAGCGCCTGGTGCCTCAAACACTGCACTTTCTTCATGGAAGCGCACGTTGAAGCACGCCTCCACATGGTGGCCGAGTGCCTTCCTCGTGACGTTGGCTAGGTCAGAGGCCCTCCAGAGGAGAGCCCCCGATCCCAGCCTGAGAGGGGCGTCGGGTGCATCTTCCTATGCCAGAGGGGAAGGTGCCCCGTCAATGGGCGCATGGCTTTAGGCAGCACAACCGGACATCCCACCCTCCTGAGTCCTTGGTGGATGATGTCTACTACACAACCTTCTCCTCGTAGACGTTGTTGGGCCTGCAAGTGCACAGGTTTGTAGGACAGTAGCAAATTTCCCTCAAGTGGATGACCTAAGGTTTATCAATCCGTGCGAGGTGTAGGATGAAGATGGTCTCTCTCAAACAACCCTGCAACCAAATAACAAAGAGTCTCTTGTGTCCCCAACACACCCAATACAATGGCAAATTGTATAGGTGCACTAGTTCGGCGAAGAGATGGTGATACAAGTGCAATACGGATAGTACATAAAGGTTTTTGTAATCTGAAATAATAAAAACAGCAAGGTAATTAATGATAAAAGTGAGCGTAAATGGTATTGCAATGATAGGAAACAAGGCCTAGGGTTCATAATTTCACTAGTGCAAGTTCTCTCAACAATAATAACATAGATAGATCATATAACAAGCCCTCAACATGCAACAAAGAGTCACTCCAAAGCCACTAATAGCGGAGAACAAACGTAGAGATTATGGTAGGGTACGAAACCACCTCAAAGTTATTCTTTTGGATCAATCTATTAAGACACAAATCAACCAAAACCCTAATGTCACCTAGATACTCCATTGTCACCTCAAGTATCCGTGGGCATGATTATACGATATGCATCACACAATCTCAGATTCATCCAACCAACACAAAGTACTTCAAAGAGTGCCCCAAAGTTTCTACCGGAGAGTCAAGAAAACGTGTGCCAACCCCTATGCATAGGTTCATGGGCGGAACCCGCAAGTTAGTCACCAAAACATGCATCAAGTGGCACGTGATATCCCATTTTCACCATAGATAAACACGGCAAGACATACATGAAGTGTTCTCAAAATAAAGACTCAATCCGATAAGATAACTTCAAGAGGGAAACTCAATTCATCACAAGAGAGTAGAGGGGGGAGAAACATCATAAGATCCAACTATAATAACAAAGCTCGTGATACATCAAGATCGTTCCATAGAGAGAACACGAGAGAGAGAGATCAAACACATAGCTACTGGTACATACCCTCAGCCCCGAGGGTGAACTACTCCCTCCTCATCATGGAGAGCGCCGGGATGATGAAGATGGCCACCGGTGATGGGTTCCCCCTCCGGCAGGGTGCCCGAACGGGCTCCCGAGAGGTTTCTGGTGGCTACAGAGGCTTGCGGCGGCGGAACTCCCGATCTATCTTGATATTCGATGGTTTTAGGGTACATAGGCTTATATAGGAGAAAGAAGTCGGTCGGGAGGTGCTCGAGGGGCCCACGAGACAGGGTGGCGCGCCCTACAGGGGGGCGCCCTCCTATCTCGTGGCTGCCTCGGGTATCTTCTGACGTGAACTCCAAGTCTCCAAGATCATATTCTTCCAAAAAATCACGCTGCCGAAGGATTCATTCCGTTTGGACTGTTTGATATTTCTTTTCTTCGAAATACTGAAACAGGCAATAAAACAGCAATATGGGTTGGGCCTCCGGTTAGTAGGTTAGTCCCAAAAGTAATATAGAAATGTATAATAAAGCCCATAATCATTCAAAGCAGATGATAAAATAGCATGAATGCTTCATAAATTATAGATACATTGGAGTCGTATCAGCATCCCCAAGCTTAATTCCTACTCGTCCTCGAGTAGGTAAATGATAAAAGAAAGAATTTATGAAGTTTGAATGCTAGAAGGTGCACAAGTTTGATCAATGATAATTTCAATCACCTTTTCTAGGATGATAATATGTCATAACAGTAGTTCATCTCATAAAACTTCTCACGATAAAGTAACAAGCAATTCACATGTCAAAGCATAGACCATAAACTTTCTTGAAAACTAGCAAACTTCGTTCTCAGTCATCAAACAATTGCAATTCATATTATTTTCAGGAATAGCAAACTCCACACACTCAACTATCATATAGTCTTCTACAATTGCTAACACTCACGCAATACTAATGGTTATGGAGTTTCAATTGGACACTGAGAAAGATAGGGGCTTATAGTGTTGCCTCCCAACGTATTCACCTTTGGGTGATGTCAACAATAATAGTTCATGCTAACTTACATCTAATTGGATATATATATCAGGATCTTCCCAACACGAGGTGCTTGCCAAAGGATAAAATGAAAAGGGGAAAGGTGAAGATCACCTTGACTCTTGCATAAAAGTAAAAGACATAAAGTAAAAGATAGGCCCTTCACAGATGGAAGTAGAGGTTGTCATGCGCTTTTAGGGTTGGATGCACAAGATCTTAATGCGAATGAATGTCACTTTATATTGCCACTTGTATATGGACCTTTATTATGCAGTCCGTCGCTTTTATTGCTTCCATAACAAGTGATCGTATAAAGCTATTTTCTTCACACCAAAAGATTATACATATTTAGAGAACAATTTTTATTGCTTGCACCGATGACAACTTACTTGAAGGATCTTACTTGATCCATAGGGAGGTATGGTGGACTCTCATGGCAAAACTAGGTTTAAGGATATTTGGAAGCACAAGTAGTATCTCTACTTGGTGCAAGGAATTTTGGCTAGCAAGAGGGGGAAAGGCAACCTCAACACGTTTGAATGATCCATGACAATATACTTTAACTGAGATGTCGGAAAACATAAACCATTACGTTGTCTTCCTTGTCCAACATCAACCCTTTAGCATGCCATACTTAATGAGTGCTCCCAATTATAAAAGATGTCTAGGATAGTGTATTTATATATGAAATCTCTCTTCCTTCAATATTCTTTCATGAATTGTTCAAATGACCAATACAACGCTTGCTAACCTTCAATAAATTTACAACCTCTACTTCTTAGATGTGAAGTCATTACTCCCCATGGGATAAGCAAATGAGACATATATAATTTCAGATTTATGACAATCAACTCAACCATTTACTCATAGGATATAAGTGAAGCACACGAGTAAATGACAAACTACTCCAAAAAAGATATAAGTGAAGATCAACGAGTAGCTAAATAATTATGTAACTATGTGAAGACTCTCTCCCATTTAAGAATTTCAGATCTTGGTATTGTATTCAAGCAGCAAGCAAAGCAAAACAAAATGGCATTGCACGGATAGCACAACTCATGTGAAGAAGCAAAAACTTAGGCTCAACCGATACTAACCGATAGTTGTTGAAGAAGAAAGGTGGGATGCCTACCGGGGCATCCCCAAGATTAGATGCTTGAGACTTCTTGAAATATTATCTTGGGGTGCCTTGGGAATCCCCAAGCTTGAACTTTTGTGTCTCCTTAATTCCTCTCATATCAAGGTTTCTCTTCTTTTTATCAAAAGCTTCATCCACAACAAACTCAACAAGAACTCGTGAGATAGGTTAGTCTAAACCAATGCAAAATCTTATCATTTTCTACTGTAACAAATCACTAAAATTATTATTATTATTCCACATTGCATACTAAATGCCTCTGCATATTTAATACTCCTATCCTCAAATAGAATCGTTAAACAAGCAAACATACGCAAATAATGCAAACATGACAGCAATCTGTCAAAACAGTACAGTCTGTAAAGAATGCAAGATTCATCATACTTCCCTAACTCCAAAAATTATGAAATAAAATTCCGACTGTAGTACATATATCAGAGCTTATTATGCAAAAGGTTTCAACATTATATCATGCTCTGACTTTTCTAGGGAATTTTTGCAACAGCGGTAAACTTTCTGTTCTCAAAGAGCAACATGTATACTAGCAAAATAAGCATGGTAAAGGCTATCCTTGACATTTTTATTGAAACTAAAGATGCAAAACATTATTCTAACTAACAGCAAGCAAATACTAACAAAATAAAATGACGCTCCAAGCAAAACACATATCATGTGGTGAATAAAAATATAGCTCCAAGTAATGTTACCGATGAACGAAGAAGAAAGAGGGGATGCCATCCGGGGCATCCCCAAGCTTAGGTTCTTGCCACTCCTTATTCCATAGTCCATCGAATCTTTACCCCAAAACTTGAAAACTTCACAACACAAAACTCAACAGAAAACTCGTAAGCTCCGTTAGCATAAGAAAATAAAACCACCACTTAGGTACTGTAATGAACTCATTCTAAATTCATATTGGTGTAATATCTAATGTACTCCAACTTATCTATGATTCATACCCTTCGATACTACTCATAGATTCATCAAAATAAGCAAACAACACATAGAAAACAGAATCTATCAAAAACAGAACAGTCTGTAGTAATCTGTATCAAACGTATACTTATTGAACTCCAAAAATCCTACCAAATTAGGAAGACCTTAGCAATTTGTATACCAATCCAAAGAAAAAAGAATCAGATCATAAGAACGTTTCTGTGAATTAACAAAACTAATTTACTGGGTGCAAAAGTTTCTGATTTTCAGCAGGATCAACACAACTATTACCGTAAGCTATCCTAAAGGTCTTACTTGGCACTTCATTGAAACAAAACCTATAGAACATGATTACTACAGTAGCATAATCATGTGGACACACAAAAACAGTAAGGGTAAATATTGGGTTGTCTCCCAACAAGCGCTTTTCTTTAATGCCTTCCTAGCTAGGCATAATGATGACAATGATGCTCACATAAAAGACAAGAATTGAAACATAACGGGAGCATCATGAAGCATATGACTAGCACATTTAAGTCTAACCCACTTCCTATGCATAGGGATTTTGTGAGCAAACAACTCGTCGGAACAATAATCAACTAGCATAGGAAGGTAAAACAAGCATAGCTTCAAGATTTTCAACACATAGAGAGGAAACTTGATATTATTGCAATTCCTACAAGCATATATTCCTCCCTCATAATAATTTTCAGTAGCATCATGAATGAATTCAACAATATAACCAGCACCTAAAGCATTCTTTTCATGATCTACAAGCATAGAAAATTTACTACTCTCCACATAAGCAAAATTCTTCTCATGAATAGTAGTGGGAGCAAACTCAACAAAATAATTATCATGTGAGGCATAATCCAATTGAAAACTAAAATCACGATGACAAGATTCATGGTTATCATTATTCTTAATAGCATACAAGTCATCACAATAATCATCATAGATAGCAACTTTGTTCTCATAATCAATTGGAACCTCTTCCGTAATAGTGGAATCATCACTAAATAAAGTTGACACTCTTCCAAATCCACTTTCATGTTCATCACAATAAGATTCAACATCCTCCAAAATAGTGGGATCACTACTTTCTAAAGTTGACACTCTTCCAAACCCACTTTCATCAATATAATCATCATAAATAGGAGGCATGCTATCATCAAAATAAATTTTCTCATCAAAGCTTGGGGGACAAAATCTATCATATTCATCAAACATAGCTTCCCCAAGCTTGTGGCTTTGCATATCATTAGCATCATGGATATTCAAGGAATTCATACTAACAACATTGCAATCATGCTCATCATACAAATATCTAGTACCAAGCATTTTAATGCATTCTTCTCTTAGCACTTGAGCACAATTTTCCTTTTCATCATACTCACGAAAGATATTAAAAAGATGAAGCGTATGAGACAAACTCAATTCCATTTTTTTTGTTTTCTTTTATAAACTAAACTAGTAATAAAACAAGAAACAAAAAGATTCGATTGCAAGATCTAAAGATATACCTTCAAGCACTCACCTCCCCGGTAACGGCGCCAGAAAAGAGCTTGATGTCTACTACACAACCTTCTCCTTGTAGACGTTGTTGGGCCTGCAAGAGCACAGGTTTGTAGGACAGTAGCAAATTTCCCTCAAGTGGATGACCTAAGGTTTATCAATCTATGGGAGGCATAGGATGAAGATGGTCTGTCTCAAACAACCCTACAACCAAATAACAAAGAGTCTCTTGTGTCCCCAACACACCCAATACAATGGCAAATTGTATAGGTGCACTAGTTCGGCGAAGAGATGGTGATACAGGTGCAATACGGATAGTAGATAAAGGTTTTTGTAATCTGAAATAATAAAAACAGCAAGGTAACTATGATAAAAGTGAGCGTAAACGGTATTGCAATGATAGGAAACAAGGCCTAGGGTTCATACTTTCACTAGTGCAAGTTCTCTCAACAATAATAACATAGATAGATCATATAACAAGCCCTCAACATGCAACAAAGAGTCACTCCAAAGCCACTAATAGCGGAGAACAAACGTAGAGATTATGGTAGGGTACAAAACCACCTCAAAGTTATTCTTTCGGATCGATCTATTAAAGAGTTTGTACTATAATAACACCTTAAGACACAAATCAACCAAAACCCTAATGTCACCTAGATACTCCATTGTCACCTCAAGTATCCGTGGGCATGATTATACGATATGCATCACACAATCTCAGATTCATCCAACCAACACAAAGTACTTCAAAGAGTGCCCCAAAGTTTCTACCGGAGAGTCAAGAAAACATGTGCCAACCCCTATGCATAGTTTCATGGGCGGAACCCGCAAGTTGGTCACCAAAACATACATCAAGTGGCACGCGATATCCCATTGTCACCACAAATAAACACGGCAAGACATACATCAAGTGTTCCCAAAATAAAGACTCCATCCGATAAGATAACTTCAAGAGGGAAACTCAATTCATCACAAGAGAGTAGAGGGGGAGAAACATCATAAGATCCAACTATAATAACAAAGCTTGTGATACATCAAGATCGTGCCATAGAGAGAACACGAGAGAGAGAGATCAAACACATAGCTACTGGTACATACCCTCAGCCCCGAGGGTGAACTACTCCCTCCTCGTCATGGAGAGCGTCGGGATGATGAAGATGGCCACCGGTGATGGGTTCCCCCTTCGGCAGGGTGCTGGAACAGGCTCCCGAGAGGTCTTTGGTGGCTACAGAGGCTTGCGGCGGTGGAACTCTCGATCTATCTTGATATTCGATGGTTTTAGGGTACGTAGGCTTATATAGGAGAAAGAAGTCGGTCGGGAGGTGCTCAAGGGGCCCACGAGACAGGGGGCGCGCCCTACAGGGGGGCGCGCCCTCCTATCTCGTGGCTGCCTCGAGTATCTTCTGATGTGAACTCCAAGTCTCCAGGATCATATTCTTCCAAAAAATCACGCTGCCGAAGGTTTCATTCCGTTTGGACTCCGTTTGATATTCCTTTTCTTCGAAATACTGAAACAGGCAATAAGACAGCAATATGGGCTGGGCCTCTGGTTAGTTGGTTAGTCCCAAAAGTAATATAAAAGTGTATAATAAAGCCCATAATCATTCAAAACAGATAATAAAATAGCATGAATGCTTCATAAATTATAAATATGTTGGCGACGTATCAGTGGAGCAGCTGCTTCTTCTTCTTGGGGATGGCCTCGGGAGGGTAGACAGCGCCCTGGTCGTCTGGGTTCTCAACCGCCGCAGCCTGGTAGGCGCGCTCGAGAGAGCACACCGTGTCCTTCTCCTTGCAGGCGGCCGTGATGATGCCCCAGCTTCCTGGCATCTTGAGGACATTATAGCCATGGTGGTTGGCCGCCATGAACTTGGCCCGGGCCAGGTACCCGAGGATGGCATTGTATGGGAAGCAGATGTTGGCGACGTCAAAGTCGACAAGCTCTGTGTGGTAGTTGTCGCGCTTGCCAAAGGTGACAGGGAGGCGGACCTGCCCTAATGTGGTGGTGGAGCCATCGGTTACTCTTGAGAAGGGCTTGGTAGGCTGAAACTGGTGGTATGGCACTTGGATTCTGTTGAACATCTCGATGGAGAGAACATTGAGCCCCGCACCTCCATTGACGAGTTTCTTGGTGATGAGTACGTTGCTGATGATGGGCGAGCAGAGCATTGGGAGGGCACTGGTTGTGGCTGCGCACTTGAGCTGGTCGGAGGAGTCGAAGGTGATGGCGTATTTGGACCACCTGAGCGGGCGCGTTGCCCCGAGCTTGGGGAGGGCTGCGTTCACCTGACGCGCGAACTGCTTGGAGATGCGATGGGAGGCTGGGGCTTGGGTGCCACCTAGGATGCAAGCGATGGCACGAGGCTCATGGAAGCCCCAAGCCCCCTCGTCCTGGTGGTGGTCTTCGTTCCTTCTTGGTGGCGATGGCAGTGGGGGAAGGCCAGTGTTGCCCTGGGGACGGTCCTCGCGAGGCTGATCCCTCCAAGCGCCCTCACGAGGCTGGCCCTGCCAGCGGTCCTCCCGAGGCTGGTCGCGCCACTCCTGATGATGGTCGCGGCCGCCCAGCGTCCTCCACCTCGGCCTACTCTGCGACCGTAGCCTCAATCATTGCGCTCGGGGCGACGATCGAGGCGCCCGTCGCGGATGGCCCTGAGCTCCTGACAGTCATTGGTGTTGTGACTATGCATGTTGTGGAAGACGCAGAACGGGCGACTGCCCTTGGATGGCTCTGGGTGATCGCAGCCGCGCTTCATCTCTGTTTCGTCCGCGAGTACAGTCGGTCCCTTGCGCTTCACGTCCTTGGCCTTAGTCTTTTTGTCTTCTGGGTCCGCATCAGGGAGCTCGAGGAGGGAGAGGCGTCCCTCCTCAGCTCTCGAACACTTGGTCACCATGTTGAACATCTCCAGATCCATGCACAAGTCCTCGTGTATGGCGAGCTCCTCCATCATCTTGACGTCGCAGACGCCCATCAGTGAATGCCGAGATGATGCCTTCGTCCGACACCTTGGGAATCTTGAAGCGAATGTTGTTGAAGTGTTGGATGTACTTCTGCAGGGTCTCTCCTGGCTGCTGCTTGATGCATCACAGGTCACCCACTGCCGGTGGGCGGTCGCGAGTGCCCTGGAAGTTGGCGATGAAACGCTCTCGCATCTCGTCCCAGGAGGAGATCGATCCCATGGGGAGGTTTAGGAGCCATGAGCGCACGCCGTCCTTGAGGGCCACTGGGAGATGGAGGAGGCGCTCTGTGAGCTACGTATCCCACAGCAGGCGGTGGTTGAGGCAGCGAGCGAGGCGGCGCAACAGAATCTCCGACAGTGTTGACGAGCTCGGCGATGCGGTCGAGCCAGTCCTCATAGAAGTCGTCGACCGGGCGGTAGCGCAGGAGCTCGCATGCCATGAGCAGCGCGGCCTTTGCGTTCGCCGGGCCATGACGAGCATGGAAGGATGAAGCAGCCGGAGTCAGCGTCGAAGTGGCGATGTTCCCGCCGCGGCGCACGGAAGGATGCAGCGATGAGGCATGTTGCTCGTGGCCCGCGGGGCCCGTGTTGGCGTTCGCCACCGGCGACGGGGGACGGCGTGGGCAGTCGTGGCCCGCTGGTGCTATCTGAGTGACGCGGGCAGCAAGAGGACCCAGTGCTTAGCACGAGCTCAACGTGCGTCAGCCATGGAAGTGCTGGAGCAGTGGCGAATCGACCGGCGGAAGAAAGGCTCCGACGCACCCCTACCTCGCGTGCCAAATGTCGGATTTCAGGTTCCGCAAACCCTTGAGAGGTTTGAACTCTGGGAGAACTCAACCTCCCCAATCTGGCTACTCGCTAATCTCACAACCTAGCTCGTCGAACTCAAGGCAAAGGGGACGCAGCAGTTTACCCAGGTTTGGGCCACCTTGCGGTGTAAAACCCTAGTCCTCCTTTGTGGTGCATTGGCCTCGAGGGGCTGAGGATGAACTAGTAGAGTGTAGAACCACCTCAGGAGGTGTGTTCTTGAGCTCAAGTGAGCTGGTGAGCTGGTCAAGGTGGAATGGATCTGATCCTCTCTATGGTGGTGGCTAGGTCCTATTTATAGTGGCCTTGGTCCTCTTCCCAAATGAAGGCGGGAAGGGATCCCACAATGGCCAAATTCGAAGGGAGACAACTAGTACATCTTATCCTGATGAAATTAGTCTTTGCCTGCAAAAGCCTCTGGTCGTGACACCGTGGTGGGCTCTATGATGACCTCCGTCCTGCCGTCCTGGCGGTCTTGGTCTTGTTGCACGGGAATGGAAACCTTTGGCTGATTCCTCGGGACTTCGCGTCTGCGCTTGCCTCCTTAGCACCAAAGAGGAAACGGGTACACTACGCCCGCTGGCGCCTGCCTGTCCTTGGTCGTCATGGATCACGTCACCCGAACCTCGCGATGTGAGGCTTGCATGGAAATCTCAGCTCCTCGGGAGCCAGCCTCCTCCTTTTGAGGTCTTGGTGTCATCCGCCTCGCAAGGCTTGGCCCCTCATGAGGGTCTTGAGTTGTCGATGTCGAAGCTGGGTCGTACCAGGCCGTTGATGCAGCCACGCCGTGGGCCGCAAGCAGGCAAGTTTGGTACCCCTGCTCCTAGAATGCTGACAACCTGGTCGGGTGGCGTGTGTCAGGCGTGACCTGGGTGCAGCCCCCGTGCCCATCCCCCTCGCGCAACTCTCACGTGGAGAAAGGTGGCGCATTAGAGCCGGGCGGCGAGCTCAGGGGCTCTCATGATGTTACTACAGCCGCTAGGGTGCCCTCAGTTGTTTATTCATCAGCGCGGAGCATGATGCTTCCACTCTTGCAAGGGCATATGTGGGGACCCCGATTCATAAGTCCTGATCATCGAATGCACGTGTACAGTGATCCCAGAGATCAATGCTCACTGAACACACAGAAGCTGAATAACAAGAGTCTTACATCCATACATATCATTTTACACAAGTAGGATCATTATGGTCAAGTCTTGAGTATATCATCGCAACGGAAATTCTTCGTTGACATCTTGGACCCATGCCATCTGCCTTAACCGTACAGGCATTCTGACTGGGAAGCGTCCTAGCTCGCATGTTCGTCACCGAAGTATTCTTCATCATATCCTGTTCTCACAAGCCTGGCCAATAAAATAACCACTGGCAAGCCAATGAGTACTTTAAATATACTCGCAAGCAACCCAAGAGTGATAATAGAATAATTATCCAAGGCACTACTGCTAAATTGGCATTTTTGCGGAAAGCTAGTTTTTCTCATGCAAGTATGATCACCATTTATCAAGGACATAAATGCGTCTGCAACAAGTATCAGGAGGTTACAGACATCAACATTGAGAAAGAGTTATGAACAACTCATGCTCAAGCTTATCGTGACTTCCTCATGGATCATACCAACAATATTACCCAACCGTGTTGTTTGCCTCATAACACACCAGGTTTTGTAATCAATGGACGTAGCCCAAGAGCGGTTATCCAACTGTCCTTGACCGTGGACACGGCTATTCGAATAGTTTAACACTCTATAGAGGTTGCACACTTTACCCACAAGATCTGGGAAGCCTTCGTGTCATCCACGACCCGTGGTACCTCAAGTACCCGGGGTAAGAACCCGATCACTACCTTTCCCTAGCCTTGACTAACAAGGAGTCCACTTGATTTGTAGCAGCCCCCATGCCAAACATTGTCACATAATAAATTTTTGTGGAGTCATGCTCCCATATTCATCATATAACACAAGCACGGGGTACCAACGATGTGTCCGATGCCCTGTGAAAACAGTCATGGCCGCCCTACCTAGCACGACCCTGTCCCGAGAGTGACCACGCCACTCCCTCACTAGTAATGCGGGCATCCATGTTAGCACGAACTAGGTATTAATAATGCCCTTTCCCATATAAGGGTAGAGTGGTTGCGCATGTAAGGTTGGAGTAATGGTCGCAACTTAAACCAATCTGTTTTCGAAAACAACACACTCACTTGTCTCGGTACACCATTTCATCATCAAGTGGTTACTTAGCTCAACATATCCCTCGGGCATTAGTGGCACCCGATGGGGTTTTAGAAAAGTCTTTGAAAATATATATTTTTGTCTCCAACACCATGCATACCCGTCCCATTTGCGTAGCATCTACTATAGTATCCTATCTACTCCCACCGGCATAACCCTCACAAGAAGGCAGGGCCATGCACAAATGCAAGTATCAACAAGGAAGTAACAGAGGCATCCCACCAAAGTGGTTACCATCTTATCATGATTCCGATGCAACAATAATAAAGTGCTATATGACATGCATAAAAAGGGTTTCATAGGCATGGTCAAAGGGTTGCTTGCCTGGTTCATCAGAGTCTTCAAGTCTTCTGGTCCATCTCCGAGTATTCCGTCTACTTCATCAACTGACGTCGGAAACAATCACAATAAGTAACACAACAAGGCAAAAATAAAAGTGCTCTAAAAATGTGAGTTAGACTTTTCTGGGATACCTTTGGTCATATGAGGAATGACCAAAGTGGTTTCACTGGGATTTGATCAACGGATATCTCTGAACATTTCAATATAATGGAATCAAGGAATTTATGAAGTTGCAAAAAGTCTATAGAAGAATTTTAAAAAATGAGCAAAGGCACCCATTTCACAAGGAACGATTTTAGAAGAACCTAGGAGTTGGTTTCACTGGATTTGGAGTTCAAATGATTTTTCTATGAATTTGCAAACTTGGCTATACATGGAGAAGTGGGCCAATATTTTATATGGCACAGAAGGTATAGGAAAAAATGTTCCAAATCTAATTTATGAACTTAGAAATATCTAGGAATTTGAATAATTGAATTTGGATCAAAACTGGGAACTCTATGATTTTCTAAAGTTTATCACAGAAATGGAAAAGTGGGATTTCATAACATTTGTGAAGAAAATGTTTCTGGAAAAATGTACAAATAGCACCATGATAGATCATGAATTTAGGAACTACTAGAAAATTGAATTATCAACTTTGGAGTTAATTTGAATTGTTTATGGATCTTACAAGTCTATAGAAAAAGAAAAAGAAAAGGGATTTACCCAAATGGGCCAAATCCAGCGGCAGCATGCACCGAGCGGGGTTTAGCGCCGAGGCGCAACTGGGCCGGCCCAACAGCTCAGCTGCACGCGCGCAGGGTCCATGCTGGAGGCGTATTTGCTCTGGCACGTTTTAGCTGCGGGGAAGCGGGGCACGTCCCAGTGCGTCTCCACTTAAACGGAGGGGCCCGCTGACGGGGTCACTGACCTGCGGGGTCCACTCGCAGGGTCGTCTCCCTCCTCCCTCCTGCGACAGAGGAGGCAGAGGCCTCGTCGGCGGGAGATTTGCCGGTGGCTCCGACCACATCCCGCGGCGCTCGGCCCACCGGAGTTCTCAGGGGACCTGGACGCATCCATCCGTTGGTGGCACCGTCACCGAGGAGTGTCAGGTCAGGTAGGGCGTTTGCCGCGGCGGACGAGGACGACGGCGATGGCAGCACCGGCGCTTCTGGGCATGGGTCTAGGGGAAGAAGAGGGGGAAAGTTTTGTCGTGGCCAGGGGGTTTCCGAGTGGAGAAAGGAGGGGAGGAGGGGGGCTTGCTCGTGGTAATTTGAGCGGAGGCCGATGGCAAAGCTCCGGCCATGGGGAGGCGATGGAGCAGCTCCATGGAGGAGTGAGTGGTCTAGGAGATAGCTGGGGCGAAGAGAGGGTGGATGGAGACGAGGGGGAGGCCCGTGGAGATCCTCATATGGTGGGGCATTGGTGCACCATGGGCGCCGTCCACGGCCACGTCCGAGGCGAGGCCAGAGGCCGAATTGGCACACCCGGCCATGTCCGGGGTGTTTGTGGGCGTGGACCAGGTCGAGTGGGAAGGGAAGAAGTAGTGGGGCAAGCTCCTGCGGGTCCCGAGGGCGTGTGTGCACTGGCGGAGCTGGGCGGTGCTCGGGCACGCGTGAGCATGGGCAGGAGGGAGAGAGGAAGGAGGGGGTCGACCAGCTATCGTGTTGAGGGCATCCAGGTGCCTCGTCGGGCGCGCTGGGGAGGCCTGAGGTGGCCGAAGGCGTCGGGCAGAGGGCGGCTACAGTGCTTAGGCGCACTGTAGCGTGCCATGGAGCATGCAAATGGCTAGCATGGCAATTTTTAAAGGGCCAGGGCATGTCCCCTTGTGCCTTGGGGTTGCCTTGGATGCCTTGGGTTGGAGAGATACTAGGTGGGGTGCTCTGAAATGGGAGAGAGAGGAGGTGTTGCCATGGGTGAACAGAGAGAGAGAGGTGGTTTACCCCCCCCCCCCAAAAAATGATCTGTGGACTTGCAAATGTTAATAGAGGTAGAAGAGGACTAGGAGGGGATGTGGTAAAAAGTTGAGCTCAAGGAGAATAGTGTAAGCGGTCAAAATGGTGATTTTTGGAAAAATGACAGAAGGTGTTTGATGCAAATTTGGAAAAACAAATTAATTCCACTTGACATGAGAATTAACAGGATCAAGTGGAATATATAATTGAGGTTGACCACCAAGTTTGAGTCCATCTGAAGAAGCTTGCAAATGTAACTTTGGCAAACCCTAGAAATCGGTAGAAATGGACTTGCTTAGATCTAGCTAAGCTAAACTCTTCTCCTTGGTGCACCACTTGGTGTAGTGTCATCATTTGAGGATTTGAACATGTCCACAAAAATTCAGATGAAAAGGAGACACTTGGCAATGTAAAGTTGTTCAAACTTGGATCTGGGCAGAGAGGGTTGTGGGGCACTTTTGTGAACCAAAACTTTTTTGATTGAGGTGAAACTTTGCAATATCATCACATTATGCATATGTAACTTTCTATAATTTTCTTGTATTTATTTGAAAATATTTCTTATAGAAATATTTCAAATACTTGAAATGAGCAGAAATGGTTTAGGAGGGTTTTGTCCAATATTTTGAACATGACCATGTGTTTAAACTCTTATATATGGACAATATATGTCCAATGAGTTTCCCTAAATTTTATAAAATATTTTTGAAACGTTAAAATAATTTTAACCTATTAAAGACCTTTTCTGGCCTAAAGAAAAAGCCTTTAAATAAAATAGCAAAATAACTTTTAAAATTATATTTTTGTGGTTTTTGGTAGTCCTATATCAAATAGGAGTCAAATATAATTTTTTAAAGATTTTTCACACCCTTAATTAAGTACTTGTAGTTCAAGTCTCAATCTAGGGGTTTTTGGAAAACCTAATTTGGAAAATACTTTTTGGCCAAAATATTTTTGCAAGAAATTATTTTTTGATGTCCTACACACATGGCATGATCATTGGGCAAGGTTTTGGATCAAGGAGAAGGAGTATAAGAGTTGGAGGATTTATTTGATTTTGAGAGCACTTGCAAACAGCACACAAAAATCAAATCAAGCAAAGTCCAAAACACTCAAAAGTTTTTGTTAAACCATATTTTATCATGATTATTAGCTTAAGTGTAGTGACATGAAAATCAGGGTGTGACAGCATAGCCGCTCCTCGACCGTGTCGTTCGCCAGCATGGAGCATGGGGCTTCCACTGGTGCATGGGTGGGAGTTCCCTCTGAGGGAAGACTCCGGGGCATGTATAGTCCCGTCTTAGCATGTGTCTTGCACGGCAGGACTAGAGGAGGTGTATATGGGCACCCATGAGCCAGTGCGGGACTCACGGGGCCCTACCTCAAGGCGGTTTGCGCCTGAATTTTTGGTTCGGAAGGTTCTTGAGGATCCTGCGAGATGGTCAGGTCACCTGCGCCAAGAGAATATCCGGAGGATATTGCATGAGAAGGCCAAACACGAACGACCCCAGGAGGTGACGTGGACGGGGCCGGCCCACCAGACACAGCTCAGTCGCTGGATTTATCAACGCTACATGGACGGACCCAAGCACAGACGTCGTGCCTAGTCTTCTCATGCAATGATCCTTGCTACGCCTTGAGCTTGCGTTGGTTTTCCTTGAAGAGGAAAGGGTGATGCAGCAATAGTAGCGTAAGTATTTCCCTCAGTTTTTGAGAACCAAGGTATCAATCCAGTAGGAGGCTCCTCAAAAGTCCCACACACCTACACAAACAAACAAAGAACTCGCAACCAACGCAATAAAGGGGTTGTCAATCCCTTCACGGCCACTTGCGAAAGTGAGATCTGATAGAGATAGTATGATAAGATAAGTATATTTTTGGTATTTTATAATATAGATTGGAAAAGTAAAGATGCAAATAAAAGTAGATTGAAACCTTATATGATAAAAGATAGACCCGGGGGCCATAGGTTTCACTAGTGGCTTCTCCCAAGATAACATAAGTATTATGGTGGGTGAACAAATTACTGTCGAGCAATTGATAGAAAAGCGAATAATTATGAGATTATCTAGGCATGATCATGTATATAGGCATCACTTCTGCAACAAGTAGACCAACTCCTGCCTGCATCTACTACTATTACTCCACACATCGACCGCTATCCAGCATGCAACTAGAGTATTAAGTTCATAAGAACAGAGTAACGCATTAAGAAAGATGACATGATGTAGAGGGATAAATTCAAGCAATATGATATAAACCCCATCTTTTTATCCTCGATGGCAACAATACAATACGTGCCTTGCAACCCCTGCTATCACTAGGTAAGGACACCGCAAGATTGAACCCAAAGCTAAGCACTTCTCCCATGGCAAGAAAGATCAATCTAGTAGGCCAAACCAAACTGATAATTCGAAGAGACTTGCAAAGATAATTCAATCATACATAAAAGAATTCAGAGAAGATTCAAATATTTCTCATAGATAAACTTGATCATAAACCCAGAATTCATCAGATCTCGACAAACACACTGCAAAAAGAGTTACATCGAATATATCTCCACAAGAGAGGGGGAGAACATGGTATTGATATCCAAAAAGAGAGAAGAAGCCATCTAGCTAATAACTATGGACCCGAAGGTCTGTGGTAAACTACTCACAACTCATCGGAGGGGCTATGGTGTTGATGTAGAAGCCCTCTGTGGTCGATTCCCCCCTCCAGCGGAGCACCGGCGAAGGCTCCAAGATGGGATCTTGCAGATACAGAAGGTTACGGTGGTGGAAATTGTTTTTTATTGGCTTCCTAGATGTTTTCGGGGTACGTGGGTATATATAGGAGGAAGAAGTAGGTCGGTGGCCGCCCGAGGGGCCCACGAGATAGGGGGTGCGCCCAGGGGGGTGGGCACGCCCTCCACCCTCGTGGCCGCCTCGGCTGCTTCATGGCTTGCACACCAAGTCCTCTCGATCACGTTCGTTCCAAAAATCACGCTCCCGAAGGTTTCCTTCCGTTTGGACTCCGTTTGATATTCCTTTTCTTCGAAATACTGAAATAGGCAAAAAACAACAATACGAGCTGGGCCTTCGGTTAGTACGTTAGTCCCAAAAATGATATAAATGTGTAAATAAAGCCCATAAACATCCAAAAGGGGTAATATAATAGCATGGAACAATCCAAAATTATAGATACGTTGGAGACGTATCAAGCATCCCCAAGCTTAATTCCTGCTCTTCTTCGAGTAGGTAAATGATGAAAATAGAATTTTTGATGTGGAATGCTACCTAGCATAATTCTCAATGTAATTTTCTTTATTGTGGTATGAATGTTCAAATCCAATGATTCAAAATAAAATTTCATATTGACATAAGAAATAGTAATACTTCAAGCATACTAATCAAAGGAAACATGTCTTCTCAAAATAACATGGCTAAAGAAAGTTATCCCTACAAAATCATATAGTCTGGCTGTTGCTCTATCTTCATCACACAAAGTATTTAATCATGCACAAACCCGATGACAAGCCAAGCAATTGTTTCGTACTTTAGTAATCTCAAACTTTTTCAACTTTCACGCAATACATGAGCGTGAGCCATGGACATAGCACTAGATGTGGAATAGAATGGTGGTTGTGGAGAAGACAAAAAAGGAGAAGATAGTTTCACATCAACTAGGCGTATCAATGGGCTATGGAGATGCCCATTAATAGATATCAATGTGAGTGAGTAGGGATTGCCATGCAACGGATGCACTAGAGCTATAGATGTATGAAAGCTCAACAAAAGAAACTAGTGGGTGTGCATCCAACTCGCTTGCTCACGAAGACCTAGGGCATTTTGAGGAAGCCCGTCATTGGAATATACAAGCCAAGTTCTATAATGAAAAATTCCCACTAGTATATCAAAGTGACAACATAGGAAACTCTCTATCATGAAGATCATGGTGCTACTTTGAAGCACAAGTGTGGTAAAAGGATAGTAGCATTGTCCCTTCTCTCTTTTTCTCTCATTTCTTTCTTTATTTTTTTATTCTCTTTTTTTCTTTTTTCTTTCTCTTTTTTTCTCTTTGGCCTTTCTTTTTTTTGGCCTTTCTCTTTTTTCTCTCTTTTTTTTTCTTTTGTAAAGTCCGAAGTCTCATCCCGACTTGTGGGGGAATCATAGTCTCCATCATCCTTTCCTCACTGGGACAATGCTCTAATAATGAAGATCATCACACATTTATTGATTTACAACTCAGGACTAGAACAAAATATGACTCTATATGAATGCCTCTGGTGGTGTACCGGGATATGCAATGAATCAAGAGCGACATGTATGAAAATTATGAAGGTGGCCTTGCCACAAATACGATGCCAACTACATGATCATACAAAGAGCAATATGACAATGATGATGCATGTCATATAAACGGAACGATGGAAAGTTGCATGGCAATATATCTCGGAATGGCTATGGAAATGTCATAGTAGGTAGGTATGGTGGCTGTTTTGAGGAAGGTATATGGTGGGTGTATGGTACCGGCAAAAGTTGCACGACACAAGAGAGGCTAGCAATGGTGGAAGGGTGAGAGTGCGTATAATCCGTGGACTCAAAATTAGTCAAAAGAACTCATATACTTATTGCAAAAATCTACAAGCCATCAAAAAGAAATTATTACGCGCATGCTCCTAGGGGGATAGATTGGTAGGAAAAGACCATCGCTCGTCCCCGACCGCCACTCATAAGGAAGACAATCAATAAATAAAATTGTGCTCCAACTTCATCACAAAGCGGTTCACCATACATGCATGTTACGGGAATCACAAACTTCAACACAAGTATTCTTTAAATTCATAATCACCCAACTAGCATGACTTTAATATCACTACCTCCATATCTCAAAACAATTATCAAGTATAAAATTGATCATAGCATCCAATTCACTTCCTATGATAGTTTTTATTATACCCAACTTGGATGCCTACCATTCTAGGACCAATTTTATAACCATAGCAAATACCATGTTGTTCTAAGAGACTCTCAAAATAATATAAGTGAAGCATGATGGACTAGCAGTTTCTACAAAATTAAGCCACCTCCATGCTCTAAAAGATATAAGTGAAGCACTAGAGCAAAAATTATCTAGCTCAAAAGATATAAGTGAAGCACATAGAGTATTCTAATAAATTTCAATCAAGTAGGCTTCTCCCAAAAGGTGTTTACAGCAAGGATGATTGTGGTAAACTAAAAATCAAATACTAATATCATACACGACGCTCCAAGCAAAACACATATCATGTGGCGAATAAAAATATAGCTCCAAGTAAAGTTACCAATGAACGAAGACGAAAGAGGGGATGCCTTCCCGGGGCATCCCCAAGCTTAGGGTTTTGGCTATTCTTGAATATCTTGGGGTTCCATGGGCATCCACAAGCTTAGGCTTTTGCCACTCCTTATTCCATAGTCCATCAAATCTTTACCCAAAACTTGAAAACTTCACAACACAAAACTCAACAGGAAATCTCATAAGCTCCGTTAGTGAAAGAAAACAAAACCACCACATAAGGTACTATAATGAACTCATTATTTATTTATATTTGTGTTAAACCTACTGTATTCCAACTTCTCTATGGTTTATAAACTATTTTACTAGCCATAGATGCATCAAAATAAGCAAACAACACACGAAAAATAGAATCTATCAAAAACAGAACAGTCTGTAGCAATCTGTAACTAACGCAAACTTCTGGAACTCTAAAACTCCTACCAAAATAGGAAGTCCTGGAAAAGTTGTCTATTGATCAGAATCAAAAAGAATCAATGCAAAAGCACGTTTCTGTGATTTAACAAAACTAATTTCGTATGCGCAAAGTTTCTGTCTTTCAGCAGAATCAAATCAACTATCAGCATAGGTTATCCTATAGGTTCTACTTGGCACAAACACTAATTAAAACATAAAAACACATCTAAACAGAAGGTAGATGCAAATTTATTACTAAACAGAAACAAAAACAAAAAACACAAATAAAATTGGGTTGCCTCCCAACTAGCGCTATCGTTTAACGCCCCTAGCTAGGCATAAAAGCGAAGATAGATCTAAGTAGTGCCATCTTTGGCACTTGGAAAGAAAAGAGCAAATTTCCTTTCTATGGCATTCATCCTTCTATTTTGGGAAAGCACATTGCCATTATTGGAGGAAGTAAGATTAAGCACGTTACGGAAATTTGCATCTAAACTAGACTTCATCTCTTTGATAATTTCATTTTGATAGAAGCATAAGAGGGTGGTAGATTCAACCTTATCATTCATGGGGTGCCCAAATATAGTTTTCATTCTTTCATAGGTATCTATAGCATCCCCTTCAAAGAAACCTTCTTCAAAAATAGAGTCCAGAACTTGCTTGAAAGAAGCGGGTAAGCCAACATAGAAACTTTTGAAGTAAACCTCAATTTGATATTGTGGTACATAGCTAGCCCGAATTCTTAATAACCTATCACAAGCATCTTTTAAAGACTCATCAAGTAAATAACAAAAAAAAAATCCATAGTCATCTTCATCAAAATTATTTAAGCTCTCATTGGTGTGCCCAGTGGGTCTTTCTATAGCATCCTTATTCATGAGCTTAGAGAGGATAGAGGGGTTATCCAAGGTACTAGAACCTTGGAAAGGGCCCTTAGTTCTTTTTGATTCGGCCGTGGCAACAAAAAGGCAAACGGAAAAGAGAGAGGGAGGGCAAATAAAACGGCAAGGGTGAAGTGGGGGAGAGGAAAATCAGAGGCAAATGGCAAATAATATAAATGCGAGGGAGATGAGTTTGTGAAGGGTACTTGGTATGTCTTGACTTGAGCGAAGACCTCCCCGACAACGGCGCCAGAAATTGCACGTTGGCGGGAGGTCGAGTCTTGACTTCACTTGGTGGCAGCCTCCCCGGCAATGGCGCCAAAAATCCTTCTTGCTACGTCTTGAGCTTGCGTTGGTTTTCCTTGAAGAGGAAAGGGTGATGCAGCAATAGTACCGTATATATTTCCCTCAGTTTTTGAGAACCAAGGTATCAATTCAGTAGGAGGCTCCTCAAAAGTCCCACGCACCTACACAAACAAACAAAGAACTCGCAACCAACGCAATAAAGGGGTTATCAATCCCTTCACGGCCACTTGCGAAAGTGAGATCTGATAGAGATAATATGATAGGATAAGTATATTTTTGGTATTTTATAATATAGATTGGAAAAGTAAAGATGCAAATAAAAGTAGATTGAAAGCTTATAGATAAAAGATAGACCCGGGGGCCATAGGTTTCACTAGTGGCTTCTCTCAAGATAGCATAAGTATTACGATGGGTGAAGAAATTACTGTCGAGCAATTGATAAAAAGGTGAATAATTATGAGATTATCTAGGCATGATCATGTATATAGGCATCACATCCGCAACAAGTAGACCGACTCCTGCCTGCATCTACTACTATTACTCCACACATCGACTGATATCCAGCATGCATCTAGAGTATTAAGTTCATAAGAACAGAGTAACGCATTAAGAAAGATGACATGATGTAGAGGGATAAACTCAAGCAATATGATATAAACCCCATCTTTTTATCCTCGATGGCAACAATACAATACGTGCCTTGCAACCCCTGCTATCACTGGGTAAGGACACCGCAAGATTGAACCCAAAGCTAAGCACTTCTCCCATGGCAAGAAAGATCAATCTAGTAGGCCAAACCAAACTAATAATTCAAAGAGACTTGCAAAGATAACTCAATCATACATAAAAGAATTCAGAGAAGATTCAAATATTTCTCATAGATAAACTTGATCACAAACCCACAATTCATCGGATCTCGACAAACACACCGCAAAAAGAGTTACATCGAATAGATCTCCACAAGAGAGGGGGAGAGCATGGCATTGAGATCCAAAAAGAGAGAAGAAGCCATCTAGCTAATAACTATGGACCCGAAGGTCTGTGGTAAACTACTCACAACTCATCGGAGGGGCTATGGTGTTGATGTAGAAGCCCTCCATGGTCGATTCCCCCTCCGGCGGACCGCCGGCGAAGGCTCCAAGATGGGATCTCGCGGATACAGAAGGTTACGGCGGTGGAAATTGTTTTTCGTTGGCTCCTTGGATGTTTTCGGGGTACGTGGGTATATATAGGAGGAAGAAGTAGGTCGGTGGCCGCCCAAGGGGCCCATGAGATAGGGGGCGCGCCCATGGGGGGTGGGCGCTCCCTCCACCCTCGTGGCCGCCTTGGCTGCTTCTTGGCTTGCACTCCAAGTCCTCTGGATCACGTTCGTTCCAAAAATCACACTCCCGAAGGTTTCATTCCGTTTGGAGTCCGTTTGATATTCCTTTTCTTCGAAATACTGAAATAGGCAAAAAAATAGCAATACGGGCTGGGCCTCCGGTTAGTATGTTAGTCCCAAAAATTATATAAATGTGTAAAATAAAGCCCATAAACATCCAAAAGGGGTAATATAATATCATGGAACAATCAAAAATTATAGATGCGTTGGAGACGTATCAATCCTAAAGAAAGACAACCGGCGCACGGCTGCGCGATGTTGAGGCACCGTGTCGCGCTCCCTAACTCATCCGCTCATGATTAGCTCATGTGAGAACAAAGCACCAAGGACCATGGGAGATGATGTACACGGGAGCTGGCCCGCGAGACAGAGCTCGGCCACTTGGGTTTAGCGACGCTGCAGGGACGGACCCAAGGAAAGACATTGTGTAAGTCCTTAATCATGAGGCGGTCGAGGGGCGGGTTTGTGAGGGTGCACGATATTCATGGTGGCGAAGCACCGGACATGCAGGTGGTAACATATAACAACTAATGAAAAGGTAAGGCCAGTTTTGATAGATGCGCAAAATGATACATGCCGCAGGGTCGGGCCCATACAGCTTGAGGATAGTGCAGCCCAAGGGGTGCCCTCAATTAGATAAACCAAAAAGTGACTTGGCACCATCGCTGGAGGAGTGTTGAGGCAACTGAAGATTCGTGCTGGGGGGGGGTCGTTCCTCACGAGATGTCTGGCTCCAAGTTCTCATGAGGCTCCGGAGGCCCGAGAGGCTCGCGAGGGTCTAGCGCCTCCTCCGATAGGATCGCCTGGCGCCTGGCCTCATGAGCCGCCTGGATGCCCTGCATGTAGCGCTGGTGCGTGGCGGCCATGTTCAAAAGGCTGAACGGCATGTGAAGATGGCTGCGGGGGCAGCCCCCACTCCTTCCAACACGAGACAGCCTGAAGAGCTCCTGAGAAGCAACCATGTCGAGGCCCGGGATGTTGACGCAGACGCGCAGCTCACCGCTCATGTCCTGGGCGGCAGCTGCACTGAGTGAGGCAAGTCAACACTCGTCGCGCATGGCTCGTGCCTCCTGAAGCTCTCTGATCGCCTTGGTGATGAACTCCTGAGCACTTGGTGCTTCGCGCCCTGCGCCCTACTCACGGAAGCGCACATTTAAGCACGCCTCCATGTGGTGCACGAACACCTCCCTCGTGACGCTAGTCAGGTCAGAGGCCCTCCAGAGCAGAGTCCCGGAGCCCAGCCTGAGAGGGGCACCGAGGACGCCTTCCTATGCAAGATGGAATGGCGCCCCAATAGAGGGCGCGGGGTTTGAAGCACGATCGTTGCACGCCCCAGCCTCCTGGGGGCCCCTGAGGAGGAGTTGCTTCTTCTTCGTGGGAACGACCTCAGGAGGGTGGATGGCGCCCTCGCCATCTAAGTTCTCGATAGCCGCGGCCTGGTATGCATGCTCGAGGGAGCACACCGCATCCTTCTCATCGTAGGCAGCCGTGATGATGTCAGAGCTTCCTGGCATCTTGAGGATATTGTAGCCGTGGTGAGTCGCCGCCATGAACTTGGCAAGGGCTAGATACCCGAGGATGGCATTGTCTGGAAGATGAATGTGAGTGATGTCGAAGTCGATGAGCTCGGTGCGGTAATTGTCGCGCTTGCTGAAGGTGACGGGGAGGCGAATCTACCCCAGCGGGACGATGGAGCCGTCTGTCACCCCATAGAAAGGCTTGGTAGGGAGCAGCTGGTCATAGGGCACCTGGAGTCTCTCGAACGTCTCGGCAGAGAGGACATTCAGCCCCGCACCACTATCGATAAGTGTCTTGGTAACGAGGATGTTGTTGATGGTCGGTGAGCAGAGCATCAGGAGCGCGCCTGTATGTAGTGGCTGCACACTTGAGTTAATCCAAAGAGTCGAAGGTTATGGAGTACTTGGGCCACCTGAAGGGACGTGACGCCTCGAGCTTGGGGAGGGTCGGGTTCACCTCACGAGCGAACTGCTTGAAGACGCGATGGGAGGCGAGGGCCTGAGCACCACCCAGGATGCAGGCGATAGCACGAGGCTCTTGGAAGCCCCTGGCCCCATCATCCTGGCGATGGTCGTTGTTCCTCCTTGGTGGCGGTGGCGGTGGAGGGAGGCCGGCATTGCCCTGAGGGCAGTTCTCATGAGGCTAGCCCTGCCAGCGGTCCTCACGAGGTTGATCGCACCAGTCCCGCCGCGGCTCATGGTTGTCCCAGCGACCACAACTGCGGCCTCCTCCGCGGCCGTAGCCACGGTCGTTGCGCTCAGGGCGGTGGCCAAGGCGTCCGTCTCGAATAGCCCTGGGTTCTTGGCAGTCGTTGGTGTTGTGGCTGTGCACATTGTGGAAGACACAGAACGGGCGGTTGACCTTGGAAGACTTGGGGTGAACGCAGCCGCGCTTCATCTCGGGCTTGGCCGCGAGCACTATCGGGCCCTTGCACTTCATGTCCTTTGCCTTGGCCTTCTTGTCTTCAGAGTTGGTCTGCGGGAGCTCGAGGAGCAAGAGGCGGCCTTCCTCTACCCTCGCGCACCTGGTTGCCATATTGAACATCTCCAGGGCCGAGCACAGATCCTCGTGTATGGCGAGCTCCTCCTTCATTTTGACATCCCGGACGCCATCAGTGAATGTTGAGATGATGGCCTCTTCCCATAGCTTGGGGATCTTGAGGCGAATGTTGGTGAAGTGTTGTATGTATTTGTGCAAGGTCTCCCCTGGTTGCTGCTTGATGTGTCACAGGTCACCTGCGGCAGGGGTGCGGTCACGAGTGCCTTGAAAGTTGGCGTTGAAGTGTTCATGCAGCTCATCCCAAGAGGAGATCGACCCCACCGGGAGATTCACGAGCCACGAGCGTGCATCGTCCTTTAGAGCCATGGGAAACCAGTTTTCCATGACCTTCTCATCGCCATTTCCCGCCTCGATGCTCAGTTCGTAGAGCTGGAGGAACTCGGCAGGGTCAGGGGTGCCGTCATAGTGCGGAGGCAGATCCAGCTTGAACTTGTCGGGCCAGATGACGTGTTGCAGCTTCGGAGTGAACACTCAGTAGCCTGCCATGCTCATGGGAGCCCGCCGCAGATGGGGGGCCTGGTCTTGACGCCCACATGCAGCCACCTCGGGTGGCACATGGCCTTGGTGCGGAGGTGCTGGGAGCGCACTCGCCTCTCCTTGGGGCCGCTGCACCACCTGGCAGCTTTCTTTGTCACGCGCAAGTGCCCTGCATGGTGGGTCATGTTGAGGGGGCCTCGCACCTTGGATCTGGGATAACATCACACCAGAGAGGAGGGGGAGGCGCACCGTGGGCCACATCACCCTCCTAAGCCGGCGGGGAAGGCAGCGAGCGAGACGGCGCAGGAGCCTCTCTAGCGGTGCTAACGAGCTCGGCGATGCGATTCAGCCAATCCTCTTAGAGGTCATCGGCCGGATGATAGCGCAGAAGCTCGCGCGCCATGAGCAGCGTAGCCTGCGCGTTCGCCAGCCCGTGTCGAGCATGGGGAGACGAAGCAGCAGCCGTGGTCGGTGACGGAGTGGCGGTGCAACCATCGCATCGCACGGAAGGTGGCAGCGACGAGTCCTGTTACTCGTGGACCACGGGGCCAGTGGCAGCATTAGCCACAGGTGACAAGGAGTGGCAAGGAGCGCCATTGCCCGCGGGCGCTGTCTGAGCAACGCGGGCAGTGAGGGCTGCCCGACACTCAGCACGAACTTGACGAGCGGCCCCCATGAGAATAGCATAGCAGTGGCGAAACAACGGACGGAAGAGAAGCTTCGACACGCCCCCTACCTAGCACGCAAAATGTCGGATTCAGGGCTCCGCGGATCTAAGGAAGTTTCAAACTCTGGGGTGTGTGCGAAGAACTCAACCTCTCCAGCTAGCCGACACGTTGCTCTCACGGCCTAGCTCGATGAACAGGAAAGAAAATGGACACCGCGGTTTACCCAGGTTCGGGCCACCTTGCGGTGTAAGACCCTACTCCTACTTTGTGGTGGACTAGCCTCGCGGGGGGCTGAGGATGAACTAGAACAGGGGAAGAACTACCTCGGGAGGTTCGTTCTTGTGTTGGTGTTAGCTTCTGAGGTCTCTCACCCTCCTACGGTGGCGGCTAAGCTATATTTATAGTGTCCTCGGTCCTCTTCCTCCAAAACGAAGGCAGGAAGGGAGCCCATAGTGGACGATTTTGAAGGGGGGCAAGGAGTACATCCTATCCTGGCGAAAGGTGGTCTTCGCCTGCAAAGCTTCTGGTCGTGACGCCGTGGTGGACTCGGCGATGACATTTGTCCTGCCATCCAGGCGGCCTTGGTTTTGTTGTAGGGACTGGAAACCTTTGGTTATTCCTCAGGACCCCGCGCCTGCGCTTGCCTCCTTAGCACCGAAGAATAAACCTGCCTCTCTGCGCCCACTGGCGCTTGTCGGTGTTAAAACCGGCAGATCCCGGGTATGGGGGCCCAAGTTGTGCATCTGAGGATCAATGGTAACAATGGAGAAGGGACACAGTATTTACCCAGGTTCGGGCCCTCTTGATGGAGGTAAAACCCTACTCCTGCTTGATTATATTCAAGGGTATATGGGTTACAAGAGTTGATCTACCTCGAGATCGATTCGGCTAACCCTAGATAGCTAGCCTAGCAATGTTGTCATCCTTCCTCCGATCTAACCCTCCGGTTTATATAGACACCTGAGGGGCTTAGGGTTGTACAAAGTCGGTTTTAAGGAAAGGAATAAAATATCCGAACATGATATGACCGCGAGTAATTTAAATACCATGATATATATTATTCCGCTCGCCGCTGATGATATGTCCATGCATGAAACATATATGCCAAGCAGCCAACATGATGAATCTATTGATGTGTGTGTGCCACCACATATAAGTTCTGATGAGAAATACGAAAAAGGAATAGAAGCATTGGTTCCTGTGACGCACGTTGCATGGTGTACGGAGACAAATAAGATGGAGTCCAACAGCACCACGTTTCAACATCCATGCATCAAGAGGTTTGAGAGAGATCAAACGAGGCAGCCGAACCACACCGTAATAGCCGGGGATGCATGTACCCCAAGATGCATGCACGATTATGTTTTTAGCCAGGTGAAACAAATTAGAAGGAAACATATGATTTGCTTGTACTTCTTTGAACGATCACGGCCACCAGAAGAGATGGTCATCAGGAAGTTTCTCACACGGGTATTTAAATGTTTGAAGGAGATTGGATGGGGCCCGCCAGGCTTGCCGGTCCTTAGATTAATTAGTAGTCTAAATCTAAATCTAGATAGAGTCCAGATTAAAAGAAGTATGTGTGCGTGTATATTTTGGAAAGGTTTTAATTATGCGTGTGTTCTAAGTTGGCTATTCTATAAAGCCTAGGCGTGCGTCATTGTAAAGGGGGTCAGGTTATATTTTATGAATAGACACTACGTGTTTTTAGGGTAAATACCCGTATCGAGTTTTGGGGGAAGCTGTCTAAAAATCCCTAAGTTTTGGAGGAAGCTATAGAAAACCTCTGTGTTGCGATTTCTCTTCGTGGAAATTGTTTTGTGCATGAGTACCGTCGTCGAGATTGGTTTTCTCGTGCTGGACCGTAAGGTTCAATCCCTCTACTTCGCGTACATCACGTGCGCGGGCGAGAGGCTACTACTGCTGAAGGTGGAGTGTCGTGAAAGGTCGGGCCGCAACAACAGATCGGATCTCGCCATCGAGGTTCGGTTCACTTATCAGGTGGTATTCAGAGCAAGGTTGTTCACGACACACTGCAGGAGATGACTGGATTATTATGGAAGCTAAGCTATGGATTTCAGTTGGAGGAGGAAGGTCGATGGGATGGGCTTTTTCATACTCGTGTTGTGGTACAAGAGAGATCGTGCGCCATGACAATCGACCACATGAGTTTGATCAACACTGCAAGCATCGAGATGGTGGAGAAGCTAGGTCTACCAATGACTCCACGAGCACAACCATATTTGTTTTGTTGGGGTCATGAAGAGCTCACCGTCACGCACCAAACAAAGATACAGTTTTTGTTGGAAAATTATTTTTGCGAGGTTTTGTGCGACGTGATTCCGGCACCGATGATTTCATGTCACTTGTTATTGGGCAAGCCATGGTACAAAGAGCATGGTGTTGTGTATGATTGCAAAACACACAGATATCACGTCAAGAGGGGTAAGAAGTGCAGCCTCGTGCCCATGGGCGAGGAACGTTTTATTGCTTGGAGGAAAGAGCATCTTGAGAAGATAAAAAAACAGAAAGAAGCAGAAAATAAGAAGGTCGATGTTACTAAAATTTCTGCGGTTGTTATTCAATCAAGTGAGGAAATTATTGCTGAAAAGGTCAACTCAAAACCGAGGACGGTTTCGATGCAAGGAGGAGAGGATGATATGACCGCGAGTAATTTAAATACCATGATATATATTATTCCGCTCGCCGCTGATGATATGTCCATGCATGAAACATATATGCCAAGCAGCCAACATGATGAATCTATTGATGTGTGTGTGCCACCACATATAAGTTCTGATGAGAAATACGAAAAAGGAATAGAAGCATTGGTTCCTGTGACGCACGTTGCATGGTGTACGGAGACAAATAAGATGGAGTCCAACAGCACCACGTTTCAACATCCATGCATCAAGAGGTTTGAGAGAGATCAAACGAGGCAGCCGAACCACACCGTAATAGCCGGGGATGCATGTACCCCAAGATGCATGCACGATTATGTTTTTAGCCAGGTGAAACAAATTAGAAGGAAACATATGATTTGCTTGTACTTCTTTGAACGATCACGGCCACCAGAAGAGATGGTCATCAGGAAGTTTCTCACACGGGTATTTAAATGTTTGAAGGAGATTGGATGGGGCCCGCCAGGCTTGCCGGTCCTTAGATTAATTAGTAGTCTAAATCTAAATCTAGATAGAGTCCAGATTAAAAGAAGTATGTGTGCGTGTATATTTTGGAAAGGTTTTAATTATGCGTGTGTTCTAAGTTGGCTATTCTATAAAGCCTAGGTGTGCGTCATTGTAAAGGGGGTCAGGTTATATTTTATGAATAGACACTACGTGTTTTTAGGGTAAATACCCGTATCGAGTTTTGGGGGAAGCTGTCTAAAAATCCCTAAGTTTTGGAGGAAGCTATAGAAAACCTCTGTGTTGCGATTTCTCTTCGTGGAAATTGTTTTGTGCGTGAGTACCGTCGTCGAGATTGGTTTTCTCGTGCTGGACCGTAAGGTTCAATCCCTCTACTTCGCGTACATCACGTGCGCGGGCGAGAGGCTACTACTGCTGAAGGTGGAGTGTCGTGAAAGGTCGGGCCGCAACAACAGATCGGATCTCACCATCGAGGTTCGGTTCACTTATCAGAACACCTATACTTTCCATCCACGCATGTGAGAGTCCCCACCGGACATGAGAGATAATCTTTTGTCTTATCTCTTGATGCTCCATCAGTCCGGCCCACATCAATAGACCAGACGCCCGAGGACCCCCTAGTCCAGGACTCCCACAGTAGCCCCTGAACCTGTCTTCAATGATGATATATTCGGCGCTCAGATTGTCTTCGCATTGCAAGGCGGGTTCTTTAAAGAATACACATCGGGTTTCCTCTGTTAAAGAATTGTATCCGGCTTTTCATAAGTAACACAACCCTTAGCCACGAAGGTAGGATATATAAAATTTAAGAATGGCGTCTTTTACTAACAACTTTTTCGATGAAGCGTCAGACTTGACCCTTCGGCATTTCGAACCGTTTTCACATCCCGTGTTTCATGTTTCGAGGCCACGCCTCATTGGCACGTCCTTTCAAAACAGAGATCGTGCCCACTTAATACGGATTGCATTTCAATGATATTTGGGTAATCCAACCTTTTGCGGTGCACGCCTTCATTGGGAATAGGCGAGATTCAAGGCACGAGTGGGGGCGGTTGGTATTTTTACTGCCTATAAGAGGGCAAGGGACCCCCACTTTCCTCCCCAAATCAGCATTCATAGTCATGTATGAGGCTCTTCTCCGCGTCCTCCCACACTTCGCCTTTGGCTCAAGGTCTTCAACGTGAAGCCGAAGGTGGTCGATGGGCAACACGCGGACTGCGGCGGAGCTATGATTAGCAAGCTGCCGAACACCACTTGGCTAAAGGGGGCCCTCGTGGAGACCATGAAGATCTGGCAACAAGAGTGGTTCTATATCACCGAGCCACACCCCCCTAATTGGGCGGCCATTCTGGAGTTCAGATCCGGACCCCCCAAGAGGCTCACTGAAAGTACAACTATCCCTAGGTGGTTTTGATAATTCATAACAACATATAGCTCATTGAGCTAATGCTATTCCAAGATAAATATTTCAGGAAAGATCAATGAATGGCATGGCATGGATGATGAAAGTGGATCCCTCAAAATATCAAGGACAAAGGATTGGCTCAAGCTCAAAAGCTCAAGACTCTACATTTTATATTTTAGTGATCCAAGATCACACTGAGTCTATAGGAAAAGCCAATACTATCAACGAGGGATGAGGTGTTGCTTAATGAGCCTCTTGCTTCAATTGCTTAGTGATATGCTCCAAAAATCCTCAACTACTTTCTCACATCCACATATGACCTAAACCCAAAGTCAAACTCGGCCATACCGATTCTTTCTATCCGGCACCACCGAGTTCAAATGTCATAGCCACTGCCACAAACCCTAGGCAAATCGGTCTCACCGATAGGGATCTCGGTCTCACCGAGATGGGATTGTAATCTCCCTGTTTCCCTTCATAACGTTTCAGTCTAACTGAAGTGAGCGATCGGTCCCACCGAGATTGCAATGTAAACTCTCTGTTTCCCTTTCGTAACATTTCGGTCTCACCGGAAAGAGCGAATCGGTCCCACCGAGTTTACCTGACCAACTCTCTGGTTAGCTAATTACCAAAATCGGTCTCACCAAGTTTGTGTAATCGGTCTCACTGAGATTACGTTATGCCCTAACCCTAACCATATCGGTCCTACCGAGTTGCATGTAGGTCCCACGGAAAATCCTAACGGTCACTAGATTTGCTAAATCGGTCCGACCGAGTTTGTTGATTCCGTCCCACCGAGTTTGGTAAATTGTGTGTAACGGTTAGATTTTGTGTGGAGGCTATATATACCCCTCCACCTCCTCTTCATTCGTGGAGAGAGCCATCAGAATGAACCTACACTTCCAGCATACATTTTCTGAGAGAGAACCACCTACTCATGTGTTGAGGCCAAGATATTCCATTCCTACCATATGAATCTTGATCTCTAGCCTTCCCCAAGTTGCTTTCCACTCAAATCTTCTTTCCACCAGATCCAAATCCTATGAGAGAGAGTTGAGTGTTGAGGAGACTATCATTTGAAGCACAAGAGCAAGGAGTTCATCATCAACGCACCATTTGTTACATCTTGGAGAGTGGTGTCTCCTAGATTGGCTAGGTGTCACTTGGGAGCCTCCGACAAGATTGTGGAGTTGAACCAAGGAGTTTGTAAGGGCAAGGAGATCGCCTACTTCGTGAAGATCTACCGCTAGTGAGGCAAGTCCTTCGTGGGCGACGGCCATGGTGGGATAAACAAGGTTGCTTCTTCGTGGACCCTTCGTGGGTGGAGCCCTTCGTGGACTCGCGCAACCGTTACCCTTCATGGGTTGAAGTCTCCATCAACGTGGATGTACGATAGCACCACCTATCGGAACCACGACAAAAACATCCGTGTCTCCAATTGCGTTTGAATCCTCCAAACCCTTCCCTTTACATTCTTGCAAGTTGCATGCTTTACTTTCCGCTGCTCATATACTCTTTGCATGCTTGCTTGAATTGTGTGAAGATTGCTTGACTTGTCCAAAGATAGCTAAAATCTGCCAAAGTCTAAAATTGGGAAAAGGTTAAGTTTTTAATTGGTCAAGTAGTCTAATCACCCCCCCCCCCCTCTAGACATACTTCAAGGTCCTACAAGTGGTATCAGAGCTTTGGTCTCCATTTGCTTTGATTTCCATAGCTTTTGGTGGTCATAGCCTTGGTTTCACAACCTAGGAGAGTATGGCGTCTAGCGAGGGAAATAATCACCGTAGAGGTCCTTACTTTGATGGCACTAATTTTGCTAGTTGGAAGCATAAGATGAAAATGCATATTCTTAGACATAACCCCGCCGTTTGGGCTATTGTGTGTATTGGCTTGCAAGGTGAATTCTTTGATGGGAGAGAGCCGAACCGAGAAGCTAGTGCGGATGAATTGAAGATGCTGCAATACAACGCTCAAGCTTGTGATATCCTCTTCAATGGCTTGTGCCACGAAGAATTCAACAAAATCAGCCGTCTTGAGAATGCAAAGGAAATTTCGGATACTTTAATTGATATGCATGAAGGTACCAACTCCGTCAAGGAATCCAAGTTGGATGTGCTCCAAAGTCAGCTTGACAAGTTCAAAATGAAGGATGGTGAAGGTGTCATTGAAATGTACTCTAGGCTTGCTCTTATCACAAATAAGATTGTCGGCTTAGGAAGTGAAGAGATGACCGACAGATTCATCATCAAGAAGATCCTAAGAGCATTGGATGGAAAGTATGATACCGTGTGCACATTGATCCAAACGATGCCAAATTACAAAGATCTCAAGCCAACGGAAGTCATTGGAAGAATTGTTGTTCATGAGAGGTCGCTCAAGGATAAGGAGGAACTTCACAACAAGTCAAGTCGTGCTTACAAAGCCTCATGTGAATCCCTCACATCATCAAGTGAGAAACAAACCTTCAATGAAGAATTGAGCTTAATGGTGAAGAACTTCAACAAATTCTACAAGAGTAGAAGCAAAGAAAGAAGCTCTAAGTCAAGGTCCTACAATGACAAAAGATCTTCTAGTCGAGAGCGCAATTGCTACAATTGTGGGAGACCCGGACACTATTCCAATGAGTGTACGGCACCCTACAAAAGAAGAGAAGATTCTCCAAAAAGAAGAAGTATAAGAGAAGAATCACCACCAAGAGAGAGAAGGAGTAGAGATGACCATTATGAACGAAGACCCTCATGGAGAAGCAAGGATTCGGAAAGGAAGGACAAGTCATCAAAGAGCTACACAAAACGAAGACATCAAGCTCATGTTGGTGAATGGGTATCCGGCTCCGACTCCGACAATCACTCCGAGAGAAGCTATCACTCCGACTCCGAATATAGTCAAGATGAAGGTGTTGCCGGTCTAGCACTTGTGTCAACCAACTCCTATGACATATTTGATTCACCAAATGAAGGAATTGGAAGATGCTTCATGGCCAAAGGTCCTAAGGTAACACACCCCGAGTACGTTGATTTCAATAGTGATGAAGATGACTTGTTAGGTGATGATGATTTACTTATTGACAACTCTAGTAATGAATACTATGATAAAACGTCAATTAATCATGCTAACCAAGATAAAACGAATGACAATGATAAGGAGAAGATTGCGCGTCTAACTAAAGAACTAAACACTCTTAAGTTAGCTCATGAAACTATCTTCGAAGATCATCGAGAACTTTTAAGGGCTCATGAGAAGTTACGCTTTGAAAAGATCAATCTTGAGCAAGAGCATGAGTTCTTAAAGGCAATCAATGATGATCTCCGTAAGAAAAGTTCTTCTTACATTGCCAAGCGTTTACTCTTATCTACTTACATGCCTCAAGTCAAGTCTAGTAACAAGAACAAGAAAGATTCTTCCTCTAGTAGTAACAATAATAATGCAAAATCCAATATTGTTGCTTCTAGTAGTTCTCTTGATTCCACTAATGATTCTCTTAGCCAAGTTACACTTGAGCAAGAAAATAGCTTATTGAAGGGAATTATAGAGAAAGGTGTATACAAGAGCCTTGCCGGGAGTAAGCAATTCGAGGAAATTGTACGCAAGCAAGGAAAGCACCGGAAGAATCAAGGGGTTGGTTTCGGACGAAAGTTCAATGCCAATGGAGTTGAGTGGGAAGAAGATCAATACCCCAAGGCGAAGTTTGTTCCTCAACAAGAGAAGTATGATCCTACTTCCTTCAAGGGAACACAAGAACAAGATGATCTTCCACCACAAGACCACAAGAACAAAGGCAAGGACAAGCTTCAAGAGGAGATTGACGCATTTGAAGAAGCACCTAAGGCCTTGGTCAAGTGGGTTCCCAAGACTACGTCAAGTTCTACTTCATCAAGTACAACTACAACTCCGAGGATTCCCATCAAGATGATGTGGATCCCGAAGAAGAAGAACTAGAGTGTTCTTGAGGGTGACTCCGCCAACATTCTTCACTCATATCATTATGGCAAGGACAAGTGCAATCAACTTCCATATGTTGCACTAGTTCAAGGAGTCACAAACCCTCATGTTGGTAAGGCAAGGGACAAGGTAACCTAATGTTTTCATGGACATCATCTTGTGTGTGCATCACTCTATGTCTATGGATATTCTTGTTTGTTCCTTGTGGGACTAACCCATGTAGGTATTGAAAGTGCAACTCACTCCAAAGGATTGCTTCAAATGATCTACATCAACATTGAGCATCCACATCTTCAACACCTACATGAAGTCATCATCGACAAAACCCAAGGTTAGTTCATCCCTCTAAGGGGGGATCTCACATCTAGGGGGAGCTTAACTCTAAGAATTGAGTCAAAGCAACTCTAATGATGTGAACACATCAATGCATTATGTAAAAGTGGTAACCCCACTTGAGCTTAAACGATGAGTATGACCTATGATCAAATGTCCTCATTTGACTCCTAAGTCAATATACTCATATATAGATGACCTAGTCATCGCCAATTGTTTGATAGATGCTAGAATTGGTTGTGCATGCTTTGCCACATATTTCATTTGCCATTTTATTGTGTGAGCATGTTGGTTGCATATTTTACTCATTCGAGGACATCCACTTGTTGTTTTGATTGATTGGTCTTTTTCTTTGGCCAAGTGGATGGACAAGAATGCCTAAGAAACTACTCTAGCTATCTATGCTTTTCTCGTCTCAAACTCTATTCATGCTACAACACAAAATTTGATCAAGTCAGATTCGAACCACTCTGTGTGAGGAGCACTCGGAGTCCCCGATTCATCATAAACTTAAACTTCCAAAACTTCTTTGTGCTTTTCGGTCTGACCGATTCCTCCATTTTGGTCATACCGAGATCACTAAGTCGATCTAGGTTTTTAATATTAGTGCAACCGATTTGAACTTTTCGGTCTCACCGAGTTGCTGTAACTGTCAACAGTTATGCATCCCGGTGCCACCGAGTCGATCCACTCGGTCACACCGACAGTGTCGGGCTATATATTCACACGGGCAAAAATTTGGAAAACTTTCCCAAACCTCTTCGCCCGCGCATAGCTCGCTCTGCGTTCTAGGTCTCTGGATTGTCGACTTCGTCGCCAGCCGCCTCCTGTCGCTGGTCTCCGCCGCCATCAACGGATTTCATCTCCGCCGTTGCCGCTGTAGCGAGTTCATCGCTGAACTAGGGTATGAACTCGATTACAGTGCTATCCTCGTCTGATTCTCAGCACATTGTGTTCATTATGATTCTTGCCACGATTGAAACACCTCTATCCAGTCAAAACAATTCTTAGAATAGATGCGATTTGAAAATTTAGGGTTAGGTTTCCGCCAAAACCATCTCGGACCCACCGAGTTGAAAAACTCGGTCCCACCGATTCAGCTAACGCCATTGCACTAGTAACTCTCGGTCTGACCGAGAATTGCTAATCGGTGTGACCGATTTTAGAACTTTGTGAAGCCCTAGCAGTCTCGGTGCCACCGAACTGTGACTCGGTCTGACCGAGTTCACTAGTTTAGGTTCCAAAACTGCTTCGGTATCACCGAGTTTGAAAATCGGTTGATCCGAAATGCTTTCTGTGGAAAACTAAAACTAAGTTTTTGAGTCATTCTTTTGCAAAAATCTCTGCATTTTGTGATGCTCATCCACTCTATCTCATGTATAACTATTCACAGGGTCAGCAGTCAGTGTTTGCAACATGTCAGACCAAAGTGACAGTCAGAACAGGGAAGAAGAGCAGATTCACATGAGTGAGGGCACTAGTCCCTCTAGCACTTCAGATGATGGCAGCAGAAGCACTCCCAGCAATTTGCCCAAAGCTGCCACCAGGACAAGGAAGAAAAGAACCTCAGACTCTGAGGATGAGGATTATGTGGCAGCTGAGGATGAGGCCAGTTCTAAGAAGGTGGTCAAGAAAGAATATGGTTCAACAGCAGCCACCAAGCCAGTAGTGCAGAAGAAGGCACCTCCAAGAAGGATTCCCACTTCCAAACCCAGGAAGGTTGCCACTGGAGAAACCATGAAGTTTACTATTGAGTCAGAAGATGAAGCTGCTGGTCAAGGTAAAAAGAAAAGGAGAGTCAGAACCACCACTGCCAAAGTTCTTGGCAATCCCTCTATGAGGAGAGACTCTGAGGAGGAGGAAGAAGAGGTTGCTGCACCAGCACCCAAGGCACAGAAGCTGATGGGTGATGCTATAAAGTCAGGGACTGCAACATCAAAGCCTAAAGAAGCACCCAAAGCTGCCTCCAAGCCCAAGAATGCACCAAAGAGGAATACCAGGAGTATACCAGCTGCTGAG
Organism: Triticum dicoccoides; assembly: GCF_002162155.2. Lineage (NCBI taxonomy): Eukaryota > Viridiplantae > Streptophyta > Magnoliopsida > Poales > Poaceae > Triticum > Triticum dicoccoides. Next base: position 363,360,245 of record NC_041383.1, read on the forward strand.
AAGAACAAGGCCCAACTGCCTGAAGTTGCTGCTGAGGAAGAAGAAGATGAAGAGCATGTGTTGAGAAAGCTGAAGCCAGAGATTCCAGACCACAATGATGCTCATCCTGTGGCTGATAACATGAAGCTAAGAAAGGATGCAGGACTAAGACTGTGGAGGTTGTCTGATCCCTATGCTACCAGGAGAAGGACTGATGTTGACTACAGGTTCCACACTAAGGAACAGCAGGATTTTTATGAGACAATCTTGTTGGACAAGAAGCCTATAGTTTGTGATATGAGCTGGGTCAACTAGACCTACATGAAGGAGAATGAGGAACACTATCCCTGAGTGCAAGACAATTTCGTTGCTTGTGGAGTTGCAGACTTTGTTGGGCAGAAGCTCACAAAGTGGAATGATGAGCTCATTATGCAATTCTACTCCACAGCACATTTCTATGCAGATGGCAGGATAGTGTGGATGTCTGACGGTACAAGGTACCAATCAACTATTGAGGAATGGGCCAATCTGATCAATGCCCCAAAGGAGAGTGAAGATGACTTGGATGTCTATGCCAAGAAAAAGATGGATCACAATTCTATGTCCCATATGTACAAGGAGATCCCAGACGAAGCTCTTGAGACTTTCAAATTTGGATCTGTATATTTTCTTCTGTCAGGGCTGCCAACGATCAACTAGATCCTAAGGCACACTCTTTTGCCCAAGTCAGGTGACCACAACATGATCAGAGGGCATGCAATTAATTTGCTACACTTGTTTGATGTGCCACAGAAATTCAAGGTCATGAGCCTCATTGTTGAGACTATCAAGAGGACAGCAGCAGACCAGAAGAGAAGTTGTGGGTATGCCCCACAGATTCAGGAGCTGATTAACTCCAAGATGGGCACAGGCACATACTTGCTGGACAAGGAACATTTTGCTATCTATCCAGAATTTGAGGACAACCAAGTGGTTATGAATGAGAATGAACCATCATCAGTACAAGCTCAAGCCAAGAAGGAGAAGGCAAGGACGGAGAAGGCAACCAAGATGCCAACAATGGAAGAGTCATCTCAGTACTTTCTGAAAAGCAAACAAGATCAACTAGGCTACTTGATTGCATCCACTCTGAGGATTGAGAAGGGGCTGGCCACCTTGACTCAAAACCAGGAGAGCCTGGAAAGGATCATGGAGCAGAAGTTATACAATTTAGATGTGAAGGTGACTGAGATCTAGTCTGTTGTTGAGCAGCTTCAGGATGACATGGAGGAGAGGAAGGGCAAAACAACCACAAATGCATTTGCCAGAGTGCCTCGAGCTCAGAGATCAGCTGCAGTGCTAGTGACAGACACCAGAGCCACTTCATCTGCACCAGCTACAGCTCCTACAACTCCAGTGCAACCAGCTTTAGCACCCACACCTCCAGCTCCATCTACATCAACTGATGCTTTCGTCCTTGGCGTTCTATCTACACCACCACCTGAAGATCAAGCCTGAGAGTCGGTCTAGTACTATGCATTTTCTATGAACTTTTTGGTAACTTGTTGCCAAAGGGGGAGAAAAATGTATAGATCATAGGCTTCGAGAGAGAGTGTTGCTTTTTGTTCTCTCTTGCTTTGGTGGTTAAACTCTATTTGCTTGTTTGAGATACTCTATGTCTGTGTGATACTTGATGATCAGGTGTTTGATCATATGCTACTTTTTTGCAGAATTTAACCTTAGTCATTTGGTTGTGCCCTGTAAGAATTATTTTCCTAGTCATCTTATTACTGAAAGCAGGGCTGGCCATCCCATCTTAATCCACCCTCGTGTTAAAAGTTCAGTGAATTTGTCATGGTGTCAATTGTTATCTGAATCTGTCATGTTGTTCAAAGTTAACTAGACTTTTTTGGGTAACCTAAAATTTTCATGGTGTCAATTAATACTGAATGTTTCATTTAACTCAATTTTTCTCGGTGTTGAGATAACCGAACTTGCACTAGTGTGGATTGATAAGAGAATGTTGTACGCGCCTACTCGGTTCGCGTTTTAGGAGGTGCACGATAATATTGGATTGGTCGATCACTATGAGATGTCTAATCAACTGGCATGTTACACTTATCTGTTGGTCTGGCCGGGCAAGCGTCCTGTCGCGCCTATGTGCCAGGCACTACAAGGTCAGTAAAATAAAAGCCGGATGGACAAGGCCAACTTTTTCAGCATGCAAAGCGTGCGTGTTCCTGATACGCACCTCTTAATTTGTCGTTTTAATAGGTGCTTTGGAAATGTTGGATGGTCCAACTCTCCATGGTCCTAACTATGTGGGCCACATTGCCCTTCCCTCATTATTTATGCGGCTGCGCTCTCCACTCTCGACTCCTCCGGAACCCCTTTCTCATCATCGCTCTCCTCTTCGCCACTCCCACACGCACTGTCACACCCAGATTTTCATGCCACAACACTTAAGCTAATAAATCATGATAAAGTGTGGTTTGATAAAAACTTTTGAGTGCTTTCGGCTCTGCTTGATTGGATTTTTGTTTGCTGTTTGCAAGTGCTCTAAAAATCAAATAAATCCCCCAACTCTTATACCCCTTCTCGTTGATCCAAAACTTTTCCCAATGATCATGCCATGTGTATAGGACGTAAAAGTATTTTCTTGCAAAAATAATTTGGTCAAAAAGTATTTTCTAAATTAGGTTTTCTAGAAACCCCTGGATTGAGGCTTGAACTACAAGTACTTAATTTAGGGTATGAAAAATCTTTCAAAAAGTATATTTGATTCCTATTAGATATAGGACTCCCCAAAACCCCAAAAATATTATTTTAAAGTTATTTAACTATTTTATTTAAATGCTTTTTCTTTAGGCTAGAAATGGTCTTTAATAGGTTAATTTTTTTAATGTTTCAAAAATATTTTAGAAACTTTAGGGAAGCTCATTGGACATATATTGTCCATATATAAGAGTTTGAACACATGGTCATGTTCAAAATATTGGACAAAACCCTCCAAAACCATTTGTGCAAAATTCAAGTATTTGAAATATTTCTGTAATAAATATTGTCAAATAAATATAGGAAAATTCTAGCAAGTCATATATGCCTAATGTGATGATCTTGCGAAGATTTATTCCAATCAAAATAGTTTGGGTTCACAAAAGTGCCCAAAACCATCCCTGGCCAGATCCAAATTTGGGCAACTCTACATTACCAACTATCTCCTTTTGATCCCAAAGTTTGTGGACATGCTCAAATCCTCAAATGATGAAGCTACACCTAGTGGTGCATCAAGGAGAAAAGATTGGCATGACTAAAAAATGTAGTTTTATATAGAAGTGCAGACAATGTGATTCTCAGAGAAGAAACTACAAGTTTTAGTTTCAGATAAGAAACAACAAGTTTCAGAGGCAGATCATTTATATTAACACGCCCTTTTCAAATACGGATAACATCATGTTGGAAGTTTTATTCATGATCAAAAATGGAACTACCAGCAGTTAACATCATGTTGAACAACATTCATGCATAACACATCTTCATATGATGCACAATCAAAATGATATGCTATGTTCAAAATGCCCACGCAATGTTGAGTGTGCAAATGAGAGAGAAACCGAGGGACAAAGTTTTGGCAAGTTTTGGAGGTGGTGTGCGTAGATGACAATGGGCACCCATGTCAGAGGCAGAGGCAAAAATTTGTGGATATTTTCACTCCATCAGGTGGAATGAAACCTGGGCGGAGGAACAATTGGGGAGTGGAACTCAGCCACTGGGCTACTCCAATACTTCCGCTAGAAATTAGGCACAAGATCTACCACTATTGTAGCATGTCTTCCCCGGCTCCGATGTGTTCTCGTCCAGGGACTGGTGAAAGTGCAACTATCCCTAGGTGGTTTTGGTAATTCCTAACAACATATAGCTCATTGAGCTAACATCATTCCAAGATGAATATTTCAGGAAAAGCTCAATGAATGGCATGGCATGGATGAGAAAAGTGGATCCCTCAAAATGCTAAGGATAAAAGGATTGGCTCAAGTTCAAAAGCTGAAGACTCTACATTTTATATTTTAGTGATCCAAGATCACACTGAGTCTATAGGAAAAGCCAATACTATCAAGGAGGGATGAAGTGTTGCTTAATGAGTTTCTTGCTCCACAATGCTTAGTGATATGCTCCAAAACCCTCAACCACTTTCTCATATCCACATATGACCTAAACCAAAAGTCAAACTCGGCCCCACCGATTCTTTCTACCCGGCGTCACCGAGTTCAGATGTCATAGCCACTGCCACAAACCCTAGGCAAATAGGTCTCACCGATAGGGATCTCAGTCTCACCGAGATGGGGTTGTAATCTCTCTGTTTCCCTTTGTAACGTTTCGGTACCACCGAGATGAGCGATCGGTCCCACCGAGATTGCAATGTAAACTCCCTGTTTCCTTTTTGTAACATTTCGGTCCCACCGAAATGAGCGAATCGGTCCCATCGAGTTTACCTGACCAACTCTCTGGTTAGCTTATTACCAAAATCAGTCTCACTGAGTTTGTGTAATCAGTCTCACCGAGATTACGTTATGCCCTAACCCGAACCATATCGGTCCTACCGAGTTGCATGTCGGTCCCAGTGAAAATCCTAACGGTCACTAGAGTTGCTAAATCGGTCCGACCGAGTTTACCAATTTGGTCCCACCGAGTTTGGCAAGTTGTGTGTAACGGTTAGATTTTGTGTGGAGGCTATATATACCCCTCCACCTCCTCTTCATTCACGAATAGAGCCATCAGAACAAACCTACACTTCCAACTTGCTGTTTCTGAGAATGAACCACCTACTCATGTGTTGAGGCCAAGATATTCCATTCCTACCATATGAATCTTGATCTCTAGCCTTCCCCAAGTTGCTTTCCACTCAAATCTTCTTTCCACCAAATCCAAATCCTGTGAGAGAGAGTTGAGTGTTGGGGAGACTATCATTTGAAGCACAAGAGCAAGGAGTTCATCATCAACACACCATTTGTTACTTCTTGGAGAGTTGTGTCTCCTAGATTGGCTAGGTGTCACTTGGGAGCCTCCGACAAAATTGTGGAGTTGAACCAAGGAGTTTGTAAGGGCAAGGAGATCGCCTACTTCGTGAAGATCTACCGCTAGTGAGGCAAGTCCTTCGTGGGCGACGGCCATGGTGGGATAGACAAGGTTGCTTCTTCGTGGACCCTTCGTGGACTCGCGCAACCGTTACCCTTCGTGGGTTGAAGTCTCCATCAATGTGGATGTATGATAGCACCACCTATCGGAACCACGGCTCAAAAATCACCGTGTCTCCAAATTGCATTTGAATTCTCCAAACCCTTCCCTTTACATTCTTGCAAGTTGCATGCTTTACTTTCCACCGCCCATATACTCTTTGCATGCTTGCTTGAATTGTGTTAAGATTGCTTGACTTGTGCTAAGATAGCTAAAATCTGCGAAAGACTAAAATTGGGAAAAGGATAAGTTTTTATTTGGTCAAGTAGTCTAATCACCCCCCTCTAGATGTACTTTTGATCCTACAAGTGGTATCAGAGCTTTGGTCTCCATTTGCTTTGATTTCCATAGCTTTTGGTGGTCGTAGCCTTGGTTTCACAACCTAGGAGAGTATGGCATCTAGCAAGGGAAATTATCACCGTAGAGGTCCTTACTTTGATGGTACTAATTTTGCTAGTTGGAGGCATAAGATGAAAATGCATATTCTTGGACATAACCCCGCCGTTTGGGCTATTGTGTGTATTGGCTTGCAAGGTGAGTTCTTTGATGGGAGAGAACCAAACCATGAAGCTAGTGCGAAAGTGTTGAAGATGCTGCAATACAACGCTCAAGCTTGTGATATCCTCTTCAACGGATTGTGCCCCGAAGAATTCAACAAAATCAGCCGTCTTGAGAATGCAAAGGAAATTTGGGACACTTTGATTGAAATGCATGAAGGTACCGACTCCGTCAAGGAATCCAAGTTGGATGTGCTCCAAAGTTAACTTGACAAGTTCAAAATGAAGGATGGTGAAGGTGTAGCTGAAATGTATTCTAGGCTTGCTCTTATCACAAATGAGATTGCGGGCTTAGGAAGTGAAGAGATGACCGACAAATTCATCATCAAGAAGATCCTAAGAGCTTTGGACGGAAAATATGATACCGTGTGCACATTGATCCAAATGATGCCAAATTACAAAGGTCTCAAGCCAACGGAAGTCATTGGAAGAATTGTTGCTCATGAGATGTCACTCAAGGATAATGAGGAACTTCACAACAAGTCAAGTGGTGCTTACAAAGCCTCATGTGAAGCCCCCACATCATCAAGTGAGAAAAAAACCTTCAATGAAGAATTGAGCTTAATGGTGAAGAACTTTAGCAAGTTCTACAAGAGTAGAAGCAAAGAAAGAAGCTCCAAGTCAAGGTCCTACAATGACAAAAGATCTTCTAGTCGAGAACGCAATTGCTACAATTGTGGGAGACCCGGACACTATTCCAATGAGTGTACGGCACCCCACAAAAGAAGAGAAGAATCACCCAAGAGGAGAAGTAGAAGAGAAGAATCACCACCAAGAGAGAGGAGGAGTAGAGATGATCGTTATGAACTAAGAACATTCCGGAGAAGCAAGGATTCGAAAAGGTAGGACAAGTCATCAAGGAGCTACACAAAACGAAGACATCAAGCTCATGTTGGTGAATGGGTATCCGGCTCCGACTCCGACAATCACTCCGAGAGAAGCTATCACTCCAACTCCGAATATACTCAAGATGAAGGTGTTGCCGGTCTAGCACTTGTGTCAACCAACTCCTACGACATATTTGACTCACCAAATGAAGGACTTGGAAGATGCTTCATGGCTAAAGGCCCAAAGGTAACACACCCCGAGTATGTTGATTTCAATAGTGATGAAGATGACTTGCTAGGTGATGATGATTTACTTGTTGACAACTCTAGTGATGAATACTATGATGAAACGTCAATTAATCATGCTAATCAAGATTAAACGAATGACAATGATAAGGAGAAGATTGAGCTTCTAACTAAAGAACTAAACACTCTTAAGTTGGCTCATGAAACTATCTTAGAAGATCATCGAGAACTTTTAAGGACTCATGTGAAGTTACTCTTTGAAAAGCTCAACCTTGAGCAAGAGCATGAGTTCTTAAAGGCAATCAATGATGATCTCCGTAAGAAAAGTTCTTCTTACATTTCCAAGCGTTTACTATTATATACTTACATGCTTCAAGTCAAGTCCACTAACAAGAACAAGAAGGATTCTTCCTCTAGTAGTAACAATAATCATGCTAAATCCAATGTTGTTGCTTCTAGTTGTTCTCTTGATTCCACTAATGATTCTCTTAGCCAAGTTACACTTGAGCAAGAAAATAGCTTATTGAAGGGAATTATAGAGAAAGGTGTTTACAAGAGCCTTGTCGGGAGTAAGCAATTCGAGGAAATTGTACACAAGCAAGGAAGGCACCGGAAGAACCAAGGTGTTGGTTTTGAACGAAAGTTCAATGCCAATGGAGTTGAGTGGGAAGAAGATCAATATCCCAAGACGAAGTTTGTTCCTCAACAAGAGAAGTATGATCCCACTTCCCTCGAGGGGACACAAGCTCAAGATGATCTTCCACCACAAGACCACAAGCAAAAAGGCAAGGACAAGCTTCAAGACGAGATTGATGCATTTGAAGAAGCTCCTAATGCCTTGGTTCAAGTGGGTTCTCAAGACTACATCAAGTTCTACTTCATCAAGTATGACTACAACTCCAAGGATTCCCATCAAGATGATGTGGATCCCGAAGAAGAAGAACTAGAGAGTTCTTGAGGGTGACTCCGCCAACATATTTCACTCATATCATTTTGGCAACAACAAGTCCAATCAACTTCCACATCTTGCACTAGTTTAAGGAGTCATAAACCCTCTTGTTGGTAAGATAAGGGACAAGGTAACCTAATGCTTTCATAGATATCATCTTGTGCGTGCATCACTCTATGTCTATGGATATCCTTGTTTGTTCCTTGTGGGACTAACCCGTGTAGGTATTGAAAGTGCAACTCACTCCAAGGGATTGCTCCAAATGATCTACATCAACATTGAGCATCCACATCTTCAACACCTACATGAAGTCCTCATCGACAAAACCCAAGGTTAGTTTATTCCTCTAAGGGGGGATCTCACATCTAGGGGGAGCTTAACTCTAAGAATTGAGTCAAAGCAACTCTAATGGTGTGAACACATCAATGCATTATGTAAAAGTGGTAACCCCACTTGAGCTTAAACGATGAGTATGACCTATGATCAAATGTTCAAATTTGACTCCTAAGTCAATATACTCATATATAGATGACCTAGTCATCGCCAACTGTTTGATAGATGCTAGAATTGTTTGTGCATGCTTTGCCACATATTTCATTTGCCATTTTATTGTGTGAGCATGTTGGTTGCATATTTTACTCATTCGAGGACATCCACTTGTTGCTTTGATTGATTGGTTTCTTTTTCTTTTGCCAAGTGGGTGGACAAGAATGCCTAAGAACCTTATCTAGCTATCTACGCTTTTCTTGTCTCAAACTCTATTCATGCTACATCACAAAATTTGATCAAGTCAGATTCGAACCACTCTGTGTGAGGATCACTCGGAGTACCCGATTCGTCATAGACTTAAACTTCCAAAACTTCTTTGTGCGTCTCGGTCGAACCGATTTTTCCATTTCGGTCATACCGAGATCACTAAGTCGATCTAGGTTTTCAATCTCGATGCAACGGATTTGAACTTTTCGGTCACACCGAGTTGTTGTAACTGTCAACAGTTATGCATCTCGGTGCCACCGAGTTGTTCCACTCGGTCACACCGACAGGGTCGGGCTATATATACTCACAGGCAAAAATTTGGAAACTTTCTCCAAACCCCTTCGCCCGCGCATAGCTCGCTCTGCCTCCAGGGTCTCCGGATCAGCCTCCTCGTTGCCAACCGCCTCCAGTCGCTGGTCTCCACCACCGTCAACGGAATTCACCCCCGCTGTTGCCGCCGTAGCGAGTTCATCGCCAAGCTAGGGTATGGACTCAATCACAGCGCTATCCCCGTCCGATTCCTAGCACATTGTGTTCATCATTCTTGCCACGATTGAAACTACTCTATCCAGTCAGAACAATCCATAGTTTAGTAATGAATTGAAAATTTAGGGTTAGGTTTCCGCGGAAACCATCTCGGACCCACCGAGTTGCAGAACTCGGTTCCACCGATTCGGCTAAGGCCATTGCACAAGTGATTCTCGGTTTGATCGAGAATTGCAAATCGGCGTGACCGAGTTCAGGACTTTGTGAAACCCTAGCAGTCTCGGTGCCACCAAACTGTGACTCGGTCTGACCGAGTTCACTAGTTTAGGTTCCAAAAGCTGCTTCGGTATCACCGAGTTTGCAAATCGGTTGATCCAAAATGCTTTCTGTGGAAAACTAAAACTAAGTTTTTGAATCATTCTTTTGCAAAAACCTCTGTATTTTGTGATGCTCATCCGCTCTATCTCATCTACATCTATTCACAGGGTCAGCAGTCAGTGTTTGCAACATGTCTGATCAAAGTGACAGCCAGAACAGGGAAGAGGAGCAGGTTCAGATGAGTGAGGGCACTAGTCCCTCTAGTACCTCAGATGATGACAGCAGGAGCACCCCAAGCAACTTACCCAAAGCTGCCACCAGAACCAGAAAGAAGAAAACCTCAGAATCTGAGGATGAAGACTATGTGGCAGTAGAGGATGAGGCCACTTCCAAGAAGAAGGTGGTCAAGAAAGAATATGGATCAGCTGCAACCACTAAGCCAGTAGTGCAGAAAAAGGCACCTGCAAGAAGGATACCCACTTCCAAACCCAGGAAGGTTGCCAGTGGAGAAACCATGAAGTTTACTATTGAGTCAGAAGATGATGCTGCTGGTCAAGACAAAAAGAAGAAGAGAGTCAGAACCACTACTGCCAAAGTTCTTGGCATCATTCTATGAGGAGAGACTCTGAGGAAGAGGAAGAAGAGGTTGTTGCACCAGCACCCAAGGCTCAGAAGCTTATGGGTGATGCTATTAGGTTAGGGGTTGCATCATCAGAGCCCAAAGAAGCACCCAAAGCTGCCTCCAAACCAAAGACTGCACCAAAGTGGAATACTAGAAACATATCTGCTACTAAGAAGAACAAGGCCCCAGTGCCTGAAACTGCTGCTGAAGAAGAAGATGATGAAGAGCATGTTCTGAGAAAGTTGAAGCCAAAGATTCCAAACCACAATGATACTCATCCTGTGGTTGAGAACATGAAGCTGAGGAAGGATGCATGACTCAGACAGTGGAGGTTGTTTGATCCCTATGCTATCAGGAGAAGGACTGCTGTTGACTATAGGTTCCATACTAAGGAACAGCACAATTTCTATGAGACAATATTGTTGGACAAGAAGCCTATAGTTTGTGACATGAGGTGGGTGGACTGGACCTACATGAAGGAAAATGAGGAACACTATCCTGGAGTGTATGACAGTTTCAGTGCTTGTGGAGTTGCAGACTTTGTTGGGCAGAAGCTCACAAAGTGGAATGATGAGCTCATTATGCAATTCTACTCCACATCACATTTCTATCCAGATGGCAGGATAGTCTGGATGTCTGAAGGTACAAGGTACCAATCAACTATTGAGGAATGGGCAAATCTGATCAATGCACCTAAGGAGAAGGAAGATGACTTGGATGTCTATGCCAAGAAGAAGATGTATCACAACACTATGGCACATATGTACAGAGAGATCCCAGATGCTGCAGTTGAGACACATAAGTTTGGATCTGTACACTATCTTCTATCAGGACTACCAACCATCAACTGGATCCTCAGGCACACTCTCTTGCCCAAGTCAGGTGAACACAACATGATCAGAGACCATGCAATAAACTTGCTACACTTATTTGATGTGCCACAGAAATTCAAGGTCATGAGCCTCATTGTTGAGACTATCAAGAGGACAGCAGCTGACCAGAAAAGAAGTTGTGGGTATGCCCCACAGATCCAGGAGCTGATAAACTCCAAGATGGGCACAGACACATACTTGCTGGACAAGGAACATTTTTCCATCTATCCAGACTTTGAGGATAACCAAGTGGTTATGAATGAAGATGAGCCATCTTCTGTGCATGCTCAAGCCAAGAAGGAGAAGGCAAGGACAGAGAAGGCTACCAAGATGCCAACAATGGAAGAGTCATCTCAGTACTTTCTGAAGAGCAAACAGGATCAACTAGGCTACTTGATTGCATCCACTCTGAGGATTGAGAAAGGGCTAGTCACCTTGACTCAAAACCAGGAGAGCCTGGAGAGGATCATGGAGCAGAAGTTCTATAACTTGGATGTGAAGGTAACTGAGATCCAGTTTGTTGTTGAGCAGCTTCAGGATGACATGGAGGAGAGGAAGGGCAAGACAACCACTGATGCATTTTCCAGAGTGCCTAGAGCTCATAGATCAGCTGCAATGCCAGTGACAGACACCAGAGCCACTTCATCTGCACCAGCTACAGCTCCTACAGCTCCAGTGCAACCAGCTTGAGCACCCACACCTCCAGCTCCATCCACATCAACTGAAGTCTTCGTCCAAGGAGCCATCTCTACACCACCACCTGAAGATCAAGCCTGAGAGTCGATCTAGTGCTATGCATTTTCTATGAACTTTTTGGTAACTTGTTGCCAAAGGGAGAGAAAAATGTATAGATCATAGGCTTCGAGAGAGAGTGTTGCTTTTTGTTCTCTCTTGCTTTGGTGGTTAAACTTTATTTGCTTGTTTGAGATACTCTATGTCTGTGTGATACTTGATGATCATGTGTTTGATCATATGCTACATTTATGCTTGTTGGGTGACATTATCTTACTTATCCTCTTATGATCATTCACTTTGCTTGGTGATGAGTGCATGTATTCAATCTTTATTATTTTGAGCGCTCCACCAAGATGTATGTCACATGTAAGAGTAACCCATGAGCCTAATTCCTTGTGCATTTGCAATCCAAAGCAAATCTTAAACTATGCACAAATTTAGGGGGAGCTCTTGCTTATCACATACTTCTCAAAGCGATGATGTTTTTCAATCTTATTATCATTTGTCGAAGCTTTGATCTATATGTTGTCATCAATTACCAAAAAGGGGGAGATTGAAAGTGCAACTATCCCTAGGTGGTTTTGGTAATTCATAACAACATATAGCTCATTGAGCTAATGCTATTCCAAGACAAATATTTCAGGAAAACTCAATGAATGGCATGGCATGGATGATGAAAGTGGATCCCTCAAAATATCAAGGACAAAGGATTGGCTCAAGCTCAAAAGCTCAAGACTCTACATTTTACATTTTAGTGATCCAAGATCACATTGAGTCTATAGGAAAAGCCAATACTATCAAGGAGGGATGAGGTGTTGCTTAATGAGCCTCTTGCTTCAAGTGCTTAGTGATATGCTCCAAAAACCCTCAACTACTTTCTCACATCCACATATGACCTAAACCCAAAGTCAAACTCGGCCATACCGATTCTTTCTATCCGGCGCCACCGAGTTCAAATGTCATAGCCACTGCCACAAACCCTAGGCAAATCGGTCTCACCGATAGGGATCTCGGTCTCACCGAGATGGGATTGTAATCGCTCTGTTTCCCTTCGTAACATTTCGGTCTAACTGAAGTGAGCGATCGGTCCACCGAGATTGCAATGTAAACTCTCTGTTTCCCTTTCATAACATTTCGGTCTCACCAAAAAGAGTGAATCGGTCCCACCCAGTTTACCTGACCAACTCGCTGGTTAGCTAATTACCAAAATCGGTCTCACCGAGTTTGTGTAATCGGTCTCACCGAGATTACGTTATGCCCTAACCCTAACCATATCGGTCCAACCGAGTTGCATGTCGGTCCCACCAAAAATCCTAACGGTCACTAGATTTGCTAAATCGGTCCGACCAACTTTGTTGATTCGGTCCCACCGAGTTTGGTAAATTGTGTGTAACGGTTAGATTTTGTGTGGAGGCTATATATACCCCTCCACCTCCTCTTCATTCGTGGAGAGAGCCATCAGAACAAACCTACACTTCCAGCATACATTTTCTGAGAGAGAACCACCTACTCATGTGTTGAGGCCAAGATATTCCATTCCTACCATATGAATCTTGATCTCTAGCCATCCCCAAGTTGCTTTCCACTCAAATCTTCTTTCCACCAGATCCAAATCCTATGAGAGAGAGTTGAGTGTTGGGGAGACTATCATTTGAAGCACAAGAGCAAGGAGTTCATCATCAACGCACCATTTGTTACTTCTTGGAGAGTGGTGTCTCCTAGATTGGCTAGGTGTTACGTGGGAGCCTCTGACAAGATTGTGGAGTTGAACCAAGGAGTTTGTAAGGGCAAGGAGATCGCCTACTTCGTGAAGATCAACCGCTAGTGAGGCAAGTCCTTCATGGGCGACGGCCATGGTGGGATAGACAAGGGTGCTTCTTCGTGGACCCTTCATGGGTGGAGCCCTCCGTGGACTCGCGCAACCGTTACCCTTCGTGGGTTGAAGTCTCCATCAACGTGGATGTACGATAGCACCACCTATTGGAACCACGACAAAAACATCTGTGTCTCCAATTGCGTTTGAATCCTCCAAACCCTTCCCTTTATATTCTTGCAAGTTGCATGCTTTACTTTCCTGCTCATATACTCTTTGCATGCTTGCTAGAATTGTGTGAAGATTTCTTGACTTGTCCAAAGATAGCTAAAATCTGCCAAAGTCTAAAATTGGGAAAAGGTTAAGTTTTTAATTGGTCAAGTAGTCTAATCACCCCCCCCCCTCTAGACATACTTCAAGGTCCTACACTCACGTCCTGGAACACGAAAGGCCTCGACTGGGGGTCCCAGACGTAGGTGCTGGCGCTACAGACGCACATCACCAACGGCTGGGGAAGAATGTTGATATAACCAATGTGGTTCAGATCATGCTCTTCCGCCGCATTCTCCCTGCCAGCGCCGAACTTCCCCCATGTGGGAATTCAAGCCGGAGGATCCGCGGACGCTACAGCACTTCCTCGGCACCACGCGCGAGGGAATGTGGAAACTGCTTTTCAAGGCGCAGAAGAGCAGCTGGCCTATGGAGACCGAAGACACCGGCCTCAATGTTGTGTATCCAGCCTCTCAAGTAAGCACTCGATACCTCCGAAGACAT
>NC_041383.1:363375117-363396184 GCF_002162155.2 Triticum dicoccoides
CATAAACACTATTCTGATCACGGGATCAGAATAATATTCTGATTACAACCTGAACTGCCTGAGTAACGCGTCTGACCTTCCGTGTGAACTAGGTTGAACTTCCGCCAACATTGCCCAAATGGGGCTTGCTATATACCGTTGGAAAGCTATGGACACCAATATCATGACCCAACTTAAATTTTTGGAAAAATGTAAGCGGTTTAAGAGCAGTTTTGAAAACCATTTTTTCTTCACATAAACAACGTGAATCGTATTTTCGATCGCATTTCTAAACCGTTTACCAGAATGAGGCATATAATATGGCATTGGAAAGCTGGTGCAAAACTGCTCCTTCCACATGTTGAACTCTCTAATTCCCTATCGTTAAAGAGTAATTTGAAAAAACGTAAAATTTCATAAACCGAACAGCTGAGTTCATTTTTTCGATGTCATTTCTAAACGGCTAATCCAATTGAGGCATATGATATGGCGTTGGAAAGATTATGAAAATGCGCTACTTTCTCATGTTAAAAGTTTTTTTCTAATTTTGAACGGTTTAAAAGTAATTTAGAAAATGGTCCAAGTCCTACCGAGTTCGTATTTTCGAGCTAATTTTTTAACCGTGCGTCCAAATGCAGTAAATTATATGGCGTTTGAAAGCTTGAACAAATGCGAAACTTTTTGGTATGTATTATTCTCCCAATTCTTTACAGTTTTAAGTCAGTTTCAAAAATGGCGAAAAACGTATTTTCTCTGTATTTTCTACAAACTTTATCGGATTGGCACAAATAATATACCGCTGAAAAGCTACGGAAAATGCAAAACTTTTTCATGTTGATGGTTTTCTCTGATTCCTAGCCGTTTTCAAGTAATTTCCAAAACGGCGAGATCAGTCGTTCTGCCTTTATCGTGAAACAGATTCGCCAAAAATGCATCGCGTGAAGTACCTGAACTTCTCGGTATGAAACCTTGAACTTCACTCTATTTTTCACGTGCTTTTTCTTCCTCGTATATCTCTATCCACTGCTCCTAGCTCTACATCTACTCAGCGGAATTGAGCAAGTGATATACCGATGGAAAGCTGCTGTAAACACGCAACTTTTCCATTTTGATCATTTTTATACTCGCAACGATTTTAAAAGATTTTCATCTGAAATTCATTCAGCGTAGTAGTTGAACTTCATGCTATTTTCACGTTGAACTTTGGTGACGTATTTTTGTTTGTACACGCGCCTAAACTTCCCTTTGTACGAACCCGACCTTCGGGCTATCTTTGCAACCGTGGCTTCCCCCGCGAATTATTCTGGTTAGTAGTGTTCTATATGATGTTAGTGTAATCTAGAAAGGTTTTTTAGTAACTAAATACCGGTTTTAAATAGAAATCTCGCTCGCTGGCGGATTTTGCTCTCGGGTCGTGATGAAAATGCGTTTTTTGCAATTTTACTACCTGATTTGTTCGACCTGAACTTCCCCTAGTGCTAGGTTGAACTTCCGTCAACATTGCCCAAATGGAGCTTGCGATATACCGTTGGAAAGCTATGGACACCAGTATCATGACCCAACTTAAAATGTAAGTGGTTTAAGAGCAGTTTTGAAAACCGTTTTTTCTTCATACAAAATACGTGAATCGTATTTTCGATCGCATTTCTAAACCGTTTATCGAAATAAGGCAAATAATATGGCGTTGGAAAGCTGCTGTAAAACCGCTCCTTCCACATGCTGAAAGTTTTTTCTAATTCCCTATGATTAAAGAGTAATGTGGAAAATCGTAAAATTTCGCAAACCAAACAACCGAGTTCGTATTTTTGTTGCCATTTCTAAACGCCTAATCTCATTGATACAAATGATATCACGTTGGGAATCTTATGAAAATGCGCTTTTTTCTCATGTTGAAAGTTTTTTGTAATTTTGAATGGTTTAAGAGTAATTTAGAAAACGGTACAAGTTCTACCAACTTTGTATTTTCGATATTTTTTTAAATCATACGTCCGAACATAGCAAATGATATGGCGTTGGAAAGGCTGAACAAAGGCGAAACTTTTTGGTATATATTATTTCTCCAAATTCATTATGGTTTTACGTTGATTTTGAAAATGGCTAAAAACGTATTTTTGCCGTAATTTCTACAAACTTCATCAGAACGAGGCAAATAATAAACTATTGAAAAGCTACGGAAAATGCAAAACTTTTTCATGTTGATGGTTTTCTCTCAATCCCAGCCATTTTCAAGTAATTTCAGAAACGACGACATCAGTCGTTCTGCCTTTATCGCGAAACAGATTCGTCGAAAATGCATTGCGTCAAGTACTTGAACTTCTGTGGCAGTTCTGCCTGAACTTCACTCTGTTTTTCACGTGCTTTTTTTTGCTCGTAGCTTTTCATTCACTAACCGAAATTAAGCAAGTGATATACCGATGGAAATCTGCTATAAACATGCAACTTTTCCGTGTTGATCATTTTTTCATACTCGCGACGGTTTTAAAAGTTTTTCTTGTGAAATTCATTTAGTGTAGTAGTTGAACTTCCTGCTGTTTTCACGTTAGACTTCTGTGACATATTTTTTGTTTGTAATTTTCCCATCCATTTTCGTAAGTGTTACACAAATGATATTCTTTTTGTACAAACCTCTCTCACAATATTTTTTTAACTTTCTCCGGCCGAGGACTTGAACTTACACAAATGATATTACTGTCGTTTTGAAGTAAATTAGAAAATGACAAGATCATGATTTCTGCCTTCATCGCGAATGGAAATGCACTGCGTGAAGTAGTTGAACTTCTCGGGCATGTCTGTTTGAACTTCACTATGTTTTTGACGTGCTATTTTTTGACATGTTGTTTTTCACACTACGTGAAGTAGTTGAACTTCTGGGGCATGTCTGTTTGAACTTCACTCTATTTCACTTTATTTGTATATTTCTTGTATGAAATACACACCATGTAGTATGTGAACTTCCGGTTGTTATCACTTTTGAACTTCTCTCTGGTTTGAGAGAATTATTTTAAAACACAAAAAAAACATATTTTTAATGTATTTTGGACATCTAAATACATGGTGAACCTCTCTCACAAGAATTTTTTGAACTTTCCTCGCTGAGCAATTGAACTTCTATCAACCATTCTTTTCATTTATGAGTTGTTTTTAAAAGTGCAAAAAATGGTGCCTTGTTTTTTATTTTTTGAACAGGTAAATCCTAGGTTTTAATAAACTCTGAACTTCTCAGTTATTTCAATTTGAACTTCACCTTTTTATATTTTGAGTAAAGAATAGTATTCGATTTTTATACGGAAAGCTTATGAATCGCAACAAGTTTTCCATGTAGACATGTGTTACAAATTCGTTGCCGTTTGAGAGCAGTTTTTAAAATGGCAAAACAACGTTGTTTTTTACCTTTGAAAACAACATGTAAATGAACGACGGACGTCTCGTAAATATAACCATGCAGGGTGGAGCACGTGAACTTCTTGCAACAAACTTTTGGGCTTTTAGTTTCATATTCTTTTATTCTCTTCTGAAACGCATTACGTGAAGTAGTTGAACTTCCCGCTGTTTTCACCTTGAACTTCTGTCACGTATTTTTGTTCAACCTCTCTCACAAGAATTTTTGAACTTTCTCGGGTAGAGCACTTGAACTTCTAGCAACAATTTTTTTAGCATTTTCTTTTTTCATTCTTTTTTAATACAAAACGCACACTGTGTAGTACATGAACTTCTGGCTCTTATCAATTTGAATGTCTCTTTGCTTCTATTTAGTAACATAAAAAATTTGAGTTTTTATAGACATAGAACCACTCTAACTTTTTTATTCTCATTTGAAACGCATTTCGTGTAGTAGTTGAACTTCTCGCTGTTTTGGACGTCTATGTGTCGTAGTTTTTGAACTTGTTTGGGGCTTCACCTTTTTTTAGTTTTTTTACATTAAACATACTAAAAGCACTCTTTAGCATCAAAGCATACTATTGAACTTCATGAAACAATAGAAAACAAGAAATTAGATAACCCGATGTACAAATGGGGGCCAAATAAACAAACGATCTTATTTCCTTTCATACGGCTCACTGAATATCACATGTCAAATGGACTTCACTTAGTTGTCTCACCTTCATCATACACCTTGTACATCCAAGCCCAAAATCAAAATCAAAACCATGCCTCTCCAAACACAACATGTGCACAGAGAGAGCTATAGTTGCTCCTTCCCAGCTATATGTGAACTTCTAAGGTCGATGTATTTTTTCTGTAGTAGATGCATACCAACTACGGGGAGGAGAATCTTTTTGTTAGTGACGGGAAAAATTTGAGTTTTTGTAATAAATATCAAACCGCTCCACTTTTTTGAAATTGAACTTCTTGGTCTATTGTTTACTAACGAGGAAAATTTGGGTTTTTCATATACATTAAACTATTCTATTTTAAAAATTGAACTTCTTGGTTTTTCAATTTGGACTTGGTGTTATTTCTTTTAGTAACAGAAAAAAATCCTAGTTTCTTAATAAAGATCGACCTATTCCGTATTTTAAAGATAAACTTCTAAGTTTTTTGAACAGAGATAATCCCTTTTTATATGAATTTGTTTGACATGCTTTTTTTAATTTGATCTTCTTACGGTTTCTATAAACATTGAACTTCTTCGTATTTATAAATTTGAACCTCTAGGATTTAAATCCATAAAAAATATTCTTGGTTTCAGTTTTTAGACATGAGAAAAATCTTATTGTTATATTAACATTGAACTGCTCGCCTTTTTAAATTTGAGGCTCCTTTTTTATTTTTTAAAAATGGAACATCCTTCTTTTTGTAGATATGAGTTTTGCCTATTATTTGAATTTAAACTTATTTGAACTTCATGGGATTTTTTTAGCAAGATAATTCTTTTTAAACTTTTTTAGCTTTACCTTTTTATTTTAATTTGAACTTCATTTTATTCTTTAGTAACAAGAAAACATCTGAGTTTTTTTAACCTTTGAACTTCTCTCTTTTTTGACTTTGAACTTCTTAGAAAAAATATGGTTTTAAATAAGTAAACAACTTTCTAAGTTTTTAAATTTGAACTTCTAGGTTCTTTGACCTTCTCAGTTATTTCAATTTGAACTTCTAGGGTTTTTACACTAGTGCTAGTGTCAAAAATGTTCTTATATTCTGGGACAAAGGGATCGTTTTTTATATAAATATTGGAATTACTTTGTTATTTTAATTTTGAACTTCTAGGTGCTTTGAGAAACATGAAACTTCTTGACATAGTATAGAATCTTTTAGGTATACTCACAAAATTCTTGAGTTTTTTCCTCTAAAATCTCTCGTATGTTTTTTTGCACATCGATTTTTTAGTGATGTTTCTCTTTTTTTTGAACTTCACTTTTTCTCGAAAATGAACTATTGGCTTTTTGTTTCTCAACTTTCTGTGTTTCTCTGGTAAACTTTTCCAGTCTGTAGGTATTTTTTTCTTCTATGAAATTTGTGTGGTTTCATACCTGAACTTTAAGTTTTCTGTTCTTTATTTTTTTCTTCTATGAAATTTGTGTGGTTTCATACCTGAACTTCAAGTTTTCTGTTCTTTATTTTTTCTTCTATGAAATTTGTGTGGTTTCATACCTGAACTTTAAATTTTCTGTTCTTTGAACTTCCTAGCGGCAATACATGCAAGAAAGCGCTATGTAACATAATACCGACAATTTACCAATTGAAGAGGACATGAAATAGGCAAAGCATGGTATATGCCTACACTACCCACTATTCAGAGAAAGACACACCCACTAAGTGCCAGATAAAGAAATACTTTTTCTTCTAAAGTTAGTGGTTTCTATCCAGCACCCACCCACTATATCCTATCTGCGCTCTCTCTCTCTCTCTTCTCATTTCTTTAACTAAGGACGGCAGCAACGCTCATCTCTTAAAAGAAATCTCTCTCTCTCTCTCTTTCATTTTAAACTGCAGCAACAGCGTACCAACAAAACTCTAAACAGTGATCTGTTCCATCTTCATAAATCCAACACAGAGGAAATTTCACTAATAGAAAAATGGTAGCCGTTTAGGTGTAAGTAGACCATGACGGGCCACAAGTTTTCATGGGTTGGGACACAGTAGTTGAACGTGCCCATTTGAGTCTTCTTTTCGGACACAATATCACGGCCGGGCGTACGAACCAGATAGACTGTCCACCAAGTGTGCGCTGGCTCGGCTGGCTCCCCAACCCAAACAAACGAGTCTTCTCGCACACATGCTACCACTTCGGCTCAGCATTACTGTGGCATCTCTGCCCTGCTATTTCACCAGTCCTTCCTTGACATATACTCTCCTCCTGGTGGTGTGTGTTTTACTTCAACATTTTGCTGGGATCATAAGATGGCAAGATATGGTGGTGCAGTACGGGCTAGCTGCCGGATGTTCGACCATCAAGGACTACTGAGTCAGTCACTGAAAAACATGGGGCTTGGTTCGTGTTGTGCCTCCGGGGCAGATGAGTCCAGGTAGTAGTACATCCTGCCTCGAGGACTGCTGGTTCAGGACTGAAAAGTGCCAAACGCAGCACACAACTTGTCAGCAGAATTTGAGCTTTTGCAGGAATCACTCCCATGCTATTTTGTGTAGTACACTGTCATGCTGTGTGATGCGAGCATACCAGAGAAGAAGACTCGAGGCAGGCATGTTTCCAAATATACTTCACTTGGATTGCAGCAGCAAACACCGGATTTTGGACAATTATAGCAGCTTCAGGCCATATGTATTCACATGCACTGCACTGCTCCTTTCCACAAGATTACAAGGCCGTATTTATGAGCGCGGTCGAAGAAGAGTGGAGGGAATCAATCCAAACAGCAACCGAAAGAAGATCAGAATTGGGAAAAGATCTACTAGCACAGGAAGGTCGAAAATAAGCTGTAATTAATCGATTAATCGAGTCGCAACCTCAAAAGAGAACCAACTCCCCTCTTCCTTTCAAGAAGGGAGCAAAAATTAATCGAGTCTTCTGTACTCAGCTTGAAGTCTTCACAATAAGTCTCCCTTTACAGGATGGTGGGCAGCAGGATTCGGGGTGTTGTGTTCACGAACGGTCGGCAGCTCCGTCTTTGAACGGCCCGGGGCTGCATACTTGAACGGCTCAGGGCTGCTTTGGGAGGACTCGGGGACGCTGCTGCAGATCGGATCAGGGTGAGGGTGCTCTCCACTGCCCTGAAGAAAATGCCCTGCAGAACAAAACACACACGCAAGAACCTTGCGATATAAGTGCGTGACGGATTTAGGAGCTACAGGATCAGTAGAAATTGAACTGCAGAGTGCATACGAGTCGACCTTCACTCCAACGCTCAGGAGCTGCCGAGCGTGACGGAGGATGCCGGTGACGCGCAACCATGGCGTGGCCAGATGCAGGTTCTGGCCTCCTCCATCTGAAGTTCGACGCCTCCTCGATCTGCAGGATAGCACCCCATCCGCACGCGGGCTGGTGGTCGCCGGAGAGTGGAGGGTGGTGAAGGATCCTCGCCGGATCGGGCTTCCCCAAGGTGCTCTGGCAGGTGGTGTGGCGCGTCATCGGCTAGGGTCGGGGCTGCGGTTGCGTCGCCGGTGGGGGTGGGGCTGCGGCGGCGCCGCCTGCAGGGGCGTGGCTGCGGCTGCGTCGCGGTGGCGGCGTCACCGGTTAGGGTCTGGGCAGCGGGATGGGTGCTCCCACGGCGTCGACGGAGAGGAAGGAGGAGATCGGTCAAAGGGAAGGGCGGGCATGGCGGCGCCCGACTTGCCGGCGGGGCGGGAGTGGGAGGGGGCGGGGGCGGCGACGTCGGGTGGAGGCGGGGTCAGGGGGAGGTGGGCGTCACTGGGACTGGGGAGATCCGGAGGTTGGGGATCGGGCGATGTGGTGGACGAGGAGGCGTGGAGTGGGCTTGTTTTTTTCTTCGTGGATTTCGGGAGCTCAGGAACATGTCTTCGGGCTATATAGCGCCGACCGTGATCCGAATAACTATTCTGATCCTCGGATCAGAATAATGTTATCCTATATATATATATATATATTCAATCTGTGCCGAACTCATCAACCCGTCTTATGTTACAGGGCTGGACCAAGAAATCGGAGTGGATTAAGTGTCTAGCTCCACTACCCGAAAACCCCGTCACTCCTCAGCTGGAGGAGATGCTGGTCCCGGCGCCTTATCAGCCGCCAGAGAAGAAGGCCAAGAAAAAGAGCAAGGGGCCCAAGAACAGGCCCCGCTGCAAAGGCCCTCCAGAAGGAGTCTCCGGAGAGGCCGAGTCCGTCTCCTCCCGTGAGGAAGAGAAGGACGAAGAAGAGGAGGAGGAGGATGATGAGGAGGCGGAGAGCGACTCCCCCCTCAAGACGAGCAGGGGGAAAAGGACAGCCCCCGAGAACCTGGAGGGGGCGACACTAAAGAAAGGGCGAGTGATCCTCTCGGACAGTTTGGACATGGAATCCAAACACATCCCGGGGTGTGTCCAAAGAGAGAAGCCCCTGGCCGAGACGTAAGTATTAGAAACTCACTCGTTCGATTATCTCTTTGATCGACCTTTCTCATGCTCAACTTCCTTTATGCTTTTTAGCCCTCCACGCGAGATCCCGATCCCCTCTTCTTTGACGAGGAACTCTTTAGCCCTTGGAGAGGCGGAGAGTGATTGCCCATCTCACGCCCTCTCTGTCGGCGTTCTGGGAACGGGGGTCCCCAGACTTGCCTGCCCGCGGCCTACGGCGTGGCTCAAGTGGGGGCCCAATGCAGCCCAGCTTCATCAGCTCAGGCTCAAGACCCTCGCGAGGGGCCAAGCCTCGCGGGGCGGACGACAGGGAGCTTCCTCAGGAGCAGCCTCCTCAGGCAGGCTCGCGAGGAGGCGGAGAGATCAAGGCAGGGCACCTCCCGAGGGGCCCGTGACGCAAGCCATGACGATCGGAGGCCAGGCGGATGCCAGGCGGGCGCCGGCCTGCGCAGGGTCCTTGTTTCCCTTTCGGTGCTAAGGGGGGCAAGCACAGGCCAAGGCATCGGGCAAAGGTTACCGTTTCGGTGCAACAAGACCAAGACCAGCAGAACGGCAGGATGGAGGTCATCGTGGAGCCCAGGTCTGCGTCACCGTCAGAGCCTTTGGCAGCCGAAGACCAACTTTAGTCAGGATAAGTGTACCAGATGTTCCCCTTCAAAATGGCCAATTGTTGGCGCCCTTCCCGCTCATTATTTGGGGAGAGGCCCAGGGCCTCGCTCTATAAATAGGATTAGCCACCACAAGGTAGAGGTATATGGAGATCGACCAGAGAGAGAGAGAGAGAGAGAGAGAGAGAGAGAGAGAGAGAGAGAGAGAGAGAGAGAGAAGCGACTGAACTCACCCAAGCAGTTCATTGCACCAGCTCAAGAACAGCCCCTCGCGAGGCTGTTCTCCCTTTGTACTGTTCATCATCATCCCCTGAGTCAATCCACCACACCACACAGTGGAGTAGGGTATTACACCACAATGGTGGCCTGAATCAGTATAAATCTCGTGTCCTCTGTGTGTTCATCTTTCTTGCCTAGATCTTTGCGAGACTTCGAGACATGAGCTGGTAGGGGAGAGATCTTCATGCACACCCCAGTGTTCGAACCTCAAGGGTCTGCCGGAACCCGAAATCCGACATTTGGCGCACCAGGTAGGGGTGCGCCAGAATCTTTTCTTCCGCTAGCCGCGTGTGATCTTCCACCGTGACCATGGTTGACGCTCGCCGAGCTCGCGCCGAGCGTCGGGCTGCTCTCGCCACCCGCGTCGCCCAGACGGCACCCGTCGGCGGACGCCCCCGTTGTTCCCCGTCGCGTGCTGCCAACGCCCCCACCGGCCCGGCGGGGAACGAGCGGCAGGCCTCATCCCTGCATCCTTCGGTGCGGCGCGATGGCCGCACCGCTACCCCGTCGCTGACTCCAGCCGGTTCGTCGTCCCACGCCCGTCGCGCCCCCATGGACGCGCACGCCGCGCTGCTCCTGGCGCGTGAGCTCCTGCACTACCGCCCCGTCGATGACCTCTACGAGGACTAGCTCGCCCGCATCACCGAGCTCGTCAGCGCCGCAGGGGGCTCTCCCATGCTGTCCCTCTTGCTGCCTCGCCCTCCATCCCGCGCAGGAGGCGAGGAGTAGGAGGTGCCTCCACCACCTCCACCCCAAGAAGGCACCCTGGCTCCCAGGCGCGCGGTCCGAGGACGAGACCCGCCGTGTCCCATGCCTGCGCGACAAGAAAGGAGCTGCCAAGAGATCCCTCGCCCCCAAGAAGGTGCTCGCATGCTCCCAGCACCGGTGCGCCATGACCGCATCCCTGCGCCGCCACGTTAGGACCCCGCGCTGCTCCAGGCAGCGGCGCGCGGGAATCTCCAGGAGCAAGCCCCGCACCAACAGAGAGCTCCGGTGGCCACTACAGGTTGTCGCGCTTTCACCTCCGAGCTGCGTAGCGTCGCATGGCCCGGCAAGTTCAAGCCAGACCTGCCTCCGCGCTACGACAGCACTGCAGACCCCATGGAGTTCCTCCAGCTCTACGAGTTTGATGAGGACATGACTACCTTGGATACGACCAAAAATATTGCATACATGCATATTTGTCAGGTGATTTCTAGTGCAAACTATTCAATAATCTATTTATGTTATCCCGAACAAAAATACTTCACACACTTTTGTGTTTTGTCTAATTGCAGGTGTATGGGACATTTGTACAATTCACATATGAAGATAAGGGAGAAAGAGATGTTGAAGTGCTATTCAAAAAGTCAAACAACAAGTCCAAAGGTGCTGCATCACCTCCACTTGGGCCTATGAGCCTTGTACGACCTAGGGTTTGTTTTAGGATGCCTTGGGACGTTCTCCCACCTCCTTGGCCGCCACCCCTTCCTCCTGTATAAGTAGATCCATCTAGTAGCTTTTTCCTTGGGATTTGTTTAGTTAAAAGTTAGCCAACGCAACTTCGTGTACTTTGTTTGTGTCCAACGACCAGACAAGACCACTTTTGGATCCCCACCATTATCAATACTTCATCCATATTGGCAATATTCAGATTGCTTTATCATACTCTTGCTTCTTCTTCGATTGCTTGCAGGAATAGACCTTCGTGGTCAGGCTGATCGTGCTTCCGGCATTGTCAGTAACCTCAGGAGATTGGTTTAGTGATTGCTAAGGCGCAACATCGTGCATGTTTGTTGTCGGATCATCAAAGTCGACTTCACCAAATTGATAGTTATCATCTCATCGAAAGATCGGGACACCCCCGCCTCTATCAAGTGGTATCAGTTTTCAGGTTGCTCGGTGAGAATTTCCAATTTTCCCTCAATTAGATTTATTTTCTTACCTATTGTCCAAGAAAAAGCCACAAAAAAAGTTAGATCTATTCATCCTTTGTCCAAGCTCGTCCAAGCCTTTGCACTTTTCTTTTCATTGTTTGCATTATTGAATTGTCGGTTGCATCGCCGTGTCGAGTTGCTGGTCTTAGTGTCTAGTTCCTTTAGAGTTTCGAGTTCTGTTCACATTAGTCATGCCGCCGCTGCATCATTATCCCTTCCGCTGTCCACCATCCCATCCATCAATTTCCACCACGTGCTACCCATCGTTCATTGTCATAATCATAGTTGAGATCATTCACATCTTCACTTGATCCAATCTGCTTCTTATCTAGTTTATTTTGGAAAGAGTGAGAGAAAAAAAGACGGAGAAAAAAAAGCGAGAAAAAAAAAGAGAAAAAAAAAACAAATTTCGGATCTATCTAGACTCAATCTTGTAGCTGATTTCGGATTGAAATCTGTTTTGCGCACTGTTTAGTAAAACAGGTGTATCTTCCTCATACGATGTCCGTTTTGGCTCCGTGAGTATCCAAATTAAAGCTAGCGACGAGCCGCATCTAAATAGTTGCAGAAGCTAGTTCAGTATTTGGCACCTCAATATCGGCTTCTAAATAGGTCTTTTTGCCCTCCGAAGTTCGTGAACATAGTTTGTTCTAGTTTTTCAGGCCAGATTTATAATTCTTTGACTCCTCATATCAATTCGGAATTGAGTGATTCTTTTTGCATTAGAAAGCTTGAGTTAGTAGGAAACTTTTTAAGAGGAAAGTTGGAGAGAGAGTTGTTATATATCCTGCTTGGCAGTTGTTATTCATCATTATCTTTACTGCCGTTGTGCTCTTCACTTATATCTTGCTGTCCAGAGCTACTTATCCTTCATTGATGCTAGTTGTGTTATGCCGTGACCTCATTAGTGTTCTAGGCCCGCGTCTCTAGTTCGGTCTAGCCTAGGACCAGCACAGTACCATCGTTGAGCGTTTATTCAACATTGCATCTTTGAATTGATTATTGCTAATCTTTTGCTACCATATATAGCCAACCCAGCTCCACATATTTCTACACCATGTATACGTACGTTCCCCTGGCAATCGCTTTAAACAATCTTCAGAGTTAATTGACACCTTTGGTTGCCTGTCACCACCTGTCACATGGTAAGAACTTGTAAGATATTGATATTTGCTTTACTGTGAGCACGTTACAACCACATCCTAGTTGTTCATAGGAACATTATTCTCGAATTTTGTTTCTTGTTTCTACTAATCATGACAGGTTCCGGAGAAAGAAGTTCTTGGACGACGAACACATCTTCACCATCACGAGAGTTGGGACAACACACACAAGCACATGGTCAGGTTATCTCTTTACCATCATTTGAGGATAGATTTAATCCTGCTATTTATCTAGATTGGGAGCTTGAAGTAGAACAAGTTTTTAGTTACCATGACTTTTCTGAACTTGAGCGAGTACGAGCTGCCACTAGAGCATTTATTGGTTTGCTTCTATTTGGTGGAGTGTGCATTATAAGAAAAACATTGATAACCAACCCACAACTTGGAAAGATTTGAAACATGTAATGAGACAACAATTTTTCCCTCGTTACTATCGTCATGAATTGCTTCGCAAATTTAAACAATTTAAACAAGGCAATAACAATGTTCATGCTTACTACCAAGAGTTCAAATATTATATGCATCATTGTGACATAGAAGAATCTAAGGATGATACAATGAATAGATTTTTTGGTGGTTTGAACCATGATATTCAGGCAAGAGTTAGGTATCTTCCGCGTTGCATTACTGGTATGTATGTTCGTGCTTGTACCTTTGAGAGACAGTTACAGGAGGATGCATTGGGTGACTACAACAACTACTATTCCAATTCATGCTCACTACCATCGGTTGATTCCTCCACCGTTGCACCTACTAGACCAGCCACACCTCAGATTGTGAGTGCGATATCATCTCAAGTGTATGGTACATTGTCATTGTCCATACCGACATCAGCTACGTCTTTGCGACAAGGTAACAGTAAAGGTATTGATGATATAACTTCACATGAGAATGATGCATCCCTAATTAACTTAAATACATCATGTGTTGAGTTACCTGTTGATTTGAGCACGCCACCTATTTTAGAGAATCATGTTATTATCATGAATGCATCATGTGATCAAACAACTAAAATACCAACAATTTTGAGTGCACCCATTGAATTAACTATTGATGCAAAAGAACCGATGTTTAATCATTTTGATATGACCTTTAATCTTGGTGATGATTCTGTGTCCAATGACTTACTGCATTTTTGCTTATTTAAGCATGTTTTAGCATGTAAATTTGATGCAAGTAAGGTTTATTTACCAATGTTGGGATGGTTTAATGATGAATATTGTCAATCTTTTTATAGGAATAAGAGCTTCACTTATATGTGCAAACTGAGTTGCAATATTTTCATGCCTTCTACTTATGATAATATTTTGGCTTTATATTTTATGAACTATGAAAGTTACTCATGTATACATGTGTCATATGTGCAAAAATCAAGGGAAGTGAAAATGGATGACATATACATATACAACATGTATACCTTGTCTCTTTTGTTAGCCACATTTCAGATTAAGCAACGCCGAGGACGGCTTTGTTTTCAAAAAGGGGAGGATTATGAGGACATGACTACCTTGGATACGACCAAAAATATTGCATACATGCATATTTGTCAGGTGATTTCTAGTGCAAACTATTCCATAATCTATTTATGTTATCCAGAACAAAAATACTTCACACACTTTTGTGTTTTGTCTAATTGCAGGTGTATGGGACATTTGTACAATTCACATATGAAGATAAGGGAGAAAGAGATGCTGAAGTGTTGTTCAAAAAGTTCTCTCACGTCACTTTTGGGCCAAGAGAAGATAGAGTCCAAGTCTCTCACGTTCTGGATTCAGATTCGGACTACACAGACATACCTGACTCAAAACGCCACCAACTTTGTCATATGGAGTCCAAATTGGGTGATTCTTTTTTTGTCGGAATCTAGATTTTGTGCTCTTTCCAGCCCAATTGGATTCACCTTCAAATTCGTCCGGAGCGTTGAGATATCGACGAAACAATCAGACGCTGCAGCAGAATCCGAGTCAAACAACAAGTCCAAAGGTGCTGCATCACCTCCACTTGGGCCCATGAGCCTTGTATGACCTAGGGTTTGTTTTAGGATGCCTTGGGACGTTCTCCCACCTCCTTGGCCGCCACCCCTTCCTCCTATATAAGTAGATCCATCTAGTAGCTTTTTCCTTGGGATTTGTTTAGTTAAAAGTTAGCCAACGCAACTTCGTGTACTTCGTTTGTGTCCAACGACCAGACCAAGACCACTTTTGGATCCCCACCATTATCAATACTTCAGCCATATTGACAATATTCAGATTGCTTTATCATACTCTTGCTTGTTCTTCGATTGCTTGCAGGAATAGACCTTCGTGGTCAGGCTGATCGTGCTTCCGGCATCGTCAGTAACCTCAGGAGATTGGTTTAGCGATTGCTAAGGTGCAACGTCGTGCACGTTTGTAGTCGGATCGTCAAAGTCAACTTCACCAAATCGATAGTTATCATCTCATCGAAAGATCGGGACACCCCCGCCTCTATCAGAGTTGGGCATCGAGGCCGCCAATAGAGACGAGAAGGTCATGGCGAATTGGTTTCCCATGGCGCTCAAGGACGATGCCCGCACCTGGCTCCTGAACCTGGCTCCAGGCACGATCTCTTCATGGGATGATATGTGCACCCGCTTCATTGCCAACTTCCAAGGTACTCGCGACCGGCCCCCGGCCATGAGTGACCTGCGCCGCATCAAGCAACAACCGGGAGAGACCCTGCAGAAGTACATCCAGCGCTTCAACAACGCCCGCCTCAAGATCCCTAGGGTGACTGAGGAGGCCATCATCTTAGCCTTCTTCGATGGCGTGCGCGACATCAAGATGAAAGAGGAGCTAGCGATCCATGAAGACCTGTGCACATCATTGGAGCTGTTCAACCTGGCTACCAAGTGCGCCAGGGCTGAGGAAGGGTGCCTCTCCCTCCTCGAGCTCCTGGCTGCCGACCCAGAAAAGAAGAAGCCCAAGGTCAAGGACGTGAAGCGCAAGGGGGCTGCTGTGCTCGCAGCGGAGCCGGACAGCAAGCGAGGCAGGGATCATCCTACCTCCACACCCACAACACCAATGAATGTCAGGAGCTCAGGGCCGTGCGAGATGGGCATATCGGCCGATGCCCCAACCGCAGCGACCGGGGCTATGGCCGAGGAGGAGGAAGAGGTGGAGGACGATGGGAAGACCGGGGCCCTCGCCAAGGGTGGGGTGACCGGCCTCGCGAGGACCGCTGGCAGGACCAGCCTCACGAGCGAGGTTGGAGGGATCAGCCTCGCGAGGACCGCCCTCAAGGCAACGCAAGCCTCCCTCCTCTGCCACCGCCGCCAAGGAGGAATGAAGACCATCACCAGGATGAGGGGGCTGGGGGCTTCCAGGAGCCACGTGCAATCGCTTGCATCCTGGGCAGCGCTCAGGCCCCAGCCTCTCAGCGCGTCTTCAAGCAGTTTGCTCGTGAGGTGAATGCAGTCCTCCCCAAGCTTGAGGCCACGCGCCCTCTTAGGTGGTCTGCGTGCGCTATCACGTTTAGCTCAGCGGATCAGCTCAAGTGTGCGGCAATGGCCGGGGTCCTCCCGATGCTTTGTTCCCCAGTCATCAGTAATGTGCAAGTCACCAGGACCCTCATCGACGATGGAGCTCGGCTCAATGTCCTGTCCGTCGAAACGTTCAATAATCTCCAAGTGCCATACGATCAGCTTCAGCCAACCAAGCCTTTCTCGGGAGTCTGGTTCCACTGTTCCAATAGGACAAGTTCGTCTTCCCGTCACTTTTGGGCAGCGCAACAATTACCGCACCGAGCTCATTGACTTCGATGTCCCTTGGCCAAGTTCATGGCAGTGACTCACCATGGCTACAATGTCCTCAAGATGCCAGGAAGTGGTGGAATCATCACAGTGCTTTGCGAGGAGAAGGATGCAGTGTGCTCTCTCGAGCGTGCCTTCCAAGCTGCGGCAATCGAAGACCTAGATCACAGGAGCGGGAGGCTCCCTGAGGCGGTCCCTAAAAAGAAGAAGGCTTCACCTGGCCCAAGCGCTCACCAGGCAGGCTCCTCCGGAGGCGCCGCGTCAGGACCCGCACCCGTTCAAGGGGCGCCACCCTGTTCCGCATAGGAAGGCGCGCCTGACGCCCTCCTCGGGCAGGGCTCGGGGGCTCTCTCCTGGAGGGCCACCGACCTCGCCAAGGTCACGAGGGAGGCGCTCGGGCACCACTTGGAGGCGTGCTTCAAGGCATGTTTCTCTCAGGAAGGTATAAGGCAGGGAAGGCAAAACCACCAGGAGTTCATCGCAAGGAACATTCAAGAGCTACAGGAGTCAAGAGTCATGCGTGGCAGTCGCCGCCTACCCGCCTCAGCCCCACATCTCGACGAGGATGGTGGGCTACGCGTTTGTATCGACGTACCGGGGCTCAACCGAGCCGCGTCTCAGGAGCGCCTCTGGCCTTCACGTGTGGGGCGTTGTGAGGGCCCACCTCACAGCTATGTTCGCATGCCCTTCGGCCTGCCGGACGCGGCTGTTGCCCACCAGTGCCTGATGAGGAGCATCCTGGAAGCTCAGGTGGCCAGGCACCGCGTGTTCCTGGAGGAGATGGAGATGGACCTCGAGGAGCCGCCCGAACCCTCAGAGCCTCCCGAGGCTCAGGGCTCCGAAGGCTCATGAGAAGTGGCTTCTTCACCACGCGTCATCAGCTACTCCGACACTCGCTCTGCAATGGTACCAGGTGACATCTTTTTAAGTTTTATCTTTAGCTGGGAGCGCCCGCAGGGCCGCATCATTCGCAGGTCGCGTGGGTCCGTCTCTGTGGCATGTATCCGTTTTGCTTAATGTTTTTTCATCTGCTTTGTTGGGGGTGCCCCTCGGGCTGCATTATCCCCAGGCTGCTCGGGCCAGACCCAGTGGCGCTTACTTCCATGCATCTATCTAAATGGATTAGCTCCTTCATGCTTAACCTGCTCGACTTAACCGCCTGCTCGATTGACATCTGCATTTAGATCTGCTCGCTCTGGCACGGCACTTGCGCACGGGCCCGTCCCTGCAATGCCGAAAAATCTGAGCAGCCGAGCTCTGGCCACGGCAGCCCCGCGAGGCGCCACCTCACCAGGCTCTTAGTGCCCCAATCACTCCCTCGGAGCGACCAATGGCTAGCTTACCATCGTGATTGCAGACCTTGTTTCCCCACATGGTTGATATGCAGGACCCACTCCAGGAGTAACAATGGTGGCATCGCGAGCGTTCTTCTCCTCCTCTTCGGCACGACCCGCTTGCACGTTAAAAGGGGGGAGCCTGAGCATCGCGACTCATGGGCTCTTACTGGATTTCCAGCCCTCACCCCCTGGCCTTGACCCACGGCATCGCGACCTGTCATACCAGCGGCAGCTGAGCTCGCTCGAGGGCCGGGACCTGAGGACATAGAGCATTAAGGGAAGCGCGGGGGAGAAAGAAGAAGCTCGCGAGGGCCTAACCCAGCAGCACCCCAGTTGCCGTCGCGCAAGCCCAACACCTCAACGGAAACTACCCCAAGCCTACGAGATAAGTCACGCGAAAACTGACCCGACTCAGCGCTTAACCCTCGCCTACTGCAGCTCTGTCACGGCAACGCTGCTTGCCTTTCTCGCCCAGCGGAGGCTGCTTGAGCGCTAAAGGGGACCTCCTAAGCATCGCGACTCAGGGGCTCTTACTGGACCTTGGGCCGCTCACCTCCTGGCCTTGACCACGGCATCGCGACCTGGCATACCAGCGATGGCTGAAGCCTGTCTGGGGACTAGGACCTGTCAGCGTAGAGCACCAAGCCCTCGTCAGGAAAGAAAGGGGGAGCCAAGCCGGGACAAGACAAGCATCTCGCGTTAATTCGTCGTGAGGATATAATGTTCACAAAAGACGTGGCCAGCGCCTTACATGCCCCCGCGGGGTGGTACTTCAATTCCTCGCAGGAAACAAAAGGTGCTAATCCTAAGGAGCGCTAACTACGCACGCCTCCACGGGAGACGCCATCATCAACAGTGGGCCGTCAGGCACCAGCGCCAACCCCATCCAGATCAGTGGCGTCGACGACCTGACGAGCTTGCCTTGCTCCGAGCGCGACGTGAGCTCGGGGGCTCGTAGCTGTCGTTGCTCGTCTCCGGGGTCGCGTGAAGCTCGGCAGAGTCGCTGGGTCCTCCAACACCTTCACCACCGCCGGAGGAGCTGCTGGGGGAGCAATTGGCGGGCCAGGTCCTCACTACGGTGATGCCCCGGCTGCCTTTCTCAGGGCAGCACTCCAGCCGGCGTCCTTCCGTGTCGAAGACCTTGAAGAACATCAGGGAGGCGCCATCATAGATGAGGTGGATTACGAGGGCGCCCCCTGTCCAGCAGACCCGGACGATCTCGCCCCAGCCGCGGGTCATGTAGACCTCGCCCGGAGCGACGACCTCGACCTCCGCTCCGGTCGCGGGGGTGCCGTAGTCAGCGTGCTGCAGCCAGAGCTCAGGGGGTCCCCTCAGCGGAATCTCGAAGGCGAAGGAGGGAGGAAGGCAAACCCAAGACCGAGGAGCCATGGCGGCGTGGAGCACAAGCTCGCGAGAGGAGCTCTCGGCGTGGACTCCAGGAGGAACGACACGTACCGCCGTAACCCGCCGGCGTCGGCGACGGCACCGGCATCGGCGACGGCACCGGCGGTGCCGCTCGGTGCCTTCTTCTTCAGGGCCCCCGATCCAAGCATACAAGGGCAGCGGGAACCCCGGCGGTGGCCGCTCGTACTAGGGCCTCGATGCCTCCTGTCGTGCACACTCGTCTCGGCAGCGGAGGACTAACCGCTTCTTCGGCGGAAGCGGATCAGGACCCTCTCGGGGGGCCTTTCCCTTCTCCTCTGCAGAGAACCGGTGGATTGGTGCCATCAACGTGAGGTGGAGCGATGGCGAAGATGAAGAAGAGGAGGAGTAGCAGAGGGATATGAACTGGAGCGGCTCGCGCCGTTTCGTACTTATAGCCGGAGGAGGCCAACCGTCGGCCTCCACGATCGCAGGTAATCATGACCCGTCTTTGCATGCAGGGACTTGTCAAGTCGTGCGGTTGCCGAGGCATCGTGGGGAAGCGGAGACGCCCACGTCCAATCAACCGCCACGCGACGCCCACGGCCGCAGGCTGTTGGGGCCCGCGGCGCTTCGCACTTGCCCCTTCGCTTCTCTGCTAAGCCAAGTCCGGGCACGCCTTGGGCCCGGGGACTACTGTCGGTGTTCTGGGAACGGGGGTCCCCAGACTTGCCTGCCTGCAGCCTACTGCATGGCTCAAGTGGGGGCCCAATGCAGCCCAGCTTCATCAGCTCAAGCTCAAGACCCTCGCGAGGGGCCAAGCCTCGCGGGGCGGACGACAGGGAGCTTCCTCAGGAGCAGCCTCCTCAGGCAGGCTCGCGAGGAGGCGGAGAGATCAAGGCAGGGGACCTCCCGAGGGGCCCGTGATGCAAGCCATGACGATCGGAGGCCAGGCGGGTGCCAGGCGGGTGCCAGGCGGGCGCCGGCCTGCGCAGGGTCATTGTTTCCCTTTTGGTGCTAAGGGGCAAGCACAGGCCAAGGCATCGGGCAAAGGTTACCGTTTCGGTGCAACAAGACCAAGACCGGCAGAATGGCAGGATGGAGGTCATCGTGGAGCCCAGGGCGGCGTCACCGTCAGAGCCTTTGGCAGCCGAAGACCAACTTTAGTCAGGATAAGTGTACCAGATGTTCCCCTTCAAAATGGCCAATTGTTGGCGCCCTTCCCACTCATTATTTGGGGAGAGTCCCAGGGCCTCGCTCTATAAATAGGACTAGCCACCACAACGTAGAGGTATCTGGAAATCGACCAGAGAGAGAGAGAGAAGCGACTGAACTCACCCAAGCAGTCCATCGCACTAGCTCAAGAACAGCCCCTCGCGAGGCTGTTCTCCCTTTGTATTGTTCATCATCAGCCCCTGAGGCAATCCACCACACCACACACTGGAGTAGGGTATTACACCACAATGGTGGCCTGAACCAGTATAAATCTCGTGTCCTCTGTGTGTTCATCTTTCTTGCCTAGATCTTTGCGAGACTTCGAGATGTGAGCTGGTAGGGGAGAGATCTTTGTGCGCACCCCAGTGTTTGAACCTCAAGGGTCTGTCGGAACCCAAAATCTGACACTCCCACCCCCTACCATGGAGGACACCAAGGTGTCATCCAAAAGGCCATCACCTGGCCGGGGAGGGGCGGATGAGACGGTCCGGAAGGCGCCCGAGGACAACACCTCGGACGCTGTAGAGCGGGGCACAGCGACCCCCACAACCATCAAGGGTGGAGGACTTCAGCAGTTAAGGCCCTTGCCGAACACCTTCCCGGAGGCCAATACGGCACCGGTTCGGATTAACATCCCCCTTCGAAGGAGGGTGGAGGAGCAGGATCTCCGTTGGCGGCCTCTGTCAATCCGGAGGCCGCTGACACTATGCGGGAGGCACTGTAACGTGCCTCCGTCGTAGAGGAACACCGCACCCTTATAGGTGCGGCTATGGAGAAGGTTTAGTCCGCAAAGAGCGGGCTGACTGAAGCCTTCCACACCCTACTGACAGGCTGCGAGGTAAGCGGCGTAATATTCTTCATAAGTATTCTATGTATATATGTATTGGGCGAAGCCCATGTTGTAGACAGTAGCCCCTAAGACTCTGTCCGTATTAGAGCAATCCAAACAGAGGATCATCAACAAATA